>NC_073252.2:51313560-51616590 GCF_029289425.2 Pan paniscus
TTACAGGCATGAGCCACCGCACCTGGCCCCAAAGGTTTTCTTGCTTAAGTTTATGCCACTTCTCCTGATTAAAGCCTACAGTATCAAGTAAAGACACATCCCCTCCTCAGTAGATCTTTGACCTGTCGTGACTCTAATGGAAAAAGAACATATTTTTAAGTAGGTTTTTTCTAAGGATTAACACAAAAGAGGTACATTATGCCCCAAAGGCTGGCCTACAGATTGCTGGTCACCCTACATAGTAAACAATGGGCTGCTCTGGGGACAATGACAGCAGTACTGACACAACAAGACTGGACTCCATTTCAGATCTACCAAGGGTAGGTGGACAAGATATAAGGAAGATACAGGTCTGCAGTCAGAAGACCTTGATTCAAACCTGAAGTTAACAGTTATCAGCTGTGGAAAGTAGTCAAGGTCTCTAAACTTCAGTTTCCAGAAAATGGGGTTAAGAATAGTACAAATATCATAATTAGTACAAGGATTAAACAAGTTAACTCATGTGAAACGTTTTAGTACAGTACCTGCTCATGGTAAGCACTCAGTTAATATTAGCTTTGTTATTATTATGTGCACTGTGACAGGATGTGCCCACTTTGCTGGTAGCTTCATTAACCACTTACATTAAGTGTGTTTGCTGTTTTAGTCAGAACATACTCTGAAATCACAAAATATGCAAACTCAGATCTAGATCTGGGCAAATGTGAGGCATATCTTGGAGTTCCCCTTTTAGTAGGTTCCACAGAAATATCCCAGCCTTTACTAAACTTTATTTTACTTCCTCAAATTATCTCTCACTTCTCTTTTGGGGCAATGCCTGTCCTGTCTCATTACAATTGTCTCTAAGGGAAAACTGTTGTTGTTGGCTTGTTCTCTCGTGTTTTTTGTTTGGGATATCGTGATTGATAGTACATTCTTAACCATGAGCAAATATTATTGGGTTGCCTAGTGAATAAAACATCTCAATTCACATTGTTTCTAAAAGAAAGATGTTCAATGAGTTTGTCTTGAGGTTGTCAGATTTCATAATTATAGTCAACTTTCAATTATCCACATAAATAAAAAGGGCGTCAGTACAGATAACAGAAAATTACAGGCTCTGAAATTGTGGTTAGCTATCCAGCAGAGTTGAGCCCAGCTTCTATATATAACCAATAGCAATGCCAAGTGGGTTAAAGGAATTTAGTCCCTCTGTAATCTCCTTCAAACTCTATTCTTTGATATGGATACTTGACATTTTCTCAATCTTATGTAAAGTGCTAAGAAATTATAGCTTTAAGTCCTTTCTTCCAGTGAGATTGTGGCTCCTGCATTTCTATAAAATACAGTTCCAGAGTTGGCTCTGTCATAGGTCTGGGACTGTCTCAGGCAATGTGTCAACCACAAGGCCAAACCATGATGCATATGATTAATTTCCGATTCACAAAACCCAGAGACTGATACCTGTACATATGGCTTACTTCATCTCCCTAAAGCCAGCTTTAATACCTAAATAGGTGGTGGGGGGGGGGGGGGAGGGGTGGTGAGTGGCAACCCCGAGGCAACCTATTTCAACAGTAGAGCACTAAGATTGAGATTGTTAGATGTGTATTTTCATATAGTTTCCTCTAGCTTTCACTACTGATTTGATCCCTTGGGGTCATATAGCGCAAATGTTTTCTTCTTTGAATATTTGGAAAAAGCCGTTATATTCTATCTGGACTTGCCACTGAGAACTATACGACTTTGGCTAAATTCCTTCATCCTTCTGATTTTTTTTTTTTTAATTCTAGAAAAGGAGGACATTTGACTAGGTGATCTATATTAGATTCTTTAATTTTAATACTATATTACATAATTCTATGAAAGATCTCTTTTGATGATAGTCATAAAAATGGTTTATTAATGATACACAATACAATGTACTTCCTATACATAATATCAGATTCAGTGCTCATAATATTACTATGGGGAAATTATTATTTTCAATTATGAGTGAGGAAACAAAAAGTCAAAGAGATTAAGTAAACCCTGTCCTGAGTTTCCGATTCTAGCCCTCTGCTCCAAGATAGGTTCTACCTCCATGTAATATTTTCTTGAGAAACTGATTTTAAAATCCCTGGAATTGGTTGCCCAAATGTAAGATGTGTTTAAAAACAAAACCAAGTTGATCTTCAATTCAGCAGGTAATACAGCACACCTGGTGGTCATTGCCACAAGATGATGAGAAGCCTCAGGGAAAACCAGGCCTAGACTCATCTGAGCAGTATAAAGGTTTCAAAGTTTATCAGAAATTGGCGCCTGATTCATAAGCATGTGAGCCTCTCATCAGGACCTTAAATAAACTAAAGACATTATTGTACAAAGATAATCATTCCTCCAGCATTCAGTCACTAGGGCCTGCTGAATGCTAGGCATTGATTCATCACTCTTACCCACAATTTCTGATTTATTTCTCATAAAAATTCTGTGGGGTAATAGTTCATGCATGTATTATCCTCATTTTATCTAAGATGATCTTGAGATTAATAGAATAACTTACCCAGGCAGTAAGTGGCAGATCAGGATTATAACCAAGTCCTCTGGGCTCCCAGTTCCAGACTCTTTCTATTCTGCCAGTATTTCCCAAAGTGTGTTTTAGTCTACACTCATCCCACAAAATGTCTCTCCAAAAATGATGCCACAGTCAACAATGTTTGATTCTGCACATTGTGGGGTCCCTTAGAGATTCATAGAGTTTAGCACATTCAAGATTCCCAGAAAATTTCAGAAAGGAAACATGTTTAACATTTTTCTTTCTAAATTTTTCTGAACTTATTTGCAAAGGCATCTTTTAATCCAATTAACACATATTTAATATTCTGAGGAATGAAATCCTGCAGAACTCTTTGAGAAATCCTGCATCATGCCACGCTACATTAAAAAGAAATTTTTATAAGAAAGGATTGTCACCATAAACTGTTATTTTGCTTCATGTTAAAAACATAATTTTCCCATGAGTTAACTAGTGTATCTCATGAGATCATAAGCCAGATGTTCATAGAATTCAGCAGACTTCCTGGCCCTGACCTGAGAAAATAAAATGTTGCCATAGAATTACATACATGAGAATACCAGATGGGAATACGAAGAAAGTATATAAACAAGTATTATCCATTCTCACGATACTCAGCCTACATTCTAAAGAAGTTTGTATATGCATGGAAGTTACAATTTATCCTCCCCCCAAATTCTTGCTATTTGACATGCCTTACATTTTTATTCTAATGTGAATGATTGCAAGAAAAGGTCTTTTGCAATATTATGGATAATTTTGTGATTGCTTGAAGCTATTAGCAATGCCTGGTATGCTTTAAAACTAAGGGTGGAAATCATCGAACAAGGCAAATTAAGTTGGGTTTGGTTATGAAGATTAATTGCTTAATTCAGCTGTCTAGTTCATTGCTTACTTTTAAGATCTGCCTGCCAGTTCACCCTGGTTCTGTGACAGCCTTTACATTTTTTTTTTAGAAGTAACTTTTTAATTGGCAATTATGAGTCAACAAGAATCTTTGAAATGTCTTGATGAAGTTTAAAAAGTGAAATATCATGACTTTCAGATGACTACGCATAGAGTGGCAAAAGCTGGGGATTTATATTTTATTGAAAGTAAACAAAAAACAAAAGGGAGAAACACAAAGTAATTATTTGCTGTAAAATGCATGTAAATGCCTCCTGCTGTTCATCATTAATGTATGCTGTTCAAGTTACCTATATCTGTGTTACAAATTATGGCAAAATGTAGTGGACTAAAAAAACCCTTTTATTATATCTCACAGTTTTGTAAGTCAGGCATTTGGGCAGGGTTTAGCTGGATAGATTCTTCTGCTCAACATGTTGATAACTGAGCTGGTCTAGATGGTTCAAGATGGATTCACCTACATGCCTGGTGTCTTGACAGGATGACTGGAAGGCTGGGCTCAGTGGGGCCCCTCTCCTACTCCATGTAGTTCTCTCTAGCAAGATAGTTGGACTTCTTACTGGGTAGCTCAAGGTTCCAAGAGAAATTGTTACATGACACAGGAAATAAAAATAGCTGGGCTCTTAAGGCCTGGGCCTAGAAACTAGCACAGGGTCACTTCCAGTGTATTCTGTAAGTCAGAGAATTTGAGAGGGAACAGCCCAACTCTCATGGCAGTATCAAAGAATTTGTGGCCATTATTAATCTGCCATATAGGCCAAAACTCTTTGGCAGAAAGGCTTGTGTAATGCAGGAAAAGAATGCGAAAGCTATTCTGAACTTTTAAACAGGTTTACCTTCTGATAACATACATTGTTTTATCCATAAAGCCAAAGCGATACTATAGAAATGTATACAATACACAATATGATACATCTGCAGGAAATTGCTCCATGTCCATATCTATGTTGGTGCTGACTTTCCATTTGAACATTTCTCTCATCACCTTATGCCTCTTGCGAGTACTTTCTAGCACTTACATCCCATCTTTGCTATTTTGCACATACTAGCCATGATAGCTAATGTTTTTTAAAAATCTCCAAAATAAGCAATAAGGTACAACAAATCTGCCAAAACTAATAACACAATGATCAAGATGAGAATGGCTGCTGCTATTCAATGTCTGTTGCTAGTTAGCAGAGTTGTGCCTTTGCACTGAGGTCAAGTTGGGCTTTATTTTTCCACAGCACGTAATCTTTGTTCTAAGATTTGTAAGTTTTAAAGAACTATAGCAGAGTTTTGGTATTTTTACTTGGGTGAAGCAAAAGGAGCTTTTTCTTTTTCTTCTTTTTTTTTTTTAGACCAGGTCTCACTCTTATCACCCAGACTGGAGTGTAGGGGTGCAATCACGGCTCACTGTAGCCTCAATGTCCCAGGCTCAAGCAATCCTCTCACCTCAGCCACCCAAGTAGCTGAACTGGGACCCCAGGTGCTTACCATTACACCCGACTAATTTTTTATATTTTATATTTTGTATTTTGTAGAGATAAGATCTTGCCATGTTGACCAGGCTGGTCTTGAATTCCTGGGCTCAAGCAATCCTCCTACCCCGGTCTCCCAAAGAGCTGGAATTAGTGGCATGATTTTTTTAAATTTCAATCTTTTTTTCTTGTCTCAGACTAGCCCCAAAGTATTTAGCCCCTGGTGTCTCTTTAATTAATTCCCTTTTCTCCAAATTCAGCACCTCAACTTCTAAACTGTTTTCCTCTAGTCTTAGAACTCATAGACATTTCCCTCCTATGCCCCTTCTGCAAGAGTAATCATCCTTTCTTGGAATATTAGTGTCTTCATATATGATCCCCCTCAATTATCAGATGTTTAATAGAAATCATATCTTAATGTAAAAATGATTTCATTTCATATAAACAATGATTTCATTTTAGGAGAATAATTATGCAAACATTTCTCAGTGCATTTTTTCTTTCTTTTTACTTTTTTAAGAGACAGGGTCTCACTCTGTCACCCAGGCTAGAGTGCAGTGGCGCCATCATAGCTCACTGAAGCCTCGAATTCCTGGGCTCAAGCAATGCTCCTACCTCAGCCTCCTGAGTAACTAGGACTACAGGTGCACACAACACACCTGGCTAATTAAAAAAATTTTTTTTTGCAGAGAGTGTGGCCGACTTGTTGCCCAGGCTGGTCTTGAACTCCTGATCTCAAGAGATCCTCCCACATTGGCCTCCCAAAGTGCTGGGATTACAGGTGTGAGCCATTGTGCCTGGCCTATTTTTTCTTCATAATCAAATTGTATGATTGAACAGGAATTGGCAAACTACAGCATGCAGGTCATACCCAGTCAGGCACCTGTTTTAATAAATAAAGTTTTATTGAAATACGGTCACACTTATTTGCCTACATATTATTTATTGCTGTTTTTTACACTATAAGGGCAGAGCTGAATAATCCTGCCAAAGATCATATGGCCTGCAAGGCCTGAAATATGTATTATCTGGCCCTTTACAAAAAACATTTGTTGATGCCTCTGATAGATTATAATTCCTTTGAAATTTTCTAAGGAAGCTAATTTGTTTTTGTTCTTATTTTTTAATTTGTTTACGATGCAGGGAAATAAGGTAAGTTTTTGTTCATTTTAAATAAGCTTATTTTGCTGTAATAAAAAAACTGAACAAATCACAGCTTTCCAGTCTCGTGGATAAATGAACAAATATACTGTAACAATGCATTGACTATGTAAGAATAAAGGGGCCATCCCATATACTATGTTCCAGCTCACTTCTTTTGCTGCTGACCTGACTTTTGTAAATTATTGAGTAACTTGAAACAAAAGCAGCCTTCGAGCTAAGACACATGAGAGTACAGATGTTTCTTGATTTATGAAGGGGTTATGTCCCCATAAACTCATCCTAAGTTAAAAATGTCATAAGTTGAAAGTACATTTATTATACCCAGTGTACCAAACATCATAGGTAAGCCTAGCTTACCTTAAATATGCTCGGAACACTTACCTTAGTCTACAGTTGGGCAAAAAATCATCTAACGCAAAGCCAATTTTATGATAAAAAATGTTAAATATCTCATGAATGTATTTCATATTATACCGTAAGTGAAAAATAGAATGGCTATACTGATACTCAAAGTATGGTTTCCACTGAATGCCAATTGCTTTCAAACCATAATAAAGCTGAAAAGTTAAACTGAACCATCATAAATTGGGCACCATCTGTACAAGGAACAAATGAGTTAGACAAAGGAAGTTATGAACCATGGTGACCAAAATTAGGATGTCAATGTTGTCCCTTTGTCCCTGCTTTCAAAGACTCAGTTTTGACTCAGATGATATGGGAGCACCAAGGAAGACTTGTGGAATCTCTGGACCAATTTAGAAGGAAACACATGTACTTATCTACCTTCTGCATTTGTTAGATTTTGTTGTGTCTACATATGAAAACAGGTAGTTGATAATTCTCAGTGTTAGTTGGGGCATGGGCAAACTAGCTTTCTTATCACTATTTGTGAGAGTATAATTTATTTCAAAGTTTCTAAAAGGCTAAATGTTCCAAAAGCCTTAATAATTATCTTGCAATTCAAATACAACTATTTGAAATATGAATATGAAATAATGAAATAATCTAAAGTGGATATACAAATTTATGTACAAAGACATTTATTTCAGCTTTATTTATAATAACAAAACATTGGCATCAATGTATATATCAATCATAAGAGATTAGATGTAGTAGAATAAAGGAAAACTGGTCATGCATAATATTGAGCAGGAAAAAACAAATTGCAAACAATATATACAACTTTAGTCCAATTTTGTTTAAACACATAATTTATGCATAGAAAAGTCCAAAGACATACACTAAAAAAGCAACAATTATACCTGAAAGGTGGACTTACGGATAATTTTGTTGAGATTTTCTCATATTTTCCAAATTTTCCATAACAAGCATGTGTTATTTTGTAATTAGAGTATAACAAATATTATTAATTCAAAATGTGATATTAAGAATTTTTTAATATCCTCAACTAATCAACTGTTTATATCACTTATATGACTGAAAAGAAAAATAAAGGACTTTTATTTATTTTAGTGCAATTTACTTTGTTAGTTGAATTCACGTAATTAAATGCTTAAATGAATGTTTGTAATTGTGTAGACACAGCCATGGATTTGCTTCTCTGTTTATCCTCAGAATTGATATGAATTCTGAGATGGGGTCTATTCCATCTCTTTCCTAAATATACACTTTTGTTTTTAGCTAAAATAGAAAATATTTTCCTGGCTGGGTGTGGTGGCTCATGCCTGTAATCCCACCACTTTGGGAGGCTGAGGCGGGTGGATCAAGAGGTCAGGAGTTCGAGACCAGCCTGGTCAACATGGTGAAACCCCATCGCTACTAAAAATACAAAAATTAGCCGGGCGTGGTGGCGTGTTTCTGTAATCCCAGCTACTCGGGAGGCTGGGGAAGGAGAATCGCTTGAACCTGGGAGGCGGATGTTGCAGTGAACCGAGATCGCGCCACTGTACTCCAGCCTGGGCAACAGGGTGAGACTCTGTCTCAAAAAAAAAAAAAATCTTTTTTCAGAAGTAAAAAATTAGCCATGTCATTTTATTTCCCAATAAGAAGTTATACCTTAGTATTTATATTATTTAGCTTCTCATCATGCTCAATTATATTTATGGAAAACATGATGTTCAAAGAAAAGTGTGAAGATCAAAGACCCAAGAACGGTTTTTTAAAGGTTAATATGTATTTCTTGAGTGTTATGATTGTAAGAGATGGTGCCACAGCAATTGCGTGCTTAAATCCAGGACGGGACAAGTTTCCCTCCCCAGAAGAGTTGAGTCAGTTTCAGTGAAGAGTTTAGTCCTGTAGGCTCCATTGCTCTTTGGTCTTATTGCTAAAATTGCCACAACAAAAGAGAAATGACACTATTTGGTACCAAAAACACCTACCCTCTATGACTAGAACCAAGATCAATTTATGTCTTGCAGGCCACTGAGCAGCCCAGGGAGAAATAGAGCTTTTGAGCAGTTATAGCTCAGATGCTTAATCTTCCATTTCCTTCTTTTGAGTCACTTAGGTCTCTCTTTAACTCCCACTGATCAGATTGTTTAGAATTCAAGCAAATATTTTCTATAATCTAGCTACAGAATTGATTTCCTTCTAATAAAAGACTCACAGAAGCTGTGTGAAATCAACATGTAAATAGTAATCCAGCAACTGTGACAGAAAACAGAATATTTTCAACAACAGGTGGAAAAGCAGATTGTATTGCAGGAAGCACTAATATTTATTGGGAAAGGAATAATCTTGTCTTTGGCCAGAAAGGTAACCAGGAACATTGTGTATATATGCAAAGTTGTCTATACTTCCAGTCCGGCTAGAAGTCCAAACAAAACTTTTAGGCTTTATGGTAGTAGAGCTTGCCAAAAATTATGAGAATCTCAAAACTGGGGCTCATGGCTTTTACTGAATCCCTTTTTTCATTGGCATTGAGAAAAATAAAACAGTAGCTGTAACAGGTGTTGATCTATGATGAAAAGTTTTGACATGAATGTTGATAGGCTGAATTTCTAAAAAAAAAAAAATTGTGTGTTTTTAAACATCACATTTCAAAGCTTTTCTCAAATGTTAATTGACCTTGCTAGATTTCAAGATATTTTTATTTTCATTCACATTATTTTGCAGTAAGAATTTTACAGAGCAGATTCTTTAGAAAGAAATTATTACTGTAACTGTTTAAGGTGAGAAATAATTTGATATTAAATTAAATATTGGTATTAAATATTAAATTAAATATATACAGTTACCAGTTCAGCATTTTTACTTTTTACCTTGTAAAACCCTTACTAATCACTACTCAGTAATGAGCTACTCAGTTAAAGGATGAGATCTCTTGAGTGTCAAATTTATCACTTCAAATCCTTGCATTAATTCCTTAGTATAACACTTGATATGTCATCCACCAGTTTCTCCAATAAGAAGCTTGATGGTGATCATGATGGTGATGGTCATGTCATGCATGCTATCCATATGCATTATCTGATGCTGACATTTGTCTGACAGCATCTGGCCCCTTGTTAATGTGATCTGCACTTTTTGATCAACCAAAAAAATTTTAAGACAACCACGAAAAGCAGGGGATTTCATAAATGTCAAGCATTTCTTCCTTCCAAAGGCGTCTACACTCCTGCCTTTGTCTCTCACTTTTTATGCCTGACAGGTTACCAAACTCTGATCTACTGGAAAGCATCTTACATCAGAAACACACACACACACACACACACACACACACACACACACACACACACGCTTTGAAGTTAGATACCTGAAGTTTCAGTTATTCACTCTACCACATTTTGTCTGTCTGACTTTGGAAAGTTTTCACAGTCTTAAGAGATTTTGAGGGGCCTCATGTGAAAGAGTAGTTAGGTACTTAGGGCAGTGAAAAGAATTGCTTTTTGGTGATTGTTGTTCCAGGTCTCAGGCTGGGTCAAACATCTCTTATTCTAGGTATTCTAGATATATCATTTGTCCTTCTTAATGAGTAAATACCTTTCCACCCTGGGCACATTTAAATTTAAGTTTAGAAAGGTTTAAAGTAATCCAAACCATACTGTAAATATTTTTATATTATTAAGAAGGAATCTGGCTGGGTGTAGTGGCTCGCGCCTGTAATTCTAGCACTTTGGGAGGCTGAGGTGGGTGGATCACTTGAGGTCAGGAGTTTGAGACCAGCCTGGCCAACATGGTGAAACCCCATCTCTACTAAAAATACAAAAATTAGCCAGGTGTGGTGGCGGGCACCTGTAATCTCAGCTCCTTGGGAGGCTGAGGCGCGACAATTGCTTGAACCAGGAGGTGGAGGTTGCAGCCACTGCACGCCAGCCTGGGTGCCAGAGTGAGACTCTGTCTCAAAAAAAAAAAAAAAAAAGAAGGAATCTGTACATATTTGGCATTCTTTTTTATAGCCAGCTCCTAAATACACATGCCTATCTGTTGACAATATCACATCATCAATATTTTTCAGTGAAAATTTTCCTAGTTAATTGAGTTAGTTCAGATCTACTGTAGCGAGTCTATTTTTTTCTCTGTAAATTAAAATATGTTTAACTGAAATTTATATGTTCATCCATTTAGGTATGCAACAAATATTTACTGAGCCCCTAAAAGGCATCAGGTGTTTTATAGAAGCAAATAAGCCAGATGAGGCTGTTGCTCTTGTGGCGCTTCCATTCTAATGGAATTAGACAACAAACATACAAAAACATTTCAGATAGCGATAAGTGCTTTAAAGAAACGAAAATGTTAATTGGATAAAGAGTGACTAGGGGAAGTTTAATTACACTTCAGATCCTTGGACTAATTCCTTAGTATAACACTTGATAAGTCATCCACTAGTTTCTCCAACAGCAAGGAGGTTGGGAACAGCCTAGTCTTATTGCAAAAATCTCTTGCTGTAAAGGAAGAGAAATAGTGATTTCACAAGCCATAATTTCTGAGTTTACTTCTTTCATTTCAATTTAAAGGCTTAAAATACTTTAATCTTTTAAATCAGATGTGTAAATAATTCAAAGTATATGTTCATTGTTTATCTACTAAGCCTGATTATGTGAAATACTCTATATGTATATTAGTATAATATTCCCTAATTGAAAGAATCACTGAAACTTCCTCTTTCCTAAGTGTTAATTCATTTGATCAATTTGTAGTTGTGCAGTGCAGTGGCACAATGATAGTTCACTGCAGCTTCGAATTCCTGGACTCAGGCAATGTTCCTGCCTCAGACTCCCAAAGCGTTGGGATTAGAGGCATGAACCATTGCCACCAGCCAGTTTGCAGTTTTTACAGTTGTTCTTTAGGCTTTTGGATAGTTTTAAAAACCACCTTTACAGTGACTTCTGTTGCCAAGAATACAACAAGGACAATAAATCACCAAGCAAATTGTTAGTCTCTTCTGTATCATCATTAAACAACAACAACAACAACAACAAAAGTGGCCAGGCATGGTGGTTCATGCCTATAATCCCAGCACTTTGGGAGGCCGAGGCAGGTGGATTGCTTGAGCACAGAAATTTGAGACCAACCCAGGCAACATGGTGAAACCCCATCTCTACAGAAAATACAAAATTAGCCAGGCATGGTGTTGCAGGCCAGTAGTCCCAGCTACTCGGGAGGCTGAGGTGGGAGGATCACTTGAGCCCGGGATGTAAAGACTGCAGTGAGCCGAGATCTCGCAGCTGCACTCCCGCCTGGGAGACAGAGTAAAACCTTGTCTTCAAAAAAAAAAAAAAAAAAAAAAAAAAAGAACAAACAAACCAAACATACCTTCTAACTGCTCTATCTGAAAAACCATTTCCTTGAAGAAAAAAATTACCATTTTCTTTCAATCATGAGGTCATTGGGAAATGATTATTTCCTCCTGCTGCTCTATCAAACTTTCAGGGACCAGCAGATGTAGCAGTCACAGCTACAAAAACTATTCTGTTTTCCTCTAAGAACAATAAAATATTCTAGAGTTGCAAATAAAGGTTGATGGATCCTTAGATGATGGATGAATGGAAATAGGACTTTTTATTTTTTCAGTAACAGTAAAATATTCACACACTGGCTGATAAGTTTTTCCTCTCTCTAAATTGTACAGTCCTACCATTTAGAGATTCTATTCTGGAGGTATCCCAGATGTATGTTACTTTAATAATCATAATCATAAAATAAACCTAATAACTCAATTGCTTGCTATATTGATAAGTTAAAAATCAATGTTGACTCCCTTCCAAGCCTTAGGAATAGGAAAACATTCTTACATTAGTTCTCCCTCACTTTCCCAGAGCATCTATGAGTTAAATGGTAGCACCAACTTATACAATTCAGTGGTATTTGAATGTAAAGTCCTAGAATAAATATTGGACAGAGGTAACTGTGGCCAAGATTCAAGAAGGTTAAAGAAATTATGAGGTGATAATAATTTAATTTGAGTATAGAGCAATCAATCTTTTCAGTTTACATCTAGATGAATGTTAAGATGTTTTGGCTGTGGTAACAGAAATCCTCACTTGAAGTGGCTTGAACAATAATATCTATTATCTCACATAACAAGAAGTCCAGAGGTAGGGTTGGATCCAAGGTTGGCTGATTCAGTGACTCAAATACTCGAATTCTTGACTTAGCATCCTCTGCTTTGCTGTCCTCAGGAGTGCTTTATCATGTTGTTTTTCTCTTAGCTGCCAGCAGTCACTGAACTACAAATGTCTCTTCCCTTTCCCTTTTCCTTCCCTTCTCTTCCCTTCCCTTCCCTCTACAAATTTCCCTTCCCTTCCCTTCCCTCCCCTCCTTTCCCTTCCCTTCCCTTCTGTTCCCTTCTCTCCCCTCCCCTCCCCTCCTGTTCACTCCCCTCCCCTCTCCTCTTTTTTTCTTTTCTTTCTACTTGCCACATTACCCAGGCTGCTCTCAAACCAATGAGCTCAAGCAGTCCTCCCACATCGGCCTCCCAAATAGCTGAAATCACAAGTACATACTACTGCATCCAGCTTCATGTATTCATTTTTATGTCCAGAAGAAGAGAGGCCAGGTACAGTGGCTCACAGCTGTAATCCAGCACTTTGGGAGGCTGGGGCGAAATAATTGCTTGAGCTTAGGAGTTCAAGACCAGCCTAGACAATGTTAAGACAACATAGTGACACCTTGTCTCTACTAAAAAAGAAGAAAAAAAAATTAGCCAAGTGTGGTGGTGCGTGCCTGTAGTCATATCTACTCAAAAAACTAAGGTGGGAGGATCACTTGAGCCCAGGAATTCAAGGCAGCAGTGAGCTATGATGGCATCACTGCACTCCAGCCTAGGTGACAGAGTGAGACCTTGTCTCAATAAAATAAAATAAATGCTTCAGAAACAGTTAAAACACAAAAACAAAAAGAAACAAACAAACAAACAAAAAACAAAGAAGAGAAACCTATTCCCTAACCAGTCTGATTTGGCCTGCTTGGGTTATGTGCATATCCCAAACCTGTAACAGTTGTAATGCACAGATTGCTCTCAACTTAAGATTCATCATGATCAGGAGATGCAGTGGAATCAGGTTTTTTTTTAAGCACATGGCTGTGTGGGAGAGGAGTTATTTGTGGGGTAAAGAGGAAATGGGTGTTGGGTAGGCAACCAATATTATGCTCTATTTCCAGATACTAAGACAATTTGCAAATGAAATCACAAGATAGCAACCTTTGAAACAATCAGAAAAGCAAGAAATATTCAAAACTGCAAAGAAGTTGACCACAAATAACAGACCAATAACCTTAACATTCTAGTTCAGAATCAAACTGGTTATGAGAAGCTGCAGACAGCTGGTCAGACCACAGGCTTCTCGGCCCACCAGATAGGTAAAGCCCATGAGTTCTCCCCCATGTTTGCCCCAACTCTCTCATCCCAGTCATCCTAGGCCGCTTGCTAAAAGGCAAACTCTTTTCTTTCATTATTATATTAGCCCCCATCTACTCCATTCTTTTTTTTTTTTTTTGATAAGGAGTTTCACCATGTTGCACTGGCTGGAATGCAGCAGCTCTTTCCAGGCACCATCCTAGTGCACTGTAGCCTCAAACTGGTGGGGTCAAACGATCCTCCTGCCTAAGCCTCCAGAGTAGTCAAGACTACAGGCATCAGCCACCCCATGCCCAGCTTACTCCATTCTTCCTTCTCTTGATTCTTTAATTACAAAGCAATCTTGCTACAGCCTTTATCTCTTTCCCTAATGTGCTTTTCCCCTTTTTCACAATTTAAAGTGTTTAAAGAGGAGCCAGCTTTTGTTCACAGGCGGTGTATGTGTATTAATATGCATGTGTGTGCATGGATGTGAAGATTTTGAAAGGTTTGAAAGTGCTCACCCCCCTCCACAAACCCTACACACCACCCACCCTACTCTGCTTGGCCGTTGATTTGGGTGTACCTGCAGCCCTACCAGCTTGAGTTAACCTAAACCCCATCTCCCTATCAAGTCAAAGGAATTACGCAGTAAAGAAAAAAAGATGAAAATAGGGTGAGTGGCTGGGTGCAGTAGCTCACACCTGTAATTCTAGCACTTTGGGAGGGTGAGGCGGAGAATCACCTGAGCCCAGGAGTTTCAGACCAACTTGGGCAACATAGTGAGACCCTGTCTCTAAAAAAAAATTAAAAAATAGAATGAGATTGGAGATGTAAGTCTAGGGCTTCACAGAGGATGTGACGCTTTAACTGACAGTATATAATCTAGACAAAACAGTGAGTGTTGAGGGCCTCCATTTAATATAGCTACATCAGTGGGTAAAGGATGAGAGATAAGACTGGACAAAAACATAAGGGCTACCTCTGGTGTTTTAAAGATTCAGGCCAATCTCTATTACTTCTGATTCAATTAGTCTGGGATGGGGTCTGGGCTTAGATATTTTTTAAAAGCTCCCCAGATTATTCCAATATGTAACTGGGTTGAGAACCACTGCTCTCAAGAAACACTGAAGCATTTCAAACAGGGTAATGATGGAGACAGATTTAAGTGAGAGCTCAAAGTGAAACTGCTTAGAATGAGAAGGGAAGCTTTTGAGAAGTGATGTGAGGTTGGAACCAATAGTGTCTGAAACCCTAGAAGAGGAAATAGCTATCAAAGTCAAATTCATTATAAAGGTCAAGACTCAGCCTGAAAAGAGACTATTGCATTTTTCTTATTACGTTATTTGCAAGAGTAACTTCATATTACTCAGATCAGAAGGCTTGTGTCACCTGGGTTGAGGGGTGAATAGAAGGTAAAGAAGGGAGAGTATTTGCTTGTGAAGGGATGTTCATTGTAGGAAACATGGAGACTTTTTAAATTGGAACTATAATAATAATTGTAAATATTAATACATAAATATTAATATAATTATAATAAATATAAATATAATTCTAATTGTAATAATGATAATTATATAATAATTATCATTATTATAATTCCAATATAATTGTGTGCAAGTGATTTGAGATGTTTGTATGTTGAAATAAATTTGTTTTGCTGATGGCATAGATGAAAGTGATTTGCATGTTTTAAATCACAGTAAGCCCAATATGAGTATACCCTGTGACATGATCACTGCTATATTTGTGTCCACTCCCTCCAAAATTTGTATGTTGAAATCTTAATTCCCAAAGTGATGGTATTAGGAGTTAAGGCATTTGGGAATTGATTAGGTCATGAGGGTGGAGCCCTCAGGAATGAGATTGGTGCCCTTATAAAAGAGGCCCTTGGGAGCTTGGTAACTCCTTTCGCTAAGTGAGAACACAAGAAGGTGCCATCTGTAAGAAAGTGGACCCTAACCAGACACTGAATTATGCCTTAATTTTGGACTTCCCAGTCTCCAGAACTGTAAGAAATAAATTTCTTTTATGTATAAGCCACCCAACTTATGGTATTTTGCTACAGCAACCCTAACAGACCAAGATAATCCCCAGTGTACATATCTGGTGAGAGCATACTGGCCACTCTTACCACTGTGGTAAGAGTATGCCATTGTTATAACAAGTAGGACACTACTGTTTTCTATTCCACAATGATCAGATCACCCAGAGAACTGTATTCCCCTTTTGGTGTCAATCTTTAGGAGATTTATAGACAAACTGGGGTCCATTTCGAGGGGAGTGGCCAAAATAGGGAATCGAAACCATGCTGTGTGACACACAGTTGAAGAAAATGAGAATATTTTGCCTGGAGAAAAAAAGATTTGAGAGGACATAATGCTTCCTTTATAAATTTGCAGGCTATGATGTGAAAAATGAAGGGAACATTCTATAAATGCCTGGGAGACCATTCGTAGGCTGTCACCACAGCAAAAGTATCCTGGGGGCCTAGAAAAATAGGGAAAGCTTTTTCCAAGTCAGAATAGGAATGACTTACTGGAATAAAGAGGCAACAACCTCTTTGAAGGAAGCCAAATTAGATGGTTTAATCAGAAAGGGAAAAGAATGTATGGAACAAGAAAATTAGTGTCCAGTGACCAAAGGAGTAGAGAGTAGATGAAAGCAAATTACCTCTTTTAACCTTAGAAGACGATGCAGTTGCTTCAAGCAACTGAAGTATAAAGGACAATACAAATCAAGAAGGACACAGGAATTCTAAGATTAGGTGGAAAATTTAAGGATATAGATTTTATGTCTTCATATCTTTATATTTAGAGATATCTATATTATTCTGTGTAATATGTGCTCATTTTAATAAAAAATTTAAACAATGCAGAAGCATAAAAAATTAAAAGAAAATATTGTTTTTATTCACACTTGAGGGCTTCTAATGAATAATACTCCTGTTACTCACCCAAGATCAAAACCAATGAGAGAAATACAGAGTGAGGTGGATAAAGATCAAAACGTCAGTTTTGTTACTGCTAGAACTACTGTAGAACGTGGCCTAGGTGGGAGGCAGTGGTGGGCCAGGTTACCACTTATCTGCCCTAGTCTCTAGGAGCACTGTACAGGCATAGCCTGCCCTCCTAAGTGAGCCTGTCCCCATAAACTTACAGATGGAGTGAAGGAACAGAGGGATGGTTTCTGCTAGAGTCTGATTCCAACCAGAGGGAAACAAAATGTGATCGAGCTTCACCTGTTCACTTTTACAAACCTGTCACTATGAGAAGCCACTCCTCCACCCAGGAGCGGTGGTTCTCCAATGCCTGCTGCTTGCCTGAATAAGAGTTGAAGACAATAAGCATTTCCCACTGTATTGCCCAGACAACCTCTAGAGACTGGAATGAGGAGTAAGAGCAAAGAAGTATAAGGGAAACTCTCCTCCAATGGAAACAAAAGGAGTGGGAGTAATTGTTTTCATTATCCTCCCCATGAAAAACACTGTTAACAGTTTGGAATTGTTTGGAATTTATCCTAGACTTTTTAAAAATTGCACTTGTATATAAACTTTTACATCTTTTGTACAAAAATCAGAATAATATGAAACTATTTTACAATTTTTTAAACTTAATATATTGCAGACTTAAAAAAAAAAAAAGCAGGTATTAGGGCTGGGCATGGTGGTTCATGCCTGTAAGCCCAGCACTTTGGGAGGTAGAGGCAGGAGAATCACTTGAGCCTAGGAGTTCAAGATCAGCCTGGGCAACATAGTGAGACCTCGTCTCTTTAAAATTTTTTTTTCATTTCAAATAGGTATATATAGATTTAACTTATTCTTTCTAATGATACTTAGAATTTTAATGAAATAAGTTTTCTTATTGATTGACATTTAAGTTCTTGCTAATTTTTTTACTGTTAAAAACTATAATGCAGTCAACACCATTGCTTAAACAAGGAGGTGTATTATTAGTGCTGTTGCAGGCATAGTGACCTGCTTGTTTCTGAACATATGTAAGCAACATGGCAGGTGTCATCGGAGACAATGGAAGCTGCAGATGAGCAGTTAAACCAGATGACAGTTGGGACCTGCACCAATAGTAGAACTCTGGCAAGTGAAGGAATTGTATACTATCAGTTGTAAAATTCCTTCCAGCCTTGACAAGATAGAGTTGCCTCACACTCATTTGCTCAAGTGGCTAGCAAGTGTACATTTAGCTAATTAACAGAAATTTCCCCCATCTTATCTGTGTTGTCTTTACTAACTCAGCAAGAGCTTTTCCTGGCCAACACTTCTAAGAAACCCTGGGAAAAAATTAACATCAGTGCATGACCTTTGAACCCAAGATCTCAACAGTTTTACCATTTTCTAATGAATGTTCACAGTACTATTGCCTGCCGGTCCATTAAGATAAGGAAAGGGCCAACCAACTTTTTAACGGTGGTAGCCAACATTACTTTTTTTTTTTTTTTTTAAGTGGGACAAAGTGTGACTGCTTATAATCATGTCTGAGTGAAGGCTTCCTCTTATTCTTAGTGGGCCCAGATAGGAGCCTTTATTATTAATATCAACTTGTCAGCATTTTAGGACTTTTTTTTTATTTTGTGATGGAGTTTCTCTCTTTCGCCCAGGCTGGAGTGAAGTGCTGCAATCTCGGCTTACTGCAACCTCTGCCCTCTGGGTTCAGGCAATTCTCCTGCCTCAGCCTCCCAAGTAGCTAGGATTATAGGCGCCCACCACCACACCTGACTAATTTTTGTATTTTTAGTAGAGACAGGGTGTCACCATGTTGTCCAGGCTGGTCTCAAACCCCCGGCCCCAGGTGATTCATCTGCCTTGGCCTCCCAAAGTGCTAGGATTATAGGCATGAACCACTGTGCCCAGCTCATTTTAGGACATTTTAAAAGATAGGTGGTAAAAAGAAAAAGGGCTGCTGACCCTGAAGCCTTATGACTTAAGTTTACTGTCTTGAAAAGTCTATAATAACTTTTTCTAACTTTTAATTTGGAAATTCACACTTACAGAAAAGCTGCATGAATAGTCTAAAGAACAACCATATACAGTTGGCCTTTCATCTTCATGGGTTCCACATCCACAAATTCAACCAGCCTCAGATTGAAAATGTTCAGAAAACGATTACGTTTGGACTGAATGTAGACAGACTTTTGTTTCTTGTCATTATTCCCTAAACAATAGAACAACTATTTACATATCATTTACATTGTATTAGGTATTATAAAAGTAATCTAGAGGTGATTTAAGGTATATGGAAGAATGTGCATAGGTTATATGCAAATACCGTATCATTTTATATTACTCAGGGACTAGAAAATATGGATTTTGTTATGTGCTGGAGGTCCTGGAACCAATCCCCCATAAATACCAACAGATGACTGTATGCTTTGAAAAAATGTTTATGGCCAGACGCAGTGACTCACACCTGTAATCCTAGCACTTTGGGAGGCTGAGGTGGTGGATCACTAGGTCAGGAGATCGAGACCATCCTGGCTAACATGGTAAAACTCCCATCTCTACTAAAATACAAAAAAAAAAAAAAAAAAAAAAAAGCTTAGCCGAGCATGGTGGGGTGTGCCTGTAGTCCAAGCTACTCAGGAGGCTGAGGCAGAGGAATTGCTTGAACTTGAGAGGCAGAGGTTGCAGTGAGCCAAGATCATACCACTGCACTTCAGCCTGGCGACAGAGCGAGACTCCATCTCAAAAAAAAAAAAAAAAAATTGTTTTGAGACAGGGTCTTGCTCTGTAACCCAGGCTGATCTCTAACTCCTGGGTTCAAGCAGTCTTCCCACCTTAGCCTCCCAAATGCTGGGATTATAGGCCTAAGCCACCATGCCCAGCTAAGAGTATACACTTTACCCAAATTTACCTATTGTAAACATTCTGCCCATTTGCTTTATCTGTTTCTCCCATTCTCTCTCTTTCTCTCTCTCTGTTTATACATATACACATGTATACATACAAACATATAGATGAATATTTTTCCTGAACTTTTAAGAGTAAGTTGCATATGCCTAAGGATAATATTCTCTTATATAACCACAGTGCAGACTACAGTTTCAGACATTGCTTTCCTCTCTACTTAATTTAATAAGGAATACATTTAAATGCATATTTCTGGTTCTCACCTTAAAGCTTTAATGTATGGTTCTTCAACAGTATTTTAAGAACCTATAAAATATTTCTAGTATTCTTCTATAAGGGCTCCAACTTTTACACATGCCTCATCCTTTAAACTTGATAGATCTCTGTCTTTGCTTGAATTTCTGATAAAGACTTGGGTGCAGGCAGTTTTAGGGGCAGGTGACCTCAGCAAGCTAGAGTGAGGGAATTAGACAGGGAAGGAGGAAAAGCTGACATAGGGCGCATTATCAAGGTAACTGATGAAGATAGTTTGTACGTGACCTCTTGAGGAGCATGTGGAGTAACTCTCAGAATTGCTCACCTGAATAACGGGATATGAGAAAATGTATTGAGGTTTTTATCCCCATTGGCTGAGGAATGCCACTGGGAAGCTTTGATTCTTCACTTTTAGACTACTTTTCTGTTAATGAAATTCCTGTTGAATTTGATGTTGATGCAAGAATTAGTAAATTTACATGGACAGATGTAGGCTTTTACAACATAGTCAAATCTATTCTTCTAAAAAAGAAGAACTAGTTTTGTTAATGTCGATGTGAATATTAAAGGAAGATATATACATATATGTACATGCTAGAGTGACAAGAAAACTTAAGTACGTTTGGAGCAACTTGAATACATGAATATATATTTTCAATGTAAATTTTATGAAATCTAAAGTCACATAAGATATTTCTGATAAAAATTTAAGATCCAAATGGGAATGTACTGTAAATGTGAAATACACACACTGGATTTCAAAGACTTTGTATGAAGAAAGAATGTAAAATGCCTTATTAATAATTGTTATATTGTTTCTATGCTGAAATAATACTTTTGGCACATTGAGTTAAATATATAACTTATCATTAATACTTGTTTCACCTATTTCTTTTAACCATTTTAATTTTAGCTGCTAGAAAGTTTTATTTTTATTTTTTTCAGACCGAGTCTCGCTCTGTCACCCAGGCTGGAGTGCAGTGGCACAATCTCAGCTCACCGCAACCTCTGTCTCCCAGGTTCAAGCAATTGTCCTGCCTCAGCCTTCTGCGTAGCTGGGATTATAGGCACACGCCTCCACATCTGGCTTTTTTTTTGTATTTTTAGTAGAGACGGGGTTTCACCATGTTAGCCAGGCTGGTCTCAAACTCCTGACCTCAGGTGATCTGTCCACCTCAGCCTCCCAAAGTGCTGGGATTACAGGCACAAGCCACCAAGCCCTGCCAACTACATTATGTTTTTATTGGACCGTGCTGCTCTGAATAATTAATTATAAAACTTATACAACACTAAAACCATTCAGTAAGTTAGCAGCGTATAAAATTAACAGGAAACATGTAAAAATTAATATTTTTTGCATGCACAAATAAAATCCAATTATTTTATATCTTTTTAAATACCCATTTAATGAGGTATCAAAAAAAGATAAAATATTTAGGAATAGCTTTTACAAAAAATATTTATTTATTTGTTTGTTTATTTCTTTATTTTGAGGCAGAGTCTCGCTCCATCTCCCAGGCTGGAGTGCAGTGGCATGATTTTGGCACACTGCATCCTCTGCCTCCTGGGTTCGAGTGAACCTCCTGCTTCAGCCTCCAGAGTAACTGGGATTACAGGTGCCCATCACCACACCTGGATAATTTTCGTATTTTTAGTAGAGACAGGGTTTCACCATGTTGGCCAGGCTGATCTCAAACTCCTGACCTCAAGCGATCTGTTCACCTCACCCTCCCAAAGTGCTGGGATTACAGGTGTCAGCCACCGTGCCCAGCCTACAGAAAATATTTAATATCCATGAAAAAAAGCAAACCTGGCCGGTCGCGGTGGCTCACGCCTGTAATCCCAGCACTTTGGGAGGCCGAGGCGGGCGGATCACGAGGTCAAGAGATCGAGACCATCCTGGCTAACACAGTGAAACCGCGTGTCTACTAAAAATACAAAAAAATTAGCCAGGCGTGGTGGTGGGCGCCTGTAGTACCAGCTACTCGGGAGGTGGAGGCAGGAGAATGGCGTGAACCCGGGAGGCGGAGCTTGCAGTGAGCCGAGACAGGGCCGCTGCACTCCAGCCTGGACGACAGAGCGAGACTCCATCTCAAAAAAAAAAAAAAAAAAAAAAAAGCTTGCAGTGAGCAGAGATCGTGCCACTGCACTCCAGCCTGGGCGACAGAGTAAGACTCCGTCTCAAAAAAAAACCTATAAAGCATTCCTAAAGACACAAAGTAAGACTAAAACAAATGAAAACATGTCCCTTGTTCTTGTCTCAAAATCATCAAGATATCAGTTGCCTACCTAATTCAAAATTTTAATGTGATTCCAATAAAAACAAACATTATTTTTGAAACTAGGCAAGTTTCAGAAGTATAGTTCATATGAAAAAATAAACATCCTAGAATATCTAGGAAAACATGGCAAAGCAAGAGCTATAAGGAGCGCCTAGCCACACCAGCTTTTAAAATAAAATGTAAGGCCTCTATAATTAAAATCATATGATACTGGTACACAAATACTCAAACAGACCAATGAAATAGAGTTAAAAGTCCAGCAATAGAGTCAACTACATATGGAAATTTCATATATGATAACGATGGGATTCCAAATCCCTGAGAGAAAGATGGGACTTTTTAATAAATGGTGTAGGGACAACGGAATAGCCATTTGGAAAAATATGAAATTAGATTCATTCCTCACAGCATACATAAGAATAAACTCCAAATGAATCAAAGATCAAATGTAAAAAAATGAAACTATACAAGTACTAGAAGAAAACATGGGTGAACTTCTGGGCCTGGTGTGGTGTCTGGGCCTGGTGTGGTGTCTCATACCTGTAATCTCAGCACTTTGGGAGGCCAAGGTGGAAAAATTGCTTGAGCCCAGGAGTTCAAGACCATCCAGGGCAATATAGTGAGACCTTGCCTCTACAAAAAATTTAAACAATTAGCTGAGCATGGTGGTGTGGGTCTGTAGTCCCAGCTACTTGAGAGGCTAAAACGGGAGGATTGATTGAGCCTGGGAGGTCAGGGCTGCAGTGAGCCAAGGTCATGCCACTGTACCTCCAGTCTGGATGACAGAGCAAGACTCTATTTCAAAAACAAACAAACAAACAAAAAAACAAAACCCCCTCACCCCACAAAACATTTTTATTAGAACCATTATATACATGTCAAAAATAAAACAGGGTTAGTTCTTATGTCATTCTCCAATTCCTCTGAAGATTGAATCAATGGTAACTTATTACTTTGGCTAAAGCAACAGTTCTGATCCAATCTACATTCTCTTTGTGACTCTCTAATGGCAGGAAATCTTGAGAACTAGATGTGATAAGAAAATAAAGAGAGGCAGGCCAGTGTGATGGCTCATGCCTGCACTTTGAAAGCCTGAGGCGAGAAGATTGCTTGAGTCCAGGCGTTCAAGACAAACCTGGGCAACATAGTGAGATCCCCGCCTGTACAAACATTTTTTTTGAAACTTAGCCAGGCATGATGGCATGCACCTGTAGTCCCACCTACTCAGAAGGCTGAAGTGGGAGGATCACTTGACTCTAGGAGGTCAAGGCTGCAGTGAGCCGTGATCACAATACTGCACTCCAGCCAGGGTGACAGAGTAGGAAACCCTGACTCAGAAAAAAAAAAAAAGAAAAAAAAAAAAAAGGCTGGGTGCGGTGGCTCAAGCCTGTAATCCCAGCACTTTGGGAAGCTGAGGCAGGTGGATCATGAGGTCAGAAGTTCGAGACCAGCCTGGCCAAGATGGTGAAACCCCGTCTCTCCTAAAAATACAAAAATTAGCCGAGTGCAGTGGTAGGTGCCTGTAGTCCCAGCTACTTGGGAGGCTGAGGCAGGAGAATCGCTTGAACCTGGGAGGCGGAGGTTGAAGAGAGCTGAGATCGTGCCTCTGCACTCTAGCCTAGGTGACATAGCGAGACTCCATCTCAAAAAAAAAAAAAAAAAAAAATGGAAGGAAGGAAGGAAGGAAGAAAAAAAAAAAAGGGAAGTAAAGGGAGGCAACTCAGCCATACAGAAATCCAGGCCCAGCTCTCACAGCTATAAGGAGGATCTTCAGTGATTATCCTGGGAGAAATAATATCATATTGATATCAGAGAGCAGGCATAAATAAAGCAGTCTAAGTGAATGTCAATGAAGGGGATCAAAATATGCCACCCCAAAATATGACACTTTAACATATGGATTATTTTGAGCTGAAGGCAATTGAGAAACAGCAGATGTAGGAGGAATTCTCTGCCTGCCCTCTGCCTAACAGCAGGGCATAAATTTTTCTTTGTAAAAGTGTCCCTTGATTACTATTCCATACCAAGAGGACAAGATGACTCTTAGCACAGGAAATGAAAAATCAGCACTGAGATGGGTAGCACAAATAAAGCTTTCTAAAATAACTCTTACGTTCTATTAGTTTCCCCCATATATTTACCTTCTCTCAATTTTACCACTCCTAGAAGTACAAACATCAAACCTCTTTTTTTTCTCATCTGGTCACTTCACAGTTTATCATCCTTTGTTATAATGATATATAAGCTCCCAGCCATTATTGCTTCTACGGGTTTTAAATTCTTTTCCATGAAGCCCATATGTGCCTGCAAAATCAGTAATTTTTGAAAAGTCCTATTATTTTATTTTATTTCACTTTTTAGAGACAGGGTCTTGCTCTGTCACTCGGGCTAGAGTGCAGAGGTATAATAGTAGCTCACTGTAACCTAAGCGAGCCTCCCACCTCAGCCTCCTAATAGTTGGGACTACACGTTGTGCCACCACACCTGGATAATTTTTTTGTGGAGGCAGGGTCTTGCTATTTTGCCTAAGCTAGTCTTGAACTCCTGCCCAAGAGATCCTCCTGTCTCGGTCTCCCAAAGCACTGGAACTACAGGCACATGCTGCCACACCTGGCCTGGAACAAATTTCTATTATCTCTTTTTTGTCACAGATTGACACAGAGAAGTTTTCCCTTTCCCTGCACCAATAATATCACAAAGAGTTTCGATTGATAACCACTGAGAAAAAAAATGGAAAAATGTCGAATTGTTCTCTGAGGTACAACTATTGTGCTTTGAGGACAACTGATAGTGATATGCTATATTTAAAGTTATACACTTCCTCACACCTATAATCCCAGCACTTTGGGAGTCTGAGGCAGGAGAATCTCTTGAGGCCAGGAGTTCAAGACCAGCCTGGACAACGTAGCAAGACCCTGTCTCTATACTATTAATAAAATTAAAAAAAAGTTGTCAGCTCTAATG
This sequence comes from Pan paniscus, assembly GCF_029289425.2. Taxonomy (NCBI): domain Eukaryota; kingdom Metazoa; phylum Chordata; class Mammalia; order Primates; family Hominidae; genus Pan; species Pan paniscus. The sequence continues at coordinate 51,338,726 of NC_073252.2, forward strand.
GATAAGGTTTTAATGTTTATTTTGTGCACAAAACATCCTGTTTTGTGATTATACATTTTTATTTGATCTATTTTCTCCACTGCCAATATGGCATGAATGTCTGATACACTTGGTTAGCTTACTATTCCTATATTAAAGGATAATTTTTAAAAAGGAATGGGCTAGGCGCGGCACCTCACATCTGTAATCCCAGCACTTCGGGTGGCCTTGGCAGGCAAATCACTTGAGGTCAGGAGTTCAAGACCAGCCTGGCCTACATGGTGAAACCCCATCTCTACTAAAAATATAAAAAATAGCCAGGCATCATGGCATACACCTGTGATCTCAGCTACTTGGGTGGCTGAGGCAGGAGAAGCACTTGAACCTGGGAGGTGGAGGTTGTAGATCGCGCCACTGCACTCCAGCTTTGGCAACAGAGCGAGACTCTGCCAAAAAAAAAAAAAAAAAAAAAAAAAAAAAAAAAGAAGAAGAAAGAAAGGAAGGAAGGAAGGAAAGAAAAAGAAAGAAATCATGGATTTTATACAAATACAAAATGAACACATGAAATATTTTATTTATAAGGCAACTGTAAGATGTGAAAAACAGTTCATAGAGACTTCAAAGAACAGATACATCTACTGGCAGTCAGGAATGCTGAAATGAATTTGCTAATAGAGGCAAACTAGTCTCTTCTATATATGAAACCATTGCATATTCACTTTGACAAAATTTGTTTGCAGTTCTATGAACAGAAATTGTTGGCATTATCATCAATTTTCTACAACTTACAGAGTTATAAGACAGCTCATTCAAAGACAGGGAAAGGCACAGACCCCATACAATGAGACAAACCCTGAAAGGTATACTAGATAACACTTCATATTCCATTAAAAAGACACCTGGAAATAAAAATCTTTTTTTAAATTTTCACATTTCAAAGTTTCACAAATTTTCCTTAAAAGTTGTTATATGATCACAAACACACACACACACACACACGCACACACACACATGATTTGGCCTGATTATTTACATAGGTATGGCAAAAGTATTAATTAACCATATTGATTTTTTTTTTTTTTTTGATGGAGTTTCACTCTTGTTGCCCAGGCTGGAGTGCAATGGCATGATCTTGGCTCACGGCAACCTCTGTCTCCCAGGTTCAAGCAATTCTCCTGCCTCAGCCTCCCGAGTAGCTGGGATTACAGGCACATGATACCACGCTCGGCTAATTTTTTGTATTTTTAGTAGAGACAGGGCTTCACCCTGTTAGCCAGGATGGTCTCGATCTCCTGACCTCGTGATCCGCCAACCTCAGACTCCCAAAGTGCTGGGATTACAGGGGTGAGCCACAGCACTGGCCATCAATTGGTGGGGCACTTATAGAGTACTTAACTAGTACTCTATAAATGCTAATTAAAGAGAGCAATGTTTTAGCTCTGAAATAGAATTATATAAACTTAAACAACACATTTTTTCATTTTTAGTACCTAGAATATTATTCTGTTCAGTTGGATGTATTATTGAAGTGAGGAACAACCTGCAGTCAAACATTGAAATGGGCATACGCCCTTGTCCTCCTTTGTCCCACATTGCTCTGGGGCATGATTGACCTGCTGCAGGTATTGTTCCAGAAAGGGTCAGTTTGCTGCCATTGTACGTTTCCCTAGGCTATCTCATTTGTAATTCCTTCTTCTTCCCCCTTGTCTTAATCAGTTTGGGCTGCCATAACAAATACCATAAACTGGGTGGCTTATAAACAACAGAAATTTATTTCTCACAGTTCTGGAGGCTGAAAGTCTGAGATCAAGGTGCCAGCATGGTCAGAATTATGTGAGGGACCTCTTCCAAATTGCAGACGGCAGACTTCTCATTGTATCCTCACGTGATAGAAAGAAGCAAGGCTGGGCACGGTGGCTCACACCTGTAATCCCAGCAATTTGGGAGGCAGAGGCGGGAGGATCACCTGAGGTCAGGAGTCTAAGACCAGCCAGGCCAACATGGTGAAACCCCCATCTCTACAAAAAATACAAAAATTAGCCGGGCATGATGGTGGGTGCCTGAAATCCCAGCTACTTGGGAGGCTGACCTGGGAGAATCAAGAATCGCTTGAACCCAGGAAGCAGAGGTTGCAGTGAGCCGAGATCACGTCATTGCACTCCAGCCTGGGCGACAGAACAAGATGTCAAAAAAAAAAAAAAAAAGAAAGAAAGAAAAGAAAGAAAAAAGAAAAAAGAGATCTCCCTGGGGTCTCTTCTTATTCATGAAAGCTCCAGTCTCATGGCCTAATTACCTTCCAAAAGACCTGCTTCCAAATACCATTATATTGGGGGATTAGATTTCAACATATTATGAATTCTGGGGAGACACAAACATAATCCATGATGCTCTCTTTTTTCTTTGATTAGAAAATTGGCAATAGTTGTTTCTAAACTTACAGGACTCCTCTCAAGATAACTGCTGAGAATAGAGGGAAATTCCTGGTAGATATAGATATTAATATACAAATAAGCTCCCCAAAAATGTCTGATAAGGGCAGAGTGAGGGGCGGTTTACATTCCAAGGTCCTCACTGCTGTCAGTCAGGGGGATGCAAAGTAGTGAGCTGGATGGGAGGCCTGTGAAATCCTAGCAGTGGATAATCAGATAAGGGGGAAAAAAATAGGGAAAAAATGGGCTTGGCTTTCTTTGAGACATTAAGGTCTTGTTCTGCATTCACTTACTCATTCTCACTTACTGGTTTATTTATTCAGCAATATTTATGCATTTATATAACAGGCCCTGTGGTACTCACTGGGCACAGGCAGACTCTTGTTTAATGGCCTGCATCATTCCCATCTCTGGTTACTTGCACCTTCTCTCTTGTCTCACTGTTACAGCATTGATTTTTATAACATGTCTATTTCCTTTCATAAAATTAAAACTTGAAGGCAGTGGAGTTCCCCATTGTTTGATTTTTCACAGTCCCTAACCTAATTCTTGGGTTTTAATGGACTCTCAAAAAGTGTTTGCGGCTTTGTTTGATTTTTTTTTTTAATCTCAAAACTATTTTGGTGATTGTTGGTGAGAAATTTAACCAATTATTTCATGTTAACACCTTGTGGACTGTAAACATGTGCTAAATCAAGCAGCTCAAAATGTCTGGGCTACTGGAACTCACTAAGCAAGGCCTTAAATAGCATAGAAGCTGCTGGGGAGGTCCTGGGCCTCTAGTCATTCCAGAAGGACCAGCATTTGATCTCTGAGGGAGGCCTGGAGAGGGAAGGGAAGAAGAAGCCTCAGGACTTACTCAAAATGCACATGCTCAGAGGTTCACTTTCACAATTACAAGGGACTGTAGTCCTGTCCACCCTTTGGGGCAGGGGATAAATGCGGCTCCCAGGGACATTTTTTTGCCAAGCTTCCTCTCTCATTCCCATTCACTCCTTCCTTCCTGTTTGCAGAGAAGCTCATAGTTGTATTTAATTCTTCAGTGAGATTTCCGCTGGCAGCAAACAAAGGAGCTTTACTTCATTAAAACACGGTGAAAGGAGGATTGCAATTAATAGAATAATAACTAAAAATGGGCATGTTAAGTGCCCACTCTCCAGAAGGAGAGTGAGAATGAAGAGAAAGTAGAGTCTGGAAATCCTAGAAGTTCCCAATCTGGAGAAATCTCAGGTTTTTAAATATATGCCCTGGGGCCTTGCTATTCAAAGGGTGGTTCACGAAAGAGGAGCATCTCCATCCCCCGGGAGCTAGATAGAAGTTCTAGATAGAAGTTCAGGACGTCTACAGTTAGAAGCCCACTGCAGACCTAAAGAATCAAAATCTGCATTTTAACGAGAGCTCCAGGTGATTCTTCTTCACATTAAAGTTTGAGAAGTGCTGATACTATCTCGATAGATTTGAATTATAAAAGACTTCAAACAAGGGCTTTGCATTTTGCCCTCAGGGAACCTATTCAACTGCCCCCTGTCTCTCATTTTGGCTGTGTACTCAATCATTCCTGTGGAACAGAAAGGATCACTTTGGGCTGAGCTCAGCAGTTACACCAGATTCATGTTCAGATGTCTGGAAGCCTCTCAGCCAGGAAGGAAAAATTATATTGTAACTTTTCACTCTAGCAAGAATCAGGTATTGTTTGTTCCATTTTATAGATAAGGAAATTGAGGTTCAGAGAAGTTAAGTAATTTATTCAAGATCACCCTGTCAGCAAGTGGCATGGTTGAGTCAAGCCCAGGTCTACCTAACTCCAAAGATCATGCTTTTTCATATGCATGATGCTTTTGTGGTCACTATTGTTAGCTATATTCTTTTTAAGCAACACTTTACTGGTCTCTCCCTTCAGAGTACATATACTTTTTTCAGGATATATTTATATAAGAGCCTAAAGTCATGCTCTTTCATAAGGTTTGAATTTAGTTATTTACAACTGCCAACCACCCCATCCCCCTTTGAACAATTTTCAAAGCAAGGTTCTTTCACTGCTGAGGGGAAGGAAACAGAAAGGCGGAGTGACCGAGCACGGGTTCCACTTCGGAAATGACCCTGAAGGGAGTCTGGGCTGTGCCAGAAAGAGGAGCAAGATAAAAGAGCCCAGGACTCAAAACCGGAAATGGAAGAGAACTGTGTACACAGATGATTCTGTCACCTTTGGCAGTTCTGCCTCTGTCACCTCATCATGATCAACTCCGCACCAGATACAGAGGGGGCAGACTCAAAATGTCAGCAGCGACAATGCCAATGCCACAATATGAGATACCCTCACCAGAAAGGATTCGGCATGGTGCTATGAACATGGCTGCATGCTGCAATCTTATGACACAGTCCAGCAACTTATGGGGGAAAAAAAGAAAAAAGAAAGGGGGTTTGTAAGCATGGGGAAAGCAGGAGCTAAAAGTTATAAACGGCAACCCCACCCAAACCTGAGTAGAAGATTTCTATAAGGCCTTCCATTATTTTAGAATATAATTCTAATATTAACGAACTTTTTGAAGTAGACTAACCCTCTTCTGCATTTTAAAAGAAAAAAAATGTACTGTACATTGAACTCTACAATATTTCCCCCTCAGTTTTACTTTTTCAAAAAGGTAAAGCCACAGAAAAATTGAAATAGTAGTGAAATCGCCTTTGCAAAAATTATAACCGTAAGAAAATTATGACAGTGAAAGAGATCTGATCTAACCAATCCCCATCTTGCCCTTAATCTTCAAACTGCCCTTAAGGATTCCTGGGCTTGGGCCAAGCTAACTTTGGAATACATTTAGTTTATAGTTTAAATGATAATAGCCCTTTCCAAAACTAAACTGCCTTTGTAAAGCTAATGAATGACCACTAGATTAGAATGAAAGGAGCCTGAATTCTGCTGTAGTGTAGATGGAAGGGACTACCAGCCATTATTCCAGAGATCACAAGATTTGTGACTTCCCCAATTACTCCTGCAGATCACATCACTCTTGAAGAACCTGAGATTAGCCTTTTCAGGTTTTTGTCTCTGAAGGCTGATGGCTCCACCGCTCCTGCCAACTGGTCCTGTGGCCACACCCGGAAGCGGACTCAGCAGGCTCAAGGACACTTCCCACACTCCTAGGACTGCATCCCCAACCAATCAGCAGCACCCATTTCCTGGCTCCCCAAACTGTCCTTGAAAATCCCTAACCTCCAAATTTTCAGGGAAACTGCCTTGAGTAATAAAACTCCAGTCTCCTGTTCGGCAGGCTCTGCATGAATTAAACTCTTTCTCTATTGCAATTCCCCTGTCTTCATAAATCGGCTCTATCTGGGCAGTGGGCAACATGAACCCACTGGCTGGTAACAATAGTACAATGAAAACCTGTATACCCATCATCCAGATTTAACAATCGTTAAGATTTTGGCTTTTTCTCTCTTTCTCTCATTCTGTTGTTTTTTTCCTCTATTTCAATTTGACTGGTATCTGGGTTTTTTTTTTTTTCACGGATAATTTATCATCTGTTGTTTTTAATTGAACCATTTTCACAGCATTTCATCCCTTAATACCTTAATACAAGCAGTAAGAACAAAGTCATTCTCCTCATAACTATAATATCATCATCACTTCTAAGTAATATAACATTGATTTAATATCATATAATATATTGTCAAGGGCCAAGGGAAAACTTCTGTCAGGCCTCTGAGCCCAAGCCAAGCCATCGCATCCCCTGTGACTTGCACGTATACGCCCAGATGGCCTGAAGTAACTGAAGAATCACAAAAGAAGTGAATATGCCCTGCCCCACCTTAACTGATGACATTCCACCACGAAAGAAGTGCAAATGGCCGGTCCTTGCCTTAAGTGATGACATTACCTCGTGAAGTCCTTTTCCTGGCTCATCCTGGCTCAAAAAGCACCCCCACTGAGCACCTTGTGACCCCCACTCCTGCCTGCCAGAGAACAAACCCCCTTTGACTGTAATTTTCCTTTACCTACCCAAATCCTATAAAACGGCCCCACCCTTATCTCCCTTCACTGACTCTCTTTTCAGACTCAGCCCACCTGCACCCAGGTGAAATAAACAGCCATGTTGCTCACACAAAGCCTGTTTGGTGGTCTCTTCATACAGACGTGCATGAAATTTGGTGCCGTGACTCGGATCAGGGGACCTCCCTTGGGAGATCAATCCCTGTCCTCCTGTTCTTTGCTCCATGAGAAAGATCCACCTACAACCTCAGGTCCTCAGACTGACCAGCCCAAGGAACATCTCACCAATTTTAAATCAGGTAAGCGGCCTCTTCTTACTCTCTTCTCCAACCTCTCTCACTGTCCCTCAACCACTTTCTCCTTTCCACTCTTCAATCTCTCCCCTCTCTTAATTTTAATTCCTTTCATTTCCTGGGAGAGACAAGGGAGACATGTTTTATCTGTGGACCCAAAACTCCGGCGCCGGTCACAGACTGGGAAGGCAGCCTTCCCTTGGTGTTTAATCATTGCAGGGACGCCTCTGGGATTATTTGCCCACGTTTCAAAGGTGGCAGACCACGCAGGGAGGCCTGCCTTGGTCCTTCACCCTTAGCGGCAAGTCCTGCTTTCCTGGGGAAGGGGCAAGTACCCCAACCCCTTCTCTCCTTGTGTCTACCCCTTCTCTGCTTTTCTGGGGGAGGGGCAAGTACCCCTCAACCCCTTCTCCTTCACCCTTAGCCGCAAGTCCCACTTTTCTGGGGGAGGGGCAAGTACCCCTTAACCCCTTCTCCTTCACCCTTAGCGGCAAGTCCCGCTTTTCTGGGGGAGGGGCAAGTACCCCTCAACCCCTTCTCCTTCATTCTTAGCGGCAAGTCCCGCTTTTCTAGAAGGGGGCAAGTACCCCAACCTCATATCTCTGCACCCCAATCCCTTATTTCCGTGCCCCAACCTCTTATATCTCTGTATCCCAATCCCTTATTTCTGTGCCCCAACCTCTTATCTCTGCACCCCAATCCCTTATTTCCATGCCCCGATCCCTTATTTCCATGCCCCGATCCCTTATTTCCGTGCCCCACCCCTTATTTCTGCACCCCATCCCTTATTTCCACGCCCTGACCTCCTATCTCTGTGCCCCAACCCCTTTTCCCACTTTTCTGGAAGGTAAGAACCCCTGAACCCCTTCCCTCCATTTCTCTACTCTCTCTTTTCTCTAGGCTTGCTTCCTTCACTATGGTCAACCTTCCACCCTCCATTCCTCCTTCTACTCCCTTGGCCTGTGTTCTCAAAAACTTAAAACCTCTTCAACTCACACCTGACCTAAAACCTAAATGCCTTATTTTCTTCTGCAATGCCGCTTGACCCCAATACAAACTCGACAGTAGTTCCAAATAGCCAGAAAATGGCACTTTGAATTTTTCCATCCTGCAAGATCTAAATAATTCTTGTTGTAAAATAGGCAAACGGTCTGAGGTGCCTGACGTCCAGGCATTCTTTTACACATCAGTCCCTTCCTAGTCTCTGTGCCCAGTGCAACTCGTCCCAAATCTTCCTTCTGTCCCTCCCACCTGTCCCCTCAGTACCAACCCCAAGCGTCGCTGAGTCTTTCTAATCTTCCCTTTCTACAGACCCATCTGACCTCTCCCTTCCTCCCCAGGCTGCTCCTCGCCAGGCCGAGCTAGGTCCCAATTCTTCCTCAGCCTCCGCTCCTCCACCCTATAATCTTTTTATCACCTCCCCTCCTCACACCTGGTCTGGCTTACAGTTTCGTTCCATGACTAGCCCTCCCCCTCCTGCCCAGCAATTTACTCTTAAAAAGGTGGCTGGAGCTAAAGGCACAGTCAAGGTTAATGCTCCTTTTTCTTCATCCCAAATCAGATAGTGTTTAGGCTCTTTTTCATCAAGTATAAAAATCCAGCCCAGTTCATGACTTGTTTGGCAGCAACCCTGAGACACTTTACAGCCCTAGACCCTAAAAGGCAAAAGGCCGTCTTATTCTCAAAATACATTTTATTACCCAATCTGCTCCCGACATTAAATAAAACTCCAAAAATTAAATTCCTGCCCTCAAACCCCACAACAGGATTTAATTAACCTCACCTTCAAGGTGTACAATAATAGAAAAAAGTTGCAATTCCTTGCCTCCACTGTGAGACAAAACCCAGCCACATCTCCAGCACACAAGAACTTCCAAACGCCTGAACCGCAGTGGCCAGGTGTTCCTCCAGAACCTCCTCCCACAGGAGCTTGCTACACGTGCCAGAAATCTGGCCACTGGGCCAAGGAATGCCTGCAGCCTGGGATTCCTATTAAGCCGCGTCCCATCTGTGTGGGACCCCACTGAAAATCGGACTGTTCGACTCACCTGGCAGCCACTCCCAGAGCCCCTGTAACTCTGGCCCAAGGCTCTCTGACTGACTCCTTCCCAGATCTTCTCGGCTTAGCGGCTGAAGACTGACACTGCCCGATAGCCTCGGAAGCCCCCTAGACCATCACGGACGCCGAGCTCCCAGTAACTCTCACAGTGGAAGGTAAGCCCATCCCCTTCTTAATCAATATGGAGGCTACCCACTCCACATTACCTTCTTTTCAAGGGCCTGTTTCCCTTGCCTCCATAACTGTTGTGGGTATTGATGGCCAGGCTTCTAAACCTCTTAAAACTCCCCATCTGGTGCCAACTTAGACAATACTCTTTTAAGCACTCCTTTTTAGTTATCCCCACCTGCCCGGTTCCCTTATTAGGCTGAGACACTTTAACTAAATTACCTGCTTCCCTGACTATTCTTGGACTACAGCTATATCTCATTGCCGCCCTTCTTCCCAATCCAAAGCCTCCTTTGTGTCCTCCTCTTGTATCTCCCCACCTTAACCCACAAGTATAAGATACCTCTACTCCCTCCTTGGCGACCGATCATGCACCCCTTACCATCTCATTAAAACCTAATCACCCTTACCCCACTCAATGCCAATATCCCATCCCGCAGCACACTTTAAAAAGATGAAAGCCTGTTATCACTCGCCTGCTACAGCATGGCCCTTTAAAGCCTATAAACTCTCCTTACAATTCTCCCATTTTACCTGTCCTAAAACCAGACAAGCCTTACAAGTTAGTTCAGGATCTGCGCCTTATCAACCAAATTGTTTTGCCTATCCACCCCATGGTGCCAAACCCATATACTCTCCTATCCTCAATACCTGCCTCTACAACCCATTATTCTGTTCTAGATCTCAAACATGCTTTCTTTACTATTCCTTTGCACCCTTAATCCCAGCCTCTCTTTGCTTTCACTTGGACTGACCCTGACACCCATCAAGCTCAGCAAATTACCTAGGCTGTACTGCCGCAAAGCTTCACAGACAGCCCCCATTACTTCAATCAAGCCCAAATTTCTTCCTCATCTGTTACCTATCTCGGCATAATTCTCATAAAAACTCACGTGCTCTCCCTGCCAATCGTGTCCGACTGATATCTCAAACCCCAGCACCTTCTACAAAACAACAACTCCTTTCTTTCCTAGGCATGGTTAGCGCGGTCAGAATTCTTACACAAGAGCCAGGACCACACCCTGTAGCCTTTCTGTCCAAACAACTTGACCTTACTGTTTTAGCCTAGCCCTCTTGTCTGCGTGCAGCGGCTGCTGCTGCTTTAGTACTTTTAGAGGCCCTCAAAATCACAAACTATGCTCAACTCACTCTCTACAGTTCTCATAACTTCCAAAATCTATTTTCTTCCTCATACCTGACGCATATACTTTCTGCTTCGCGGCTCCTTCAGCTGTACTCACTCTTTGTTAAGTCTCCCACAATTACCATTGTTCCTGGCATGGACTTCAATCCGGCCTCCCACATTATTTCTGATACCACACCTGACCCCCATGGCTGTATCTCTCTGATCCACCTGACATTCACCCCATTTCCCCATATTTCCTTCTTTCCTGTTCCTCACCCTGATCACGCTTGATTTATTGATGGCAGTTCCACCAGACCTAATCGCCACACACCAGCAAAGGCAGGCTATGCTATAGCACAAGCCGCTAGCCCGCCTCTTAGAACCTCTCATTTCCTTTCCATCGTGGAAATCTATCCTCAAGGAAATAATTTCTCAGTGTTCCATCTGCTATTCTACTACTCCTCCGGGATTCTTCAGGCCCCCTCCCTTCCCTACACATCAAGCTCAAGGATTTGCCCCCACCCAGCACTGGCAAATTAGCTTTACTCAACATGCCCAAGTCAGGAAACTAAAATACCTCGTAGTCTAAATAGACACTTTCGCTGAATAAGTAAAGGCCTTTCCTACAGGGTCTGAGAAGGCCACCACAGTCATTTCTTCCGTGCTGTCAGACATAATTCCTTAGTTTAGCCTTCCCACCTCAATACAGTCTGATAACAGACAAGCCTTTATTAGTCAAATCAGCCAAGCAGTTTTTCAGGCTCTTAGTATTCAGTGAAACCTTTATTTCCCTTACGGTCCTCCATCTTCAAGAAAAGTAGAATGGACTAAAGGTCTTTTAAAAACACACCTCACCAAGCCCAGCCACCAACTTAAAAGGACTGGACAATACTTTTACCACTTTCCCTTCTCAGAATTCAGGCCTATCCTTGGAATGCTACAGGGTACAGCCCATTTAAGCTCCTGTATAGACACTCCTTTTTATTAGGTCCCAGTCTCATTCCAGACACCAGACCAACTTAGACTGTGCCCCAAAAAACTTGTCATCCCTACTACCTTCTGTCTAGTCATACTCCTATTCACCATTCTCAACTACTCATACATGCTCTGCTCTTGTTTACACTGCCGGTTTACACTGTTTTTCCAAGCCATCACAGCTGATATCTCCTGGTGCTATCCCCAAACTGCCACTCTTAACTCTTGAAGTAAATAAATAATCTTTGCTGGCAGGACTATGCTGAATCTCCTTAGGCACTCTCTAATCAGATATCCTGAGTCATCCCAATTCTTAGACCTTTTATACCTGTTTTTCTCCTTCTGTTATTCCATTTAGTTTTTCAATTCATACAAAACCGTATCCAGGCCATCACCAATCATTCTATACGACAAATGTTTCTTCTAACATCCCCACAATATCACCCCTTACCACAAGACCTCCCTTCAGCTTAATCTCTCCCACTCTAGGTTCCCACGCCACCCCTAATCCCGCTTGAAGCAGCCCTGAGAAACATCACCCATTCTCTCTCCATACCACCCCCCAAAAATTTTCGCTGCCCCAACACTTCGACACTATTTTGTTTTATTTTTCTTATTAATATAAGAAGGCAGGAATGTCAGGCCTCTGAGCCCAAGCCAAGCCATCGCATCCCCTGTGACTTGCACGTATACGCCCAGATGGCCTGAAGTAACTGAAGAATCACAAAAGAAGTGAATATGCCCTGCCCCACCTTAACTGATGACATTCCACCACGAAAGAAGTGTAAATGGCTGGTCCTTGCCTTAAGTGATGACATTACCTTGTGAAAGTCCTTTTCCTGGCTCATCTTGGCTCAAAAACACCCCCACTGAGCACCTTGTGACCCCGCACTCCTGCCCGCCAGAGAACAAACCCCCTTTGACTGTAATTTTCCTTTACCTACCCAAATCCTATAAAACGGCCCCACCCTTATCTCCCTTCACTGACTCTCTTTTCGGACTCAGCCCACCTGCCCCCAGGTGAAATAAACAGCCAAGTTGCTCACACAAAGCCTGTTTGGCGGTCTCTTCACACGGACGCACATGAAAACTTCCCCTTTGCCTTCTGAAGTTTTGCTGATAATCACTGACAAGAGGTAGATTAATAAAAGAAAGGGCATACGAATTTATTTGATCATGGTTTTAGGTGACACAGGAGCCTTCAGAATGAAGACCCAAAGATATAGGGGAAATTGTCCATTTTAATGCTTATGTTCAACATGATTGGACAAAAAGAGAAAATCCAATGCTAATAGACTGAGTGGGAAAACCCAGCAAGGCCTGTCTGTTCATATTCTTGACCTCTCTGAGAATACATTCCTTCCTTCTGAGTATAGGGCCAGACCCCCTCTGGAATAGAGGTCTTATGACCTACAGTCAAACAAAGTTGGTCACATAGTTTCTTAATGACCAGTTTTTACAAAGAAAGTTTGAGGGGAGGGTTAAGTAACATTTTAGGTTTTATGGCTGGCTTTGAGGAAAAGGGGTTCTGGTTTCTATGACCTTCTTTGGGGAAGAGGGATTCTCATTTCTGTAACTAGCCTCAAGGAAGAATGGGACTGAGGACAGGAGAGCAGGAAAAGGTCAGAGAAATGCTTTTCCTTCTGAGGCTGCTTCTGAGGTCTTCATTTGGGAGTATTGCTTTCTAATCCCAACAATATTATATCCAAATAGATCATATTCAAACACCTCAATTGTCCCATAGATTTTTTCAACTTTTTATTTTTGTTTTTGATCCAAGATCCAAACAGCTTCATGCATTATATTTGCTTGTACAGTCTCTTAAATTCCTTTTGATTTAGATTAGAACATTCCCCCTGCTTTTCCACCTCATTCCTCATCACATTTTCTTTTAAACATCTAGGAGCATGCTGGGTGTGGTTGCTCACACCTGTAATCCCAGCATTTTGGGAGGCCGAGATGGGTGAATTGCTTGAGCTCAGGAGTTCAAGACCAGCCTGGACAACATGGCAAAACTCCATCTCTATGAAAAATACAAAAATTAGCCATGTGTGGTGGCATGTGCCTGTAGTACCAGCTACTTGGGAGGCTGAGGTGGGAGGATTATTTGAGTCTGGGAGGTCAAGGCTGCAGTGAGCTGTGATCATGCCACTGCACTCCAGCCTGGGTGACGGAGTGAGATCTTGACTCCAAATCAAACAACCAAAAATCCCAAAAACCATCTAGGGCAGTTATCTTGTAGAATATACCACAATCTAGATTTTACTAATTTTTTAAAATCATAGTTTGTTTCAGATTTATGTTTATTTAAACTGAAGCTATTAAACGTGATTTTGGGGAGGAATTGCTACCATGAGCCAAAAATCTTGGAGCTAAACTGCATTATAAACTTTCAATTAGACTAAATGAAATTATCTAGAACCAAGGTGGGCAAACTACTGCTTCCCATAGGCCAAATCTGACTCACCAAATCTTATTAATAACATTGTGTTGGATCTCAGCTACACCATTTCTATGTAAAATATGTAAAAGATATGGCTGCTTTCTACTTTCCTGCTATGAAGGCAGATTTGAATAGGTATAACAGAGACTATGTGGCCTGTAAAGCCTAAATTATTTACTATCTGGCCTGTCAAAAAACAGAATGACAACAAATTCAGTTTAAAGATCTAATTTGTTTTATTTGTGATTCTAGAACCACATAAAACCTCATTCTGTAAAACAGAATAAGTGCTCCAATGAGCTGAGCAGAGGAGCTTAGCTTTATAGACAGAAAGGGGCTGAAGAAAGCAGAAACAGAGCAAAAAGTGGAATGGTCATTTCAACGTTACTTTCCTTGTAAATGTTAAAGTCGAGGGGACTTCTTTATCATGCAGCTAAAACTGGCCTATTTGGAAAATTGGCTGTTATCTTTTTCTGTCTCCTGATTTCTCAGATAAACATGTTGGTTTCATCTTGGTGGCATGGAACTTCAGCATGAGTGACTACATTTTGGTTTGGTCTGTTGGGCCTAGTACAAAAGCTCAATCCAAACCAATGGCCTTCTATAAATTTTACCCTTTAATAGAATATGTTTGCTGATTTCTGATCTAGAACAATAAATACAAATATTACTTTCTCCTTTGACATTTAGTCAAAGCATCATTCAAATCCAATCAGATAAATCACACAGATACCCTCAATGGTTTTAACAGCTGAGAAGTAGGAAGAACTGCATTTATCAAGATCATTGATCTTGAGTTTTAAAATTTCTTCCCTTCAAAAACTCCTCTAATGGCCTTATATTGCCCACTTAGATTGAATTCAAACTCTTCAGCATGAAATTCAAGGAAATAATCTTCATAACCTGACCCTAGGCACCGTTTTCTGTGTCACGTTGGTTCTCCAACATTCTAGCTCAGTGGTTCTCACATATAAACCTGTAACTAAAACAACAGCCACGACAACAACACAAAACAAAGAACTACTTATGGAGCATGTTTGAAATGCAGATTATCAAATCCTACTCCTGAGACTCCTGCCTTACTCTCATAATACCTTCACTTGAGCCTGAGCTCATGGAAATGTGTACATATTATCATTTATCTCTGTACATTATTGTAATTTATTGCCTACCAACTTCATGGAGTCCAGTGAATTCCATGAGGGCAAGAAGAGTCTCAGTCATTTTTGTACTGAAGGCACAGTGCCTTGCACATAGTTAACTTGAGGTGAATATTGAATTATATGTGTGAATGAATAAAACAATTATTTGAAATAGGTTTTATTTGAAATAGATTTTACGTGAAACTATTCACATAAATTTTATGACATTGTACATGTTGCTAACTTAACTAGATAAGCTCTTTTACATTTGTTATATAAAATACATTTAGTCCTAAAAAAAGATTCAGTGTCAAAAGACACCATTAAAAGAGTGAAAAGAGAAACCACAGACTGCGAAAATCTATTCCTGATTACGTGTATCTGACAAAGGATTCATAATACAGATGTATTAAGAGCTCCTACAATTCAATAAGAAAAAGACAAACCACCTAATTAACATAATAAGCAGATTTAAACAGGCACTTCACAAAAGAGGACATCCATATGGCCCACAAAAATATTAAAAGGCACTTGACATCCTTAGTCATCAGAGAAATGCAAATTAAAACCATGATGAGATATCGCTACATATCCACTAGAATGACAAGAGTTGGCAGGAATGTGGAGCAACTGGAACTCTCATGCATTCCTAGTGGGAGTATAAATGGGCATAACTCTTTTAGAAAACTGTTTGGCAATATCTATGAATTTAATATACATCTACTCTATAATCCAGTAATCCCATTTCTAGGTATACACCAAAGAGCAATGAAAACATTTGTTCTTTAAGATACATGCAAAATAATATGCATAACAGCTTTACAGTAACCCCAAAATGGAAACAACCCAAAAGTCCATCAACAGGAGAATGGATAAATAAATTTGGGATATTCATACAAATGGAATACTATACAGCAATAAAAAGAATAAATTTCTAATACATACAACAACAGGAATGAATTTCACAAGTATAATGTTGAGTAAAAGAAGCCAGAAATAGCTAGGTGCGGTGGCTCACACCTGTAATCCCAGCACTTTGGGAGGCTGAAGTGGGCAGATCACTTGAGGTCAGGAGTTCAAGACCAGTATGCTCAACATGGTGAAACCCCATCTCTACTAAAAATATTTTAAAAATTAGCTGGGTGTGGTGGTGCATGACTGTAATCCCAGCTACTCTGGAGGCTGAGGCAGGAGAATCGCTTGAACCCAGGAGGTGGCGGTTGCAGTGAGCCAAGATCGTGCCACTGCACTCCTGCCTAGGTGACAGAGTGAGACTCTGTCTCAAAAAACAACAACAACTACAACAACAACAAAAACAAATCAAAACAAACAAAAAACCCCAACCCAACAGCAACAAAAAAAAGAAGCCAGAAAAGAGTACATACTGTGTGATTCCATTTTAGGATGATAAATGTCAGAATAATTATTACTTTTGGGGAGGTATTGACTAGGAAAGGACTAAAAGGAACCTTTGAGGAAGCTGGAAATATTTTATATTTTGATTTGGGTGATTTCCCAGTGGATACATATATAAAAATTTATCAAGCTATATACTTAAGATTGGTGCACTTTATTATACATATGTTAAATTTCAATTAAGAAAGTTAAGAAAAATGGGCCAGGTGCAGTGGCTCACACCTGTAATCCCAGGACTTCGGGAGGATCACTTGGCCCAGGAATTTGAGACTAGCTCGAGCAACATAGCGAGACCCCATCTCTAAAACAAAAAAATACATATATTAAAAGAAAGTTAAAAAGAATCTGGGACATCTCACATCACATCTCTATGTTACCAACTGTAGAGCTCTGGATGGCATGGACTTGTTAACCACTTAAATCAACTTCTCCCCAGAAAGTGTTGGTTTATCTGTAAATAAGGATTATAATAGTACTTTCTTCATCTGGTTGCTGTAAAGATTAAATAAATAAACATAGAACAACAAACTCAGAACAGTGCTTTGGACATAGTTAGTGATATGTAAGTATTAGTTATTATTATGATATACCCATGCTAAAATTTATATAGTACCATGAAATATACCTGGCTGGTAATTGCATTTTTAAACAATTTTTAACCTAATGGCCAGCCAACATTTTTTTTAACACGGTATGGTTTCCCCCTGCAACCTGATTTTCTTTTCTTTCCTTCTTCTTCTTCTTTTTTGTTTGTTTGTTTGTTTAGAGACAGGGTCTCGCTCTGTTGCTCAGGCTCGTGTGTGCAGTGGCACAATCATAGCTCATTGCAGGCTTGGACTCCTGGGCTCAAGCAATCCTCCTGCCTCAGCCTCTGGAGTAGCTAGCACTACAGGTGTGGACCACCCCCTGCCTGACTAATTTTTTAATTTTTTGTAGAGATAGAGTCTTGCTATGTTGCCCAGGCTATTCTCAAACTCCTGGCCTCAAGTTATCCTTCTGCCTCGGCCTCCCAAAGTGCTGAAATTATAGGCATGAGCCACAATGCCCAGTGATTTTATTTTTTAAAAAAGTGTGTGTACATGTATATATATGTGCGTATATATGTATATATATGTGTATATATGTATATATGTGTGTATATATGTATATATGTGTGTATATATGTATATATGTGTATATATATGTATATATGTGTATATGTGTATATATGTGTATATATGTGTGTATATGTGTGTGTGTGTGTGTGTGTGTGTGTGTATATATATATATGATTTTTTTTTTTTTAAGACGGAGTCTTGCTCTGTCACCCAGGCTGGAGTGCAGTGGCGCAATCTCGGCCCACTACAAGCTCCGCCTGCCGGGTTCACACCATTCTCCTGCCTCAGCTTCCCGAGTAGCTGGGACTACAGGCACCCGCCACCACGCCCAGCTAAGTTTTTTTGTATTTTTTTAGTAGAGACGGGGTTTCACTGTGTTAGCCAGGATGATCTCGATCTCCTGACCTCATGATCCACCCACCTAGGCCTCCCAAAGTGCTGGGATTACAGGCGTGAGCCACCGCGCCAGGCCTATGCTTTTATATACATATATACAGAAAACATCAGATGGAAAAAAAAGTTAAAAAGCATTACCCATAATCCACTACTTTTAAACTTTAACAAAATAGCATTTACAAAACTATCAAATGGAACCAAAAAAGCAAGCCAACTAAACAAATTTCACCTTTTTTTAGACTTTCTAAAATAAGTATCACTTCTCAGCCTTTTGGCTAAGATCAAGTGTAAAATAATAAGTAAATGGGTTGTCGAGTGCAGTGGCTTGTGCCTGTAATCCCACATTTTGGGAGGGCAAGGCATTGTTTGAGGCATTGTTGGAATTGTTTGAGCTCAGGAGTTTGAGACCAGCCCGGGCAACATGGTGAGAACTTGTCTCTACAAAAAATTTAAATAAATTAGCCAGGTGTGGTGCTGTGTGCCTGTAGTCTCAGCTACTCGGAAGGCTGAGGCAGAAGGATTGCTCAAGCCTAGGAGGTTGAGGTTGCAGTGAACCATGATCATGCCAGAGCACTCCAGCCTGGGCAACAGAGTGAGACCGTGTCTCAAAACTAAAACTAAAACTAAAATAATAAAATAATAAGTAAATGTCCCTCAATTTCCCCTTCACTCTTCAGAGGTATAACTACTCTTACCAGATTAATCTGTGTTTGAATTTAGTTTTCAGAAAAGAAACATTCTGCTCTGTGTACATACTGTTGATCTGAAGACGATAAATACCAGGCAATCAGTACACACAAGCTAAAGACAAATTAAATATAGGTCTCTGATGGAGAAGATGCTTTGTGATGTATTTTCTTCTTGATGGAGTCACGAGTTGCTCCTTTATTGCCTAAACCAGCACCCTTAGCATCACTGCTGCTGGCACCAAGATATTTGGTAAAAATAAGTTCTAGGGGGTGCACAACCACAGACTCACAGCTGAGGCTTTGTCTTTTCTCAGATAAACATAATCTAAACAATGAGACACTGTCTGAAGGTCAAAGGGGTGGGAGGAAGAAGAGGAGGAGGAGGAGGAGGAGGGGTTAGTCAAATTCTCCTTTTGGACTACGTAGTTGCTAGATTTATAAAGATCCCCCCCTTTACTGTTTTTCTTTTCTTGAACAGCTTCCAAGTGACACTTGATGTTCCTCCTTCTAGTGTGACTTTACATTGAGGGTCCAGTGAGCCCCAAAGCAAGGAAACTTGCCCAAGGCCTCTTTCTGCAGCTGGGGGTGGGAAGAGTTAAAGGGTTTCTGGAGTCTGCAGGCCTTTTTCCTCAGTATCAAGGGTCCCAGTTTTTCTCTTTGAGAATTATTTGATTCTTTCCTCTAATGCTTATAAATAATGTTTCTAGGCTATTTAGATTGGATTTTGGGTGTGCTTAGGGTCTCATATATCTTCTTAAATTTTGAGATACATGATAAAAGTTTTTACTGTTATTTGATTTTTGTACTTTTATTTTATTTTGATGTCTTCTTCCCCATCTTTATTCATCACACCTCTA
The DNA here is from genome assembly GCF_029289425.2 of Pan paniscus. Classification (NCBI taxonomy): domain Eukaryota; kingdom Metazoa; phylum Chordata; class Mammalia; order Primates; family Hominidae; genus Pan; species Pan paniscus. Next base: position 51,357,786 of record NC_073252.2, read on the forward strand.
TTCTAGACACTTGTACTAGCATTCTGTCTTATCCCTTTCTCAAATCCCTTCATTGGTTTCATTCGTTTATTCAACAAATACGTTGTTGAATACTTGCTATTACCAGGTACTGCTCTAGGTTTGGGGATAAGCAGTGAACAAGAACAGGTTCCTGGCATCATGGGTCTTATATTCTCATTGAAAACAGAAGATAAACAAACATATTCATGACACAAAAAATCATGTCATGGAGTAAAAAGCATCATGAAGAAAACGACAGTAGTGCAAATGGATGGAGAATGCTATGTTAGTGTTAGGGTAGTTATTTTAAGTACATTGCTGTGGTAAGGCTTTTCCGGGGGGGGGAGGGTGACGTTCCTTTTGACACCTTTACTTTCTTCTCAAGTCTTTCAAGGTGTTGGTGACTCATTTCTGAGCCTGTCATCTTATATTACCCTTCTTACCTATACCTTATGTCAACACATCCCACACTGACTCCCTTTGCATATCCATCCTACTTTCTTATGCTTGCCCACACTCTCGACTTCTTCCCGATGATCCCCTATTATCTCCCAAATCACTCCCAAAGTTTCTTTAAACAACTTAGACTGGCCACCAAAAAATTTGCACGTGGGTGCTTAGCACATCCTTTTCAGTGATTTTTAATATTATTCATGTGCCTTGGAAATTGCTATTTTAGAAATAATTCTACTATAACCCAGAGATTTTCACACTTCTGGTATTTAGGGGATAACATACCCTACAAGAGTATATTAAAAGGCTGTAAGGCCTTTTAAGGGTCTTTTAAAGGCTATGAGGCCAGTCCCTCTCCTAGCTCCTTCAACTCAGCCTTGCAAATGCTGCTTATACTTATAAAAATATCAATTCAATAGAGCTTTGCCTTAATACACAGCCATTGTGGTGGCTATGAAATACCCACTTTATTCTGAGCAACATACATTGAAATCTGGAGTGGAAGTGACCCTTAAAAAAAAATCCCATCCATTTTTAGTGTGACTCACATTTTGAATGAAACCCAGACCACCTGTTGTTTATTCTCTACCATTTGGAACTCTACCTTCATTTCTGTGTTTCTTCCAGAGGACATGGAACAGGGATTTCCACATAGTCTTCCATTAAATAAATAAATCCAATAGTGGAGTGGGTCCTGGGAGTTTCATTAAACTACATGCAAAGGCTGAATTTCTGCATTTCTCGGCCGGGACTTTGAGATTGTACACCATCTATAGCATGTGACCGTGCTTAGCACAATACCTGGACTATAATTGTGATTGAATGTATCAATAGATAAAAAGGGAAGGGCAATGTCTGGTAATCAAATATTCACAAGCTCTTCAAAACAATTTGATTCTGTTACATGTATCATTTGGAAACTGTCTATGTCAGCTTTTAAGGTGCTTTTATTTTAATAATGCAAAGTAGTTTTTATTAGAACAGTAAACAGGAAACTGTATTATCTACACAGACTCAGTGGCCTACAAAAAGAGGACTTTGCACTCTAATTAAGAACAAAGCACCCAATTACATCAGATTGAACTTCAGAATCACCTCTTTGTTTTTGTTTCATCTTGTAATGCTGAACAAGGATTCAGAGGGAGTGGGTCAGGCAAAGAAGCTATTTGAGGATTTAATTAAAGGATTGCGTCTCATGTCCGCTTTAGGAGCTGCTCAGGTTAAGCAGAAGGATGGTAGCATTGAGGAGGTTGAGAAGCTAGTTGCCAGTTTTGCAGGCTCTGAGATTTCATTCTGTCAGTTTGCCAAGGAATGAGCTGTCAGGCTCTGTCTACTTCACAGCTTCTCCCCCTGGGTCTGTGCCTTCTGATTCTAGCTTCAGGCTTAGCCTCACCCAGACTCTATGGCGCATCTAGCCTCATCGTTTGAGAACTTGTTAGAAATGCAGAATCTCAAGCCCCACCCAAACTTTCTGAGTCAGAATCTACATTTTAGCAAGATCACATGTCTGCATATTAAGCTTTGACAAGCATGATTCCATGGGGCTCTAGCCCAGCACAAAACAGCATGGTTATCAAACTTTAGTGAGCTTCAAAATCATTGACAAATATAAGAAAATGAAAAGACCTGGTCTCCTACTCCAGGGATTTTGATCCAGAGAGTCTAAGATGGGGCCTTGGACTCTGCCCTTTCTTGGGTATATGCTGCTGGTCTAGTTCCAACAGTTGGGTTTCTGCATGCTTTTGTGTCTTTATCCCGCTTCTATTAATTAGCACCACTGTGTCTTGTTCTTTGCTTAAGAACTGTTTCCAGTGTTGGTTTCAGAATTTCTATGCAGAAAGATCTTAGTACAGTAATCCAGTTTGATAAAGGAAGCTTGAAGCTCTTTTTGTCTAACACTTATTTATTTATTTATTTATTTCACTCTGTCACCCAGGTCTCACTCTGTCACCCAGGTCTCACTATTTATTTATTTATTTATTTATTTATTTATTTATTTATTTATTTCACTCTGTCACCCACATCTCACTGTCACCCAGGCTGGAGTGCAGTGGGACAATCTTGGCTTACTGCAGCCTCCACCTCCTAGGTTCAAGGAATCTTCCCACCTTGGCCTCCCAAGTACTTAGAACTGCAGGTGCACACAACCACACCAGGCTAATTTTTGAATTTTTTTGTAGAGACAGGGTTTCACCATGTTGCCCAGGCTGGTCTCACTGCCCAGGGCTCAATCAATCCTCCGGCCTCAGCCTCCCAAAGTGCTGACTTTGTGGGCTACTGCACCCGGCCTTGAGTAAAAGTCTTAACAGAATGTATTTATTAGGAAGAGTAATTTCCCAGTGGAACTGGGGGTGCTAGAATAGACGCCTGGAAGCCAAAAAGCAATGAATGTCTGCCACACCTACTTAGTGTGTAAACAGTGGGTCAAGTCTTGCTACCCAATGGTGCAGTTCTATTGCTTTTCAGATTTTATGGAAATGCCTTTGCAAAAATTATAACAGTGAGAAAATTATGACAGTGAAAGAAATCTGACCTAACTAACTTTATCTTGCCTTTAGCCTTCAAACTTCCCTTGGTCATTCCTGGGCATGGACCAAGCTAACTGTGGGAGAAATTTAGTTTATTGTTTAACCTTAAAGCAAGGATGATAATAGCCCTTCCTCAAACTACCCCCTCCTTATTTGGGGACCAAAACTGTCTTTGTAAAAGTAATGAAAGGCCGCAATATTAGGATTATGAAAGGGACCTGAATTCTGCTAAGATGTAGGCATAGTTAAATGAGAATCAGCCATTGTTCTGGAGGTCACAAGATTTATAACTTCCTCAATTACTTCTATAAATAACATCACTATTATAGAACCTAAGATGGCCATTTGATATGTCTTTTCAGACTTTTGCATTTCCGAGGACCAGATGATTCCACCTGAACCTGCAATTCTTAACTCAACTGGTCCTGTGGCCCCCACCCAGCACACAAGTACTGTTTTCCACACCCCTATGGTTTTATCCCCAACCAATTAGCAGCACCAATTCCCTAGCCACTTGCCTGCCAAAAATTATCCTTAAAAAACGCCAAATATGGGGGGAGGCTGATTTGAGTAATTATGAAACTCAAGTCTCCCATTTAGCTGGCACTATGTGTATTAAACTCTTTCTCTATTGCAATTCCCCTGTCTTGATAAATTGGCTCTATCTGGGTAGCAGACAAAATAAACCCATTAGGCAGCTATAAATTTGGGGCTTGTCCATGATAGCCTTTGTAGGTATTTGCCTGTGGTTCAGCAGCCTCTCACTGGCAATGGATTCAGAGGCCAGCCCAAATGGCCACTTAGTTTTCTTGGACTAAGGACTACCCCTGGCACCATCTCTTCTAGTAGGGTGCTATTTACCCATAATGCATGGATCTAATTGCAATGGAGAAATAGTTCCCGAAAGATATCCAGTATTTCAGGTGCTGCCAACATCCCCTTCCTTCTCCTGATCTGTTGGCCTCTCTAGAGGCACTGTTGCCCCATCATGGGAACTATCTGGCTCTCCCTAGATTGTAGGAAGAATCTCGGTTTCGGGAGATCTCTCCCCTGTTGGATGGAGCATAGGAGACCTGTTTGGAGGAATGCTCTTCCGGTTTGAAGAACGAATCTGGTCTGGAATCTTGGTTTAAAAATTCTTCTGTTTGTCTTTAGTTCACTGTGTGTGTTTATATATGTGCAGAAAATCTCTAAAGGAATGGCTGATGGAAGTCCAGCCGGCTCTCCTGTTTTGTCTGACCAGTCACATTCAGTAAGCCCTGAAGGAAGTGTTAGAGGGAGCTCAGCAGGTCTAACTCAGGGTGACCATCTGCCCTTCCATCCTGCCCTTCCATCCTGCCCTGAGACCACCTGTTAAAATTCCCAGTCAGAGGTGATCCCTCCCCATCTTGAGTGGATGAACGGGCACAAATTTGAGCCTTGCCAGGTCCATACTTGGGCACTGAGTGGGATATCTAGTGTCTGTGTTCTGTCACGTGTATTTCACTCTGGCCAGAACTGGAAATGTTAATTTGGTTCCCCCATGTAGCCTGTTGGGTGGCAACTTGCAAAATTGAGAAGCTTTTGCCTATGGTTCCATGAAATGAAAAAGGACAATTTTTTTTTTTTTTGAGACAGAGTCTTACTCTGTCACCCAGGCTGGAGTGCAGTGGTACAATCTCAGCTCACTGCAACATCTGCCTTTCAGGTTCAAGTGATTCTCCTCCCTCAGCCTCCTGAGTAGCTGAGATTACAGGCACCCGCCACCACACTCAGCTAATTTTAGAATTTTTAGTAGAGACGGGGTTTCTGCATGTTGGTCAGGCTGGTCTCGAACTCCCAGTCTTCAGTGATCCACCTGTCTTGGCCTTCCAAAGTGCTGGGGTTACAGACATGAGCTATCACGCCCAGCCCGGATGATTTTCTTTTGTAATGCGGCCCCCATAGCTATGGTGCAGCAAGCAGGATCATCAAAAGCTGCTTCACTCTTCTGGAAGTTACAGAGAGAGGAAACCCAGAAACCTGACAAGCTGACAAAAGGGTAAGAGTTTCTTACCAGCCAGGCTTCTGGTCTCTCCATTTGTGTAAACCGGTTGAGTGAATGGTAAAAGTTACTGTTTTTCTCCTTCGCAAAGTTTTGATTAATAGGATAAAGGATTTGTGTGACTAGTCTTTTCATCTTTTCTGTGTTGTTCTGTCATGGAGAGGGGTACCATAGTGTAGAATGTGGGCTTAGAACCCCTATAAGCCTGCTGTTGGAGCCAGCCCTGCAGACTGGTCAGTTACATACTTTGCTGTGGATCTCCAAAACAAAAACCAGATGAGGTTTTCCTTTCATCTTGTTTTATGTCCTTGAGAACTTGACTTTGTGATCATGTGGAGGTACTCTCTCTTGGTCTCTGCCATCCAGACGGTGGGAATTTTTGGTTTTATGACATGCAGCAATTCTAAAAGGACACATGATAATGTCATGGCTAGCCTTAGGAATACCCTTGAACAATTAAAATCTTTTGCAAACTCAAAACTACCTGCTCTAGATTGCTTCTGGGAAAAATAATAGCAACTGCCTCATGGCTGTAGCTCAGTAACTAAGGTTTTGCCCTTTTGCTACAGCAGCCTCGGTTCAATTCTCAGCTCAGGAAATAGGCCCTTTCTGGTTTGATATTTGTGTGACTTTTGCCATGTGTTGATTCTTTACCCTTCCATGAACAACTTCTAACTTTCTGTCTTGAATGTTCTTTTCTCAGAGCCACCTTTGGGGGGAAACTGTGAAAACTGCTTGCCACCTCTTTAAGAATACCTCTGACACCCACGGTGAAATCATAACCTTAGTTAAGGCTTATCAGTTTCACATGGGAGGTTACTTTAGGTAAAAAACAGAAATATTGGCTGTTTGTCCTGGCTAAAATCTAATGATGAAAGATTTAAAAGCGTTTTCTATTGAGAGCCCTATAGCTGAAAATTGTCTTAATAAAGGCTAATATTTGGGCTATATGTGTCTAGATATTGTTTAAAAGCCCCTGCTCTCCCTCTGTAAAAACTTCTCAGTCAACAGAATTCTGATTGTTTGTCATTTACTCCTGTCTGTACCCCCTTCCTCTTGTATCTAATCTTTTTGATTTTTTTTTTTTTTTTTTTTTTGAGTTGGAGTCTCACTCTGTCACTCAGGCTGGAATGCAGTGGGGCAATCTCAGCTCACTGCAACCTCTGCCTCCCGGGTTCAAGCAATTCTCTTGCCTCAGCCTCCTGAGTATCTGAGACTACAGGTGTGTGCCACCACACCTGGCTAATTTTTTGTATTTTTGGTAGAGACAGGGTTTCACCATGTTAGCCAGGATGGCCTTGATCTCCTGATCTCGTGATCCACCTGCCTCAGCCCCCCAAAGTGCTCAGGTGTGAGCCACCTTGCCCGGCCATCTTTTTGAATTTTTGGAGGAACTAGAAATTACTTTGAATTATAAAACATTTTAATCTAGATATGTAATAGCTAGATAAGAGCCATACTTTTAAAAATGGCTAATGGTAATTGCTTACAATGAATAATTATTACTACAGGGCGATATTCCTTTCTTTGCACATGTAAATAAGAAAAGTATGCTCTTACACAGCAAAAAGGTATAGAATAGAAAATGGACTGATTACAGAGTGGGCTAATTGGTACTGGATTGTCCAGCAGCCTTGGGAAAATGTCCTTATAATAAAATTCACTATGGAAGTATTGCATTCTCATCCTATAGTGTTTCCCTCTTTTGGGGACCCAGGATTCAGTGTAAAAATGAGATCCTTGAATTTGGGGATCTATTTTGCCTTCCAGCTATGCCTGCTTATTAGGCCCTAGGATCTGCATGCTTTCCTTAAGATTCCTTAAGAGTCTCCACCCTAAAGCCAAAATCCAATGAAGAAATTTACATCTTTAAGGAAATCTCCATATGTCAGAGTGTCTACTTTTCCTGGACATCTTGAGTAAACTTTACCCACACAATTTTTCCTTGGTTTAAATAAAATATTAATTCTCCATTTTGTTTCATCTAAGAATTATCCCTTTAAAAACATAAATTTGGAACTGCCTGGCTGACACTTTTTAGGGCAGCAACGGGTAATCAAGAGACTGAGGGTTTAAAATTAAAAAAAAAAAAAACTTTAAAACTGGTAAATGGAAATCTCATAACTTATAGGCAGTGCAGACACATGTGCTTCTGTTAATGTATCTATATTTGTCATGTGAGTGATGTTTCACTACAAAAACATATAAAAGAACTCTAAGTAATTAGCTTTAAAAAATAAGCACTTAGAGCTGGGCGCAGCGGCTCATGCCTGTAATTCCAGCACTTTGGGAGGCCGAGTTGAGTCAATCATGAGGTCAGGAGTTCAAGACCAGCCTGGCCAACATGGTAAAACCCCATCACTACTAAAAATACAAAAATTAGCCAGGCATGGTGGTGCGTGCCTATAATCCCAGCTACTTGGGAGGCTGAGGCAGGAGGATCTCTTGAACCCAGGAGGTGGATGTTGCAGTAAGCCAAGACTGCACCACTGCACTCCAGCCTGGGGACAGAGCGAGACTCTGTCAAAAAAAAAAAAAAAAAGCACTTAAATCAGATGTTTTGTTAAAAAAAAAAACTTCAATGTGTTTTAGTTCATGTGACTCTAATAATCCTTTAAAAATACAGTTTTTAAAAAGTCTTCAAAATTTAGACATTTGTTCATTAGTTCTGTCCTGTGTCCTAGGCTTTACACCTGGTACGCAATTAAACTTGCTTTCACTAAAAACAAAAGTCATGTGTTCTTAATAAAGAGACATGGAAACTGGGCATGATGGCTCATGCCTGTAATCCTGACACTTTGGGAGGCAAAGGCAGAAGGATCACTTGAACTTAGGAGTTCAAGACCAGCCTGGGTAACACAGTGAGACCCTGTCTCTACAAAATAATACAGAATTAGCCAGGCCTGGTGGCTCAGGCCTATAGCCCCAGCTACTCAGGAGGCTGAGGCAGGAGGATCGCTTGAGCCAGGGTGGTCAAGGTTGCAGTGAACTATCATCAGGTTACTGTACTGCAGCCTGAGCAATAGCATGAGACCCATCACACACACACACACACACACACACACACACCACCACCACCACCACCACCACCAACAACAACAACAACAACAACAACAACAAGAACGACAACAAAACAAAAATAAAAAGAGACGGAAATGTGATTATTTATTTATTTATTTATTTTTGAGACACAGTCTCACTTCATCAGCTAGGCTGGAGTGCAGTGGCACTATCTTGGCTCATTGCAACCTCCACCTCCCAAGCTCAAGCGATTCTTGTGCCTCAACCTCCTGAATAGCTGGAATTACAGGCACATGCCACCACATTCAGCTAATTTTTGTATTTTTAGTAGAGGCAGGGTTTCACCATATTGGCCAGACTGGTCTCAAACTCCTGACATCAGGTAATCTACTCACCTCAGCCTCCAAAAGTGCTGGGATTACAGGCTTGAGACACTGCACCTGGCCGAAGTGTGATTTTTTTTTACCAAAAATAATTTTGACTAGTTTAAAGGGTTTAAGGATTAAGTTTTAAAAAGATAAAACTAAATTTTTTAAACATATTATAAAAGGCTCATAAAAACTGATCTCATAAAAAAATTCTGTCAGTGTGAGCAAATTGGCAAAAATTTAAAGGGGGTTATTTAATTTTTCTATAAATTAAACATTAATATGAAAACCACACTGATGTGGGGCCAGAGTCTGCACGCCTGTGTCTAAATAACAGGGTTTTCATTAAGCATTAATCTACTCCTTAATAAAATAATTATAAAGGATTAAAAGAATTTATAGATATCTTACCTTATGGTCAAACTAATTAAAATTAGATTTGTTTATATGATTTTATTAAAAAATAGCTTTAAAATTAATGATATACAAAGATGGAATTTGGTTTACTCTTTTTAAAAAATTTTTTTTGTGTAATATTGAGAGACAATGAAAATTTTTATTTGCCTTGTAGATAAACTGCAGGAAAAAAAGGAGAGAAGAAAAAAGAGAGATTCACTTGGCTTCATAATGTCTTCATTGGGTCTTGTTTGGAAACCTGAGCTTCCTATTAGAGTAAGGGTTCTTGCCTTTAAAAGTTTTTTGAGCCAGGTGCGGTGGCTCATGCCTTTAATCCTAGCACTTTGGGAGGCCAGGGTAGGTGGATTGCCTGAGCTCAGGAGTTTGAGACCAGTCTGGCCAATATGGTAAAATCCCGTCTTTACTGAATCACACGTGCATGCACCCACACACACACACACACACATTAGCTGGGTGTGGTGGCCCGCACCTGTAATTCCAGCTACTTGGGAGGCTGAGGCATGAGAATTGCTTGAACCTGGAGGTGGAGGTTGCAGTGAGCTGAGATTGTGCCACTCCCCTCCAGCCTGGGTGATAGAGCAAGACTCTGCTTCCAAAAATAAATAAATAAATAAAAGGTTTTTGAGTTATCACTTTGACTAAATAAATGACCTGTGATCTTATTTTGTGATATATAATAGTATTTGATGACTTTTCCAAAATCAAATAATAAATTAAGGCTTTTTTTTCCTCATTAACCTTTTAAATATTAGGTCCCCTCAAGTCCAAAAGAGACATTTGGCTTATTGTACATTAAAATCGTACAGAAAGCATTGCCACATACAAAATAGTGTTTAACTTTCTTTAAATTATGTTCATATAAATGTATTATTCCAAATTTGTATAATTCCTATAATTCTGATATGTCTCAGTATGTTATCAGTAATAATTATGATTGTTATATTAAACTATTGTGCGTCACAGAGATGGTCAGATTTTTTTGTGGATTACATTTTTTTTTTTTGAGATGGAGTTTTGCTGTAGTTGCCCGGGCTGGAGTGCAATGGCACGATTTCAGCTCACCACAACCTCCGCCTCCCGGGTTCCAGTGATTCTCCTGCCTCAGCCTCCGAAGTAGCTGGGATTACAGGCATGTGCCACCACGCCCAGCTAATTTTTTTATTTTTAGTAGAGACAGGGTTTCTCCATGTTGGTCAGGCTGATCTTGAACTCCCAACCTCAGGTGATATGCCCACCTCAGCTTCCCAAAGTGCTGGGATTACAGGCGTGAGCCACTGTGCCTGGCCCGTGGATTACATTTTTAACTGTGACTGTTCTAAGACAATTGTTGTCTTGTTTTGATCCTTTCGAATGGTGGTTGATAATCAGCTTTAAGATTCTGATGGGTGCTCTTGAATGCAGTTTTCTGATAATGTTAGGAATTGAGCCGTTAAAATTAAAAAAAGCAAAAGCAAAAACTTTCAGGACTTTTGTAGAGAGCCGATGTGTTCATGAGGACTGCTGGTCCTATATCAGGCAGAACAGGAACTAATTACATGGACTGAACTAAAAAAAATTAAAATAATCTTTTTGTGACTTTTTTTGTTTAAAACGTTGCTAACTCTTTTGTTTTTCAGAGCCCCCCAAAACCCCTTGTTTGAGCTATTTACAGAATATATCCTTGTGAACAAAATTTAAAGCATATTTCTTTCTCTTTATGTGATTTCTCCAGGATTTAAAAACAATTTGTAAGTATACTTAATTTATGGCAATACAATTGTTCACATAAATTTAATAACCTGTTTTCTTTGATACCAGGATACCATTAGAGACATTGGTTATTTTATCAAGGTTTTGACTGAAATAGCATAATTTCACATATGAACAAACTGCTTTAAGGAATCAAAGTTGACTTATAGACGTAATAAAAGCCCCTTGAGAAAACTGGCCTCATACTTTGTCTATGCAGTCCCTTTACAGGGTTCCTGACCTGTGAGAAATAAAAAGAGTCACTTTCTGACAGGCCCAGGAAGCCCATATTATCTTGGAACCTCAACGGGAAAAACATTTGCCCAACTAATACAGATATTTGCAGGCACAGATAAATCCATGGTTGGACTCAAGGCTTTAAGAAGTATATCTGAGATTCTTCATTTAAAAAAAGTTAAAGCCAATTAAAGAAAAAAAGAAGCTTATATGGCAAATAATTATTCTTGCTGCACTTTATGCAAATAATCAGACCAAATATAATCAGGCTAAAACTTACTTTGCAAATAAATTTGTCCTACTATGATTTGTTTTTAATAAAAATGGTGACCAGAAAAAAATTATGTGTAAGAAAAAAACTCATAATATACCTGTTGTTAGATTGTAGTCGTCTCTATTGTTTTTGAGGTTTTTATTATTTTCTGCAATTTAAAATATCCTGAATTCTTTCCAAGCTACAAGTTCCCAAACTAGTGCTTTAACATTTTTTATCTTCCATTTTTCTTTTTTTAAATTCCTTTAGATTTTTTTTCTTTTTCAGTCTTATTCCTTCTGTGTCTTCCATTCAGACATAGACCCAATAAAATTGCTCCTACCTTTTTCCTGAGGCTCTGCAAGCTAAAGCTCATTCCTTATAATATAGGCAAGAAAAACCTGCATTGCCGTGTCCTTCCTTCTCTCTAACCAGAGATGCTTTGAGTCTAACATCTGAGTAGATTGTGTCCAACATTAACCTTTAGTTTTCTTCAGTTGCCATAAAAATATCTCATTTAAAATTTGCGCTGGGCATACTGACTCATGCCTGTCATCCCAGCACTTTGGGAGGCCGAGGTGGGAGGAACTCTTGAGATCACGAGTTCAAGACCATCCTGGGAAGCATAGCAAGACTCTGTGTCTACAAAAAAATTTAAAAAAAAATAAATAGCTGAGTGTGGTGGCAAGTTCCTGTAGTCCCAGCTACTCAGGAGGCTGAGACTGGAAGATCACTTGAGTCCAGCAGATCAAGGCTGCAGTGAGCCATGATTATGCCACTGCACTCCAGTATGGGTGGCAGGGTAAGGCTCTGTCTCAAAAAATACATAAACATGTGTTTGCCTTCATCACATATAGAGGCCTACCCCATCTACAAGGCCACCTCCTGGAATGGAATATAGCTGTTTAACTAAACTGATCTATTCTCAAGCCAAACAATGACTACAAAATATATGGACTGGTATATTTAAACTTGCTCTTTCCTGTTTGTCCCAATTCATCTTTCTAACAACCCCATATGTAATTGTTTCTCAGGGCTATTCACTTGGGTCACTCAGGGCTTTAGATCAGTTGTACAAAAATGTCTAAAGCTAGGACTTTCACTCCTTATATTAAGACTGATTATCTCAGTCTGCTGTTCACTTAAATGCTGTGCTAAAACTATGGATGAGAATACTAACCTGTTTGTCATGCAAGCCTTAAAACCCCAATAAGGCACCCATGAATACATATAGACAGCGGTAAAGTGGCTTCATTCCTCCTACCCTGAGGCCAAGCCCTATTCCAACTTTGCCCTCTGTCAACATAAAAAAGTTAGAGCGGTCATCAGACTTTTTCCGTCTTCATAGATCACACCTTAAAAATAAGGTATGGTGAAATACAAAGGGAGGATTGAAACTGCCTTTGTAAAAATTGTCAACAGTGAGAAAATTATGACAGTTAAAGGGACCTGACCTAACCAACTCCATCTTACCTTTAACCTCCAAACTGCCCTTGGTCATTCCTGGGCATGGGCCAAGCTAACTTTGGGAGAAATTTAGATTATAGTTTAACCTTAAATCAAGGATGATAATAGCCCTTCCCAAAACTAAACCACCTTTAGAAAACTAATAAAAGTCTACAAGTTTAGGATTATGAGAGGAACATGAATTCTGCTAAGATGTAAGCATAGTTAAACAATAACCATTCATTGTTCTGGAATCACAAGATTTATAACTTCCCCAATTACTCCTGTAAATAGCATCACTATTAAAAAACCTAAGATTGGCCTTTTTTATCACTTGAGCCCAGAAGGTCAAGGCTGCAGTCAGCCAAGATTGCACCATTGCACTCCAGCATGAGTAACAGTGTGAGACTCTGTCTCAAGAGATGGGGGGGGGGAAGAAAAAAGGCTTTTAAAGTGTCTTTTTAGACTTTTACATTGCTGTGGCCTGAACGACTCTGCTTTGACCTAGGATCTTGACTCAACTGGCCTTGTGACCCCCACATAGAAGAGTACTCAGCACACAAGGGCTGTTTTCCACTCCCCTATGATTGCATACTCAATCACTCAGCAGCATCCATTCCCTAACCCTCTGCCTGCTAACCTATCCTTAAAAAACCCTAGCCTCTGAATTTTCAGGGAGGCTGATTTGAGTAATAATAAAACTGCTATTTAGCCCGCTCTTCATATATTCAACTCTTTCTCTGTTGCAATCTCCCTGTCTTGATAAATCGTCTCTATCTGAGCAGCAGGCAAAATAAGCCCCTGGGGTGGTTACATTCACTAGAACTTAAATTTTGTGAGACCAGGAATTTTCGTCTGTTTTGGTCCCTGCTGTATCCCATATGTATGGAACAGTGTCTGGCACATGGTAGGTTCTCCATATATATTTTTGAATGAATGAATGACTAGACAGGATCTATGGCATGATGGTTAAGATACAGTCTCTGGTGTTACGCTAACTGCGATCAAATCCAAACTCTGTTCCTAGTAGTGTTAGCCTGTGTGGATACTTAACTTCTCTGTACTCATGTACTAGTTTTCTCATAGTTAAAGTGGCATTGATCATAACAGATCTTATTTCATAAGGATGTCGTTAGCATGTGCTTAGAAACATGCCTATTATGTTGACTATTGTTTCATCTATCTATTGCTGTATAACAAACTATTCCAAAACATCTTGACTTATATCAACATCTTATTTACTTGCTCATGATTCTTCCATTTGGGCAGGGCTCAGCAGGGAAAACTTGTCCCTGCTCTCTGTGATGACTGTGCATGCTGAAACATCCATGAGAGCTTCTTGGCTCATGTCTGTCACTTCAGCAAAGGCGGCTCAAATGGTTGGAGACAGGCCGGAAGAGCTTGCCTGGAATGGTACATCTGGCACCTTAGTTCTTTCCGTCAGCTGTGTTCTCAGCGCTCCTCCATGTACCCAGCCTTAAGACTGCTTCCTTTCCACGTGTCCTCTCATGTGGTGTCTCCATGCAACCCTGAGCTGCCATGTAAAAAGTCTGGCTACCCTCCTTTAAGGAGTGCAAAAGTGGAAGCTTCTAGGCTTTTGAAAGCTCAGTCCTTTAAAGGCATAAGGTCTTAAAGCTTAGGCTGCATTCTATTGGCTTTTCAACCTTGACACTATTGACATTTTTGGCAAGGTATTTTTTTGTTGTTGTGGGGGACTGTACTGTGTATTGTAGAATGTTTAGTAGCATCCCTGGCCACTACCCACTAGTACAGTAGGAATGCTAGTAGCATCCTTTCTCCACATTCCCCATTTGGGTCAAATAAAAGTGTTTCTAAACACTGCCAAATGTCCCCTGGAGAACAAAATCTCTGTGAGAACCACTGGGTTAAAGTAAGTCACAGGTTCAGACCAGATTCCAGGGAGAGGATTGTCAAGGATATGAATACCAGAAAAAATGGTTCATTGAGGGCTGTCAGTGTAACAGAGTATCATTGTCTCTGAATCTTGCATCTCCAAGGAATTCATGTTCCTGAATTCTGCTCATATGTTGAGCCGTCTTTCCTTCTTCCTAATGGGCTTCTCATCCTAGTTGCTTATCTGAGTGTCCCTGCTTGTCATTAGCAGTGCTCTGCAGTTTCCAGCAGTTTGCATATCTGTGTGCTGCTCTTGGCTTCCTCTCTTGCACCACTCTAGAGATAGTCTGACATCAGACTTGCCTCTAGGGTGATTCTTTCCTCTCCCTCCCATCCCCTGTGGTTCAGTGAGTTATCTCTAGTGCTCATGTCGTAGCACATGACCAGGTTCTGGGGACAGATAAGGCTAATCTTGCAGCCTCCTAATATGTCATACTCTGTCATATCCACACGTATACTCAATTGCTCTCTCCCTAAGAGGTACTTGCTTTGCCACCCCTCCCTTCCCACTCCCAATTAACTCTTTTATTTTCTTCAAGATTCAGTTCCAGGCCTGCTTCTTCTAGGAGACCTTCCTGGAAAGCCCATTCTCTAGTCCTATTTAGCAGTTTATTGAGGGCAGAGGACATTTCATATTCATCTTCAAGTTTCCAATACAGTGTCTCTTGCATGGAAGGTATTTCTTAGATCAATACAAGAATGATTTAAAATGCAAAACAAAAAGTTTAAAATTTGAGGAGAGACTGAGAATGTGTAGAAGTGAGTCATATCATTCTCTGGGGGAGAGACTTCTGGGCAGGAGGAACAGCCAGTGCTTGGTCCCTGAGTGTGGAGTTTGCTGAGTGGGGAGTGGCTGTGATGTTTAAGAAAGACCAAGGGGACCAGCTTGGCTGGGGGAGTGAAGGAGGAGAGAGGAAGCCAGAGATGGGATCAGACAGGTAACAGAACAAAGCATCTGGCTGTGTAGGTCAAGGTAAGGGCTCTGGATTTCACTCTGAATGAGATGAGAAGCCTGGTGGAAGTTTTGTGCAGAACAGTGACTTACACTGAACTGTATTCTTGGAGGATTGTTGTGGTTTCTGTGTTGGAAATAGAATATGACAGGCCAGGGAGGAAGCAGCAAGACCAGTCAGAAAGCTATAGCAGTAATCTGGTGAGAGATGATAATTGCCTTTCCTGGTGGATTTGATGTGGAATATCGGAACAAGAAAGGTATTAGGGATGACCCCATGGCTTCAGCTCCGAGCAGGAAGAAGGGTGAAACATTTTCTGACAGAAAAGTCTACTTAGGGGAGGAAATGAAAAGTTTAATATTTACATGTTAAGTGTGAGATGCGTACTGTACATTCCGTTTGTTGCACAGTAGACAGTTGGCAATAAAAGTGTGAAGTGCAGAGAGGCATATAAATTAAAGATACATAAATATGGATGTTCTTAGTTCTATTACTTAAGCTAAGATTGACTTCTGTGATTCAAACAATAACAACAAAATACAATGGTTTATTACAATAGGAGTTTATTTCTCATAATTCCATAGCCTAGGAAAATTCCAGATCATTGGCAAATTGTGACAAGACCTATTTCTGTGGAGAGTTGGGAATAAAAACCTGATTGAAGTCGTTCAACAAAGAATGAGAAAAGGGGAATTGGAAGTGGAGACTGTGTATAGACAATTCATTCAAGGAGTTTTGTTATAAAGGGGAGCCAGGAATTGGGGTGGTAGGTTGAAGGAGATGTAGGCTTGGGACATTTTGTTGTTGTTTTAATTTTTGTATTATTATTATTTTTTACCTGTGTCTAGAAACAATTTCAGATGTTTTTAATTTTTAAGGCTTTTTTTTTTTTTGGTCAGGCTCTGTAGCTCACTCTAGAGTACAGTGGCATGATCTCAGCTCACTGCAACCTCTGCCTCCCAGGTTCAAGCCATCCCCCCACCTCAGCCTCCTGAGTAGCTGGGACTATAGGCATGAGGCACCATGCCTGGCTATTTTTTTTGTTGAGACAGGGTCTCACTTTGTTGCCTAGGCTGGTCTCGAACTCCTGAGCTCAAGAGATCTGCCCACCTCAGCCTCCCAAAGTGAGGGATTACAGGCTGGGATTATAGGGATCCCAAAGCTGGGATTACAGGTGTGAGCCAACATACCAGGTCTCTTAAAGTATTTTTTAGTAGGAAAAATTATAGCGTGTTTATATGCTAATGGAAGTGGTTCAATAGAAGGAAAAAGATTGATGATGCAGGAAAGAGGGAGGAGAATTTCAAGAGCCCAGTAGTTGAATAAGTAGAGAAAATGCCAACCAGAATGAAGACTTGGCTTTAGATAGGAGCAAGGATGATTCATCAATAAAAACAACAAGTGGCCGGGCACGGTGGCTCACGACTGTAATCCCAACACGTTGGGAGGCAGAGGTGCGTGGATCGCCTGAGGTCAGGAGTTCAAGACCAGTCTGGCCAACATGGTGAAACCCCGTCTCTACTAAAAATACAAAAATTAGGTGGGCGTGTTGGCAGGTGCCTGTAATCCCAGCTACTCAGGAGGCTGAGGCAGGAGAATCACTTGAACCTGGGAGGCGGAGGTTGCAGTGAGCCGAGATCGTGCCATTGCACTCCAGCAACAAGAGTGAGGCTCCATCTCAAACAAACAAACAAATGAACAAACAAACAAGCTAGCCTGAGCATATGGGCACAGAGGCAGGTAGGGGGATCAACAGGTCTGGTTTGTCTAGGACTGAGGGGTTTCTGGAATCACGGGACTTTCAGTGCCAAAACCAGGACAGCCCTTCATGAACTAGAATGGTTGGTCACCCTAGAAGTAAGAGAATTCATAGGGGGAGTTTATAGAAGTTATCTTTGGTTTGCTTTGAGCATCGCCAAATGAGAAAGGGCAAGACTTCCTCAGTGGCTTCAACTCATTAATAAAATGAGATTATAACCCATCTATGTAACCTAAAACCCAGTGTTATGCTGTGTGAGGAATATTACAATGAATAAGTTGTAGGTCCTGTTCTAGAGGAGTTTAAGCTAGTGTATGAGAAAAAAGAACATGACAACATGAAAGGCAAGCCAATCTGAGATGTCTGTAATGAGTTTATTCACTGTAACTTCTCTGAGTCATGTTCCATGTTCTTCAGGAACCTATTATCTGCTAGAGTAGATAGTACTCAGTAAAAATAATAGGAAACATTTCCTGAGATTTTACTGATTTCCAGCAGCTGTACATCCATTATCTCTTTTCATCTCCATAACAGCTTATTAGATAGGTCCAGCTATTATCACCTTCATTTTACAACGGAGAAAAAAATGCATACTGATTAAGCAATTTGCTCCAGGTCACACAGCAAGTGATGGAAGGTCTTGAACCCTGCTTGACTCTGCAGCCCAAGCTTTTAAACACAACATTACACTGCTTTCTAGAAATTATTATAATGCATGGGAATAAACTATGATTAGCACAGACAAATGTCCTAAAAATTTAGAAGAAGGCAAGGTAATTTTTGTTTGAGAAGAAGTCGTCATGAATGGAACTTGAAGGAGGTTAGTATTTCATTAGGCAGAGGTGAGGGGAGGACAGGCCAGGCAAAGTAACCTCAATAAGCACAAAAGTTCTTTTTTACCACCTCCAATTCTCATGGAGTCCCCAGTTCTGTGATCTGTTGGTTTTCCTTCCTCTGCCTCCAAGAAGGATGTTTGAATTTTCAGAAGGTGGAATCACAGCATGAAATGATGCCTTTGACTTTCTTACATGCCTAGCTTACCTTTAGAGTTCTATTATAGAGAACTCTGTTCGTCTTCAGGAGAATTAATACATGAGTGAATGAATGGATGAATGAATTAATTGCTTAAATACATTTTTTAAAGTATGACACATACAGAAAAGTAAGTGGACAATAAGTATTTTCATTAAGTGAACATCTGTATGACTGGCATTCAGATTACAAAACAGAGCATTACCAATACCTCGGGAGCCCTCGTTATGCTGCTTTCTAATTATTACCCCTCATTCCTTGCCAGGGATAATGACTCTCCTGACTCCTAAAATAAAACATTCACTTTCCCTGTTTTTAAACTCTGTACAAATAGAATTCTACGTTTTGTTGTTTTTTGTATTGGGCTTTTTTTACTCATTATAATATTTGTGAGATTCATCCATATTATTGGATATAGCAGTAGGTTTTTCATTCTCATCACTGAATGGTATTTCGCATCATGAATAGTCCAGAAAATCCCACTGTTTATTAAAGAATTCTACTCTCTATTTGTGTTGGAATAATGTCTAGTTTTTGGCTAACAATAGTTCTATCATGAACATTCTGAACTTGCCTTTTGGAAACATACTCTTTTCTTTTGAGCATAAACCTCCATGTACGTTTAGACGGATGACAGATTTTTTCTAGTGCTTTCATATTCTAGCACCTTGCTGGGCTTCCAGTACTATCCATCATGTACAGGAAAGGTTACAGGGTTAAAGTGGCCACTTATCAGTGCTCTTGGGTTTGTTGCAGAGCTTCTCACCAGATTACAAAATGTACCACGTAACTAGGCCTCCAGGATGTATTACTGAGATGAAAATCAAGTATTGCAAATAGGCTGTTTACCAAAGATCAAATAAAAGCCAACTTTACCTTCTTCCTGAGTAGCTCTGATCCAAAGCTATGAACACGGCCAATTTTTTTTTTTTTTTTTTTTTGAGATGGAGTCTCACTCTTGTCCCCCAGGCTGGAGTGCAATGGCGTGATCTCGGCTCACTGCAACCTCCACCTCCCTGCTTCAAGTGATTCTCCTGCCTCAGCCTCCCGAGTAGCTGGGACTGCAAAAGCACCCGCCACCATGCCTGGCTAATTATTGTGTTTTTTTTTAGTAGAGACGGGGTTTCACCATGTTGGTCAGGCTGGTCTCGAACTCCTGACCTCAGGTGATCCACCCACCTTGGCCTCTGAAAGTGCTGAGATTACAGGCGTGAGCCACTGTGCCTGGAGAATGGCCAATTCTTATTCCTTCCATGTAACTCCAATTGCAAAGTCCTTATAGCTAACTTGTCCTGGCCAAGGGTGTTTTAGCTGCCACTATATCTACTACATGCAACACGTGAGAGACACTCAATATTTACCTATTGGTTGACTGGTTTGATTCTTGATGGTATACTGAATCACATCCTTGTACATTTTCAGAGGGAAAATTTTCTATACTCTTCAATGTGGTAGCCGCCAGCCTTGTAAAACTATTGAGCATTTGAAATATGACTAGTGCGACTGAGGAACTAATTTTTTTAATTTAATTTTAATATTTTTAAATTTTAAAAATGATACTTGATGCAGTTATAGAAAGTTTTAAGTGTTCTTGGACTAACTTGGCTATGTGAATCTACTTTTTCAGCTGTAAATCGTATGAAGTCTAAATTCACATCAAGTATTTTTTTTGAGATGGAATCTCGCTCGGTTGCCCAAGCTGGAGTGCAGGGGTATGATCTCTGCTAGCTGCAACCACTGCCTCCCTGGTGCAAGTGATTCTCCTGCCTCAGCCTCCCAAGTAGCTGGGATTATAGGCATGTGCCACCATGCCTGGCTAATTTTTGTATTTTTAATAGAGATAGGTTTCATGTTGGCCAGGCTGGTCTCCAACTCCTGACCTCAAGTAATCTGCCTACCTCCCAAAGCGCTGAGATTACAGCCGTGAGCCACTACACCTGGCAATATTTTTGATAAATATTTCACAACCAAATTGAGACATGCTACAAGTGTAAAGGACACAAAAATACATTGTATAAAAAAATTTTACATTTTAAAATATTGATTCTATGTTGAAATAATAATATTTTGGGTATGTTGGGTAAAATAAATTATTGAATTTAATTTCTCTTATTTATTTTCCTTTTTATTGAGAGCACTAGTAAATTTTAAATTACACAGGTAGCTTGCATTACATTGATTTTAGGTAGTGCTCTTCTAGAGATCCCCAAATATAATATTTCACTATAATTCCTGATAGAATCTTCTTCCTCAGGAAGCTAGGTTAATAATGTCTATTTATATAAATACAGAATATGTTCCTGAATATATAACTGATGGTCAGGAAAGGGAGGTACATTTGGTAGAGAAGAGTGAGTATGAACTGTGGAGCCAAACCTGTCTGGGTTTGTAGCCAAGCTCCGCCCCTTAAATAGTTACCTTTAATGAAGTACTTGCCCTCTCTGAGTGTCGGATTTTCTCCTATGTAAATTGGGGATATGAATGCCGTAGAGCACGGGTAGGGCTCTGCCCTGATTCTGTGGGCCTTCTTCATCATTTCTGTGCAGAAAGCCCCTCTGTCATTTGCTTGCCCAGCCCATATCTGTGGCTGTCTTTGGGGAACTGCCCTTGGGCTACTGGAGCTGCTTGGGGTCATAGCCAGTGAGTGACTGGTGCAGGAGTTTGAAAGCCTAATTCTCTAACCTCAAATAAGGACAAATTTCAATGTGTAATTTACACATTACCCTAGAATACCCCAGCCCAGGCAGAGACTTTACCTGGAAAAGAGACTTTTATCCCCATCTTACACTTCTCTCTCCTGCGTCTAAGGGTCAGCTTCTGAAGAATCCAACTTGAGGCAGCTACCTAATGCCTATGTTTTTTAGGGATTAAAGGAGAAATGCCTGGCACAGAGACCATTCTTCTTTTTTTCCTTTCTTTTTTCTTTTTTTTTCTAGAGTGGGTATTGCTCCATCACCTAGGCTTGAGTGCAGTGGTGTGATCTTGGCTCACTGCAGCCTCAACCTCCTGGGCTCAAGCAATCCTCCCACCTCAGCCTCTTGAGTAGCTGGGACCACAGACGTGCACCACCAGACCCAGCTAATTTTTAATTTTTTTTTGTAGAGCTGGGGGTCTTCCTATGTTGCCCAAGCTGGTCTCAGACTCCTGAGTTCAAGTGATTCTCCCACCTAAGCCTCCCAATGTTCTGAGATTACAAGCGTGAACCACTGTGCCCAGCCACAGAGGCCATTCTTAATCCTCTTCAGTTGCTTATACCATCCAATACACTCCAGTGATTTTACTACCACACCGGGAAGATGTGACTTGTCAGATATTTTTTACAGTCCTGGAATGGGTTTGTGTTGAGACATCCATAGTCTCTTTCTCAGTTCCTTACCCCTGGCTATTTCTTCATTAGCTCAGATGTAACAAACATGTGAGAACTTACAGGTTAATGAGACCTTAGAGAACATTGAATCTACTTAGGAACAACCAATGTTGCATATGTTTCTGTGATTTCTCTGTGAGTACAATGTTAAACAGATGCTGTGGGTAATTAAATCACTCTCAAGGTATAAATGAGACTACTTAAAAAGAACGTTAACTATTTCAGAACCAAAATAGGAGATTCCTTCGGTTAAAAAATAACTTACTCAAATGAAATATGATATACATACAATATGCTTTCTCACTATACAAAGACATACATGTTGCAACTATAGTATTTTATATGTGAAAGACAATCTGCTTGTATTTTTGGTTCATTTTTTGACAAGTTTTTATAAATAGTAATACTTATCATTTATGACACTTATTACATGCCAGACATGATTCTAAGACATTCACAGACACTATCTCATTTAGTTGACTCAAAAACTCAGTTCAGATATGATCGCTTCAGAGAGTCCCTTCCTGGCCTCTCTGAATTCATCACCTTCAGTTGCTCTGCCATGGCCTTAACTCTACCTGTAATTTTTGTTTATTTGGCTTATATGTTTACTGAGACCCTCCCCACCAACTCTTTCCCCACCCCAATTAAACTGTGTGCTTCAGATAGCAAGTATTATTCTGCCTTGCGTACTTCAGTATCCACAGTTGCTAGACTAGTGGCACATGCTAAGCATTCCATAAATATTTATTGAATGACAGAATGAATGAAAAACTTAATGTAGATGAGAGCTCTGAAGCCCAGAGAGGCTAAAAAGTTAAGATCCCAGAGCTGGTATGGTAAATGACAAAACTCATATGTAAATTCTTGTCTTTTATCCAATAGGAGATATTGTCCTTTATTTTATGTGGGCTGTAGAAGGTTGACACATCTTGCCTGTAAGGAAATCACTCTCTAGTAAGGGAAGGAAGTCATTCCCTTCCAGTCAACAAGTACTTATTAACCCTTGCTAGGTATTTTATTAAGCACTAGGAACACAGACGTAAACAATACAAACACAGCCGAGGCTGGCGTGGAGCTTTTTGTCTAGACTCTTGAGTAAAGAAGACAGACATTATAGGTAACAACAAGGGAGATAAGTATTTTGAAAAGGAATGTACAAAGATAGAAAAGAATAGCAAGGTAATCCAACCAAGTGAAAGGGGTCAGGGAAGCCTTCTCTGTGGAAGGGAATGTAGCTTGTCCAAAAAACCGAGAGAAATAAAATGTGAAGGTCAAGTAGAGGTGAGAACAAGAATGGCAGGTGGTAAATAGAGAAGAGCCTTGAAGATGATATCTGCAAATAATAATCACACATGATGAAGAGTGATGTGTCCTAACAGAGGTGGATTACAGTGCTATTGGAGTTAGGAGAATGGTAAGATTCTCATTATAGGGGAAGCTTTATGAAGTTATTATAATGACATTTATAATAACTTTGAGGGCTGAAAAAATATAGATACATTGAAATGGGAAGGAACATCCAAACAGCTTCTTGTATCTTTCTTAATTTCACTTTTTGAGTAGGTAATACATTCCCATGTTTTTATAGATGTATAATGCCTTAAACTGTACAATATCTCATTTCCACTACTGTTTCTCACCCATCCATCCCCAAACCCCACACTACCACAGGTAATCTCTTTTGTTAGCTTTTTTGTATCCTTTCAGAATTACTTTATGTAAATACAAACAGTTATAAATATAAATGCTTATCCCTAAACCTTTTACCACACTATATAGCATACTGTATACACCATTCTGTACTTAACAACATGTCTTGGAAGTCTTCCCATATCAGCACAGAAATTACTTCCTCATTTTTTTCACAGCTGCTCAGTGCTCATATGGATGTATCATAATTAATTTAATCTTTTATTGATGAGCTCTTGGAGGGTTTTCAACTTTTGTCTATCAAATAGTTTTATGGATATGGCAGCTTATAACTGTACAAATATATTTATAATTTTAAAAGCTATTGCCAAATTGTCCTCAATGGAGGTTATATGAAAATACCTCCAAATGGTTAGATTTAACTGCATAACTAACGATGAAGCTAGAGAAGCAAATAAAGTAAATTTTTTAAAAAGACACCACTCATGTACTTGATCATTTCCAATAAAACACTAGGTACAACTAAAAGTTAGAAATGGAAAACTGTATTGTATGTTGGCTCAGGTATGGATCCAAATTTTGTGAGGCTTGAAGTTTATGCAGTTGGAGGAGGCTTCTTTAAGAAAAATAATAAGAAATTACAAAATGTAAAATTAGCAAACAGAACTTTGGAAGGGACTCATGTGAGAGAGGGGCCCAAAGTGTAATCTTCATTTGTTTTGTGGCAAATCTGCTGTGTATAAGACCTACATACACACACGTGAAGGAGAACAAATTACTCATCCTTTTCACCTGGGAGAAACCATGTTTAAAACCTGTGGACCACTGCCCTCAACTACGTGTCACTGAGAATAATTCCACAGGCCTTAGTGCTTTCCGCTCCATGATGTACGTAATATTCCCTGTAGTTGCCTTCTATCTCTCTAAGCAAATTCATTCAATTTATGTGACACCTTTCATCTTCGAAATCCCAAAGACCTTACAGGTACTTTTTTTTTTTTTTTTGAGGCAGGGTCTCACTCTGTCACCCAGGCTGGAGTGCCATGGCACAACCACAGCTCACTGCAGCCTCAACCTCCCAAGCTCAAGGGATCCTCCCACCTTAGTTTCCCAAGTAGTGAGGACTACAGGCATGTGCCACCATGCCCAGCTAATCTTTTAATTTATTTAATTTTTTTTGTAGAGACAAGGTCTTGCTATGTTTCCAGGGCTGGTTTTGAACACCAGGGCTCAAGTGATCCTCCCACCTTGGCCTCTCAAAGTGCTGGTATTACAGCTGTGAGCCACCAATACTAACCATACTAACCATATGACCTTATAACCAATGTTAACAATATGACCATGCTATAGAGAAAACTGTAACATTATAAAGATAATTCCCTGGGAAGAGTTCAAAGGGCCCCCATCAATCTAACCTATCCTGATAATATGCGTCAAAGTTGCAGCTGGCAAGTGGTTACCATTGGGAAATGACTTCTTACATAAAGTTTGAAAAAGACAAGCTGATGAATTGCATGTAATGGTCCAAAGTTAATTATCTATCTCTGTAATAGGCAGCAGCTTGTTTGTCTGTTCCCACGTTTTACGTGTTCCTTAGGCTGGCACCTTTATGGTCCCTCTGGAAAGAGAAGACAGTCAACTGATGAGGAGACAAGACATTTCTTGGAAAAGCAGAACAAGAAAAAACAGGAGCAGAGTAAGGAATAGAAAAGAAGAGGATGCAGAACCAGGGTTAAGAGACAACAGAATTAACTGGTGTAATGCTAATTAAAAACAAAGGGAGAGCTAACAGAGTGATGGGAGGAAGACTTGGAAGGACTGCTGTTGTCTCACCACCAGCAGCCCACAAACCTGTCCTTCAAAGCAGGGCACTTTGTTTCACAGCAAAGATAAACTTACAGGAAAAAAGAAAAAAAAGTGAAAATCAAGTCTAAAAGAATATACAGCATGGAATAAAAATTAAGAAACATGGAGTGCCTGCCAAACAAGATTTAGGTTTTAGTAGAACTGACTTCATTTAATAGAGAAAGACTCACTTCTGATACTTAAAACATAGGCATTATCCAATTAAATGAGACTTGGAAGGAGTCCATATCCAGTCACCTGCTTTGCAAATTGTAGATGTCCTATGATGAACTTTAAGTCACCTTGACCTTTAGCCAAATATGCCTCATAAGCTGAGTTTCATGTTCATTGCTGGTGTCCAAATGTCCACAGTTGAATTCTCAGGTTTGTGGTGAACAGATTTGATAACTTCTTGTTAGGAAGCATCTGCTGCTGCTCTTGTTTCTTTATTTTACTTATTTTAAAGATGATTCGTTAGGTAAGGAGAAGAAAGTCACTGAGGCCTTTGTATAAGGTAATTAATTTACCACCACAAACTGATATGCTAGAAATATCACCTTTCATCCTTTCTGATTTTGTTGTTTTAAAAATGCATTTTTTTCAATTTGTTTTTTTAAAAATTTATTCTAATCCCATGGTGTCTCACTGGGTGATGGAAACTGAATCTGTTTCATTATTGAGGTTTGCTCTCCCTCTGATCACATAGGAATCAAGGATACTTATGCAGTGCCCAGAAAATTGGGTGTAGAAGTCACTATTGTTTTGGCTAACCCAGCAGACATTCTCAAATACCTTCTACTTTGCCACTTTCCTTGCAGCTAGGAGTGGACAAGTGGTCAAGTGATGGTGCTGGCCAATGAGAGGTAAGCAAGTTTCGGGGCTGTCTGGAAAGGCTTTGCTTTTCCTGACAAAATGAGTGTAACATCCCAGTGCTCCCTCTTCCTTTCTTCCTCCTGACATTAACATGCACATGATGCCGAGAATTGCAGCAGTCATCTTACAACCATGAAGAACAGGTCGGGAGAATTGCAGACTTGGTGGCCCCAACATCACTGAGCCACTGTTCAATTCCCAGAGCCACTTTCCTCCAGAATTCTGTTGTGAGAGAAAAAGAAACATCCTGTTTGTTTAAGCCACCGTATGTTGGTTTAAAATTTTTTTTATTGTTTGCAGTTAAAAACATTTCTAACTGATTTAAAGAGTAAACAACTCTAACCTCCAGTCCATGGAGGTTGTTGCAGATATACTTATTGTTGAATGGTTCCTAGAAATCCAGTGACAAACTGATCTTGGGCCTCTCATTGGAAATGGAAAGTGACCAGGGTTGGGATCCTGGTGCTTGGAGCTCAAAAGTCATGCAGTGATTCTCTCAGAGACCTTGCCTAGGGACCAGAAGTGGGTCCCTGCTTCTCCAAAAATCTATAGACTGCCCAGACTGGAGAAGTTAACCCTTTTCCCATCTTGCCACTTTTAAAGGCACTCTCCTTCATTCAGATCATGTATTACCATCTCTTCTATGAGTTGAGGTTTTTACAAATCAAATGGAGTGCCTTTCTTCAGGAAGCTCCTACTTTCTGCTCAGTTACAAATCACCTCTGAGACAAGGAGACAAAAACTGACTTATCTCACCAGAATTGAGGAGGTTAAAACTGTAGAGAGAACCAACATAAATTCATATTTTAATGAATTACCTTGCCACACCTACCACTCCAGAAAAGTAACATCTGTGACAGAAAACACTGTGGGACTAATGATAATTGATTAACTAGGACAACTTTTGATCCCTATACCTGTACCTATTTGCAGGGATAAAATCATTTGGCATGATTCTACATCTACACAGAAGGCTTTCCAATGCATGGAGCATGGGTGATATACAGATGCTGCTGCTGCTTCTTTTTCTTAAGTAAAAGGGTCTTGTTCTATCACCCAGGCTGGAGTGCAGTGGCACAATCATAGCTCACGGTAGCCTCACACTCCTGGGCTCAAGTGATTCTCTCCCATTAGGTTCCTGAGTAGCTAAGACTATAGGCACATGCTACCACACCCAGCTTTAAAAAAAAAAAAAAAAAAGTGTTTTTTTGGAGACAAAGTCTTACTATGTTGCTCAGGCTGGTCTCCAATTCCTGGCCTCAAGTGACTCTCCCACCTCAGATCCTTTCGTCTTGGCCCCTGAAAGTGCTGAGATTACAGACATGAACTACTGCATCTGGTCTGAATGCTTCTTCATACAAAAGCAAGACAGCTGGAGCCCCAGAAGCATGCATTCGGATTGTGATGTGGGGATGGGAAGGAGAGTAAGGATGTCTAACCATCTTGGACTTGGGCACTTCTTTTTTTTTTCTTCAATTTTTGATACAGTCTCACTCTGTCTCCTAGGTTGGAGTGCAATGGTGTGATCTCAGCTCACTGCAACCTCCACCTCCTAGGTTCAAGCAATTCTCCTGCCTCAGCCTCCCAAGTACCTGGGACTACAGGCGTGAGCCAACACACCTGGCTAATTTTTGTATTTTTAGTAGAGGTTGGGTTTTGCCATATTGGCCAGGGTGGTCTCGAACTCCTTACCTCAAATGATCCGCCCACTTCAGCCTCCCAAATTGCTGGGATTACAGGTTTGAGCCACCATGCCTGGCCTTGGACTTGGCCATGTCTAAGACTTCCACTGTTTATATTGTTTATATTTTAATTAATTAATTAATTTATATTTTATTATTTTTTTAACAGAGATGGAGTCTCACTATGTTGCCCAGGCTGGTCTCAAACTCCTGGGTTCAAGTGATCCTCCGTTCTCGGCTTCCCAAAGTGTTTGGATTACAGGTGTGAGCCATGGCACCAGGGCAATATCATTCATATTTTCACCTTTACTGTCTATACTTAAGTGAGAGCTTTCATTTGAAAGTATCTGCTTTTTATCTCTGGATTTGTTGTTGTTGTTATTGAAAGTTTTACTTATGTTTAAAATCAATTTTCTGAAGAGGTAACATTTATATGATTAACTGCAGGATTGATTATACTAGCAAATGACTGGAAACAACCTAAATATTATCAACAGAAGTCTGAATTAAACAAATTACAACACAACCATATCATGAATTGCTATAGCTGTAAAATCAAACAAGGAAGTGCTCTGGATAATCAGTGTGCAAAGTCAATCTCCCATTTTGGTCTCTTAGCTGCTAATTTCCCACACCCCTCATAGGTAATTTCTTATATATTTTTCCAGATTTTCTTTATACACCAGTAAATACAAATGTAGGTTCTTACTTTCTCCTCGTTTTTATATGAAAAGTAGGATGCTTTACATACTGTTCTGTCGCTTATTTCGCTTAATAATGTATTGGATCTCTTTCCAAGATAGAGCCTTTCATTTGTCCAAAATCATCTTTCACATCTTGTAGTAACATATTAAAGTTTTTTTCCTGTAGGTCTTGTACAGTTCTTGTTATGCTTATTCCTAGATGTTATACTGTTTTTATGGCTTTTGTAGTCTTTCCATTCTATCTTTTAATTAGTTGTTGTCATTTCATATGTCTTAATATCTGCTTATTAACTGTCTGTCCTTTTATTTTTCTCTTGATTTTTAAATATTTCCACAAACTCTGATTAGGTTTAACAAATCATACTCCTTTTGGTCCAGGTTTATCTTTGCAATGCAAAGCTCTATGTTCCGAAGTTTTTGGTGCCCTGATTGCTGTAAGCCACAGTGTGCTCAGGGCTTCTCACAATAAAGATATTCTTCCTGACAGTCAAAGAATAATTCTAAGTCAGAGAGGCTAAGTGTAAGGGCACTGCCAGACTGGAGCTCAATCAAAACTACGACATAATTTCACAAAAACTGTTCCATTCATTTACTACAACACAGCTAGCGTGTATCTTTCACAGATGTTTGCTTTGTCAGTTGAAACTACAGTCTTTGATTCCTTGGTGCTCACAGCCCAATATACTTCACATTTTCAGGAACCTGAAGGAAAACCTTTTCACGTATTTAGTTTGGGGCCAGCTCAGCACCTAGGAGGCCATCTATCTGCAACATCTTCCTGCACAATTATCTTAACTGCCTACTCTCATAATGACATACAATTTTAATGCAATATAATTACCAAAAATGTTTTCCATTCCTGCATTACTTGTAGGCTGTCATAATTGGCCAGAAGGGACAAATATGATCAGATCTATTACATAATTTCTACTGCACTGAAGCTGTAAGTGGGTGGCTTTTAAATGGGTCAATCTTAGTTATTTTCCAAAAATTTGGAGGCAAAAGGCCATTCAATCCAAACCCAAATATTTGTGACCAACTATCATTCCCTTTCAATAAAAAGCCCTACATTTTCATAATAGTCTACAATAACTGCTCCTAAATTACAGCAAAATTATTTTCAAAGTCAGGTTTCCATTATTTAGGGAAAAATTATAAGGTGTGTGACTCTTCCTAGGCCATATTTCTCTCTCAATGCCTATTTCCCAGTTATTTCAGGTTTCATTGGCAGCTTCATCAGAGCCCATTAGGGAGAAATGAAAATCATGAGATTTGGAGAATTGGTTGAAGAATCACAGAGTGTTAGAACTCATCTAATCCAATCTCATTTCATAGGTAAAGTAACCGAGGAAGAGAATGGTTAAATGACTTGCCCAACGACATGCAAGGACTTCCAAGAGACCAGGATTGCAGGCTGTCTCCTGCTTTCCAGTCCATCATTCCTTCTACCACATCATGATGCACCTTCCTAGGCACGAATGAGAAAACATGCCAATAATTATTATTGACAAAGATGTGATAGCTACCAATGAAACTCCACACATGCATGCAACACTTCTTCAGCATTTCCTTTTCCTATTGGGCAATCTCATTCACTCTCATAGTTGTCATTACCACTGTGTAATCAATGACTTAAATTAGTATAGCCAGCCTTGGCCTCTTCTATGTACACCATTGCCTGTACTACCCGCCTAATTCACTGACAACTCAAATGACATCTTGTTGAAACTGAGCTTATATTTAATTTCCACTAAATGTGTTCTTTCTGTATTTCCTATTTTGGTTTTTGGCTTGATGATCACCCAGTTGTCTAAGTCCTCACGTTACCCTTCACATCCAATTTAGTTTTAATTTCTGTGGTTCTATTACCTAGATATTTCTCACATATTTTCTCATCTTGTCATTTCTATTTACATGTCTTTGTTAATTCTCACCTATACTCTGTATCTTTTCTCTTCAAAATTTTTCTCCATACTACCTTCAGAGTCATTTTTCCAAAGGGTAAATATTCTCTTGCTATGCTTTAGTCTAAAACTCTTTGCTATCTTTTTCATGTCCATTAAATCATGCCCATATAGTATGATGATGATTCTTTTCTTTTTTTTTTTTTTTTTTTGAGACGGAGTCTTGCTCTGTCACCCAGCCTGGAGTGTAGTGATGTGATCTTAGCTCACTGCAACCTCTGCCTCCCGGGTTCAAGTGATTCTCCTACGTCAGCCTCCTGAGTAGCTGGGACTACAGGCACCTGCCATCACACCTGGCTAATTTTTGTATTTTTAGTAGAGACGGGGTTTCACCATATTGGCCAGGCTTGTCTTGAACTCCTGACCTTGTGATCCGTCCGCCTCAGCCTCCCAAAGTACTGGGATTACAGGAGTGAGCCACCATGCCTGGCCTCTTCTTTTTTCTTTTTTCTTCTAGATTTGGGGGTACATGTGCAGATTTGTTAGATGGGTATATTGCGTGATGCTGAGGTTTGGGCTTCTAATGATCCTATTGCCCAAGTAGTGAATGTAGTACTGGATAAGTAGTTTTTCAACCCTTGTTTCTCCCCATACCTCCCCACTTTTGGAATCCCCAGTGTTTATTGTCCCTTCTTTGTGTCCTTGTGTACCCAATGTTTAGCTTTCTTTTATAAGTGAGGATATACAGTATTTGGTTTTCTGTTCCTGAGTTAATTTGCTTAGAATTTTTGCATCCATGTTGCTGCGAAGAACACGACTGTGTTCTTTTCTATGGCTGTATAATACTCCATGGTGTAGATATACCACATTTTCTGTATCCAATTCATTGTTCATGGGCACCTGGGTTGATTTTATGTATTTGCTACTGTGACTAGCACTACAATGAACATAACAAGTGCAGGTGTCTTTTTCAGTACAATGATTTATTTTCCTTTGGGTATATACCCAGTAATGGGACTTACAGGATTATTGAAGATCCTTCATGATCTGTCCCCTGTTTGCCTAGCTTCATCTCCCACCATAACTTTTCAACGTTAGCTTCTATAAACACAAAAATACTTGCAATTCTTTTAACTTAAGCTATTTCATGCCTCCGTGTCTTTACACGTGTAGCTCCCTCTGTCTAAACTATTATCCTCTGCTCACCCTTCCTACATGTCCACTGTTATCCTCATATTCATCCTTCAAGATGCAGTTTAAGAAAGAATCAACACCTCAGTGAAGACTATAGGCCGGGTTTATTTTCAGATTCTTCCTTGTGCCTTATACATACTTGTATTGTTATATATCACCACATAATTCCTTATTTACACATCACTGTGGTATTTATTATTATTATTATTATTAACTTTTTTAGACACAAAGTCTCTGTCACCTAGGCTGGAGTGCATGGCTCACTGCAGCCTCGACCTCCTGTGCTCAAGGGATCCTCCCTCCTCAGCATCCCTCCTGAGTAGCTGGGACTACAGGCACACACCACCATACCTGATTAATTTTTTAAAATGTTTTGTATTGACAAGGGTCTCACTATATTGTTCAGGCTGGCCTCAAACTCCTGGCCTCAAGCAATCCTCCTACCTCAGCCCCCCATAATGCTAGGATTACAGGCGTGAGCCACCATGCCCAGCCTGTGGTATTTATCTTTGCCTTGAGAGTCAGCATAGTTCCTGAATGAATAGTAGAACAAATAAATGGGCACACGTAACCTTTTTTTTTTTATGGTCAGATGTAACCTGGTATACTTAAAACATCCTGAAAATAATACTATTGGTCAATGCTGCTTGGAATGGACTCATTGCCCAAGCTTTATAGAACTAAAGTGTTTTAAATTTATAGAATTTTAATAACTATAATTTAAAGTGATTATGATTCACATCTACCTTACCCTTTCATTGAATCATGAGTTTGTTTCCTCACTATGAAATCATTGCATATAATTCTCTCCAGATGACAAAATAGTCATTTCAACATAACATGCAGATATGGAAAAGACATCTTACATTTAATCTCTTTTTCAATAAGGTATTTAACAGAATATTTTATATATTTGTAGCAGCATTAGTTAGCATCCATAGCTCTACCAATCTTTAGTCAAATTTTGTTGCACAATTGTTAAGATGTTCTGGACTTCCAGGCTTTAAGAACATAAATGGATGAGGCTATTATATATAAACTCATAAATCACATATGTGGGGTTAAATACTGTTTTTACTAAATTAAACGGGGATATTTAGCTAATTGGAACACTAGCCTAAGGATTGGCTAATGTTTCATTTCAAGACTTCTCATATATTTTTACCAGGGTACACATTACAAAGATTAATGATTTTGTATTCCTGGGGAATCTAGATGCTCACCTCCTACAAAGGTAAAATTTATTTAAATTACTAATTATACCTAGGTCTTGCATTTTACTCCATTATATATTGCTTTAAATAACTTAATTTTAATAAGACTTCTACATAACTTTAGAGCCTGTGCCAAGTGTAAGCAATAGCTTCTAGCCCTTCCTTTCATTTTCTTGTATATGCCAGGTATTAGGAGTACCAAGTTTGGTAAGCAAGTGGGGAGTGTAAAGAGTAATGCGACCATCACAAAGATTTGGTTGGATCCAACCCTGGGTGTTCCACTTACTAGCTTTTGCTCTTAAGCAAGTAACCTGACCTTGTAGTTTCATTTCCCTCATCTTAATGAAAATAATAACACCTGCCTTAATTCCTCAGAGGATTATTTTAAAGATCCGATGAAAATAAATTAGAGACCTGAAGACTCAGGCTCAGGAAATGGGCAAGAGCAAAGGAAGTTCAGGTAACCAGAACCAGAGTCAAATACAACATATTGAACCACTGCATCAAAGACACTGCTGCTGCCACCAGCAGCCCCTGGATATACTTACCTTGGGCTGCCATCACTGCTGGCCCTGAGTCAGGCTCGCAGAGCATCATTGCTGCTGTTTCCTCTGCCAGCACTGCCAGAATGAACTGTAATATCACCTTATTAAGTCTTAACTCAAGCTGCAAGCAAGCCTAGAAATGTTTGTATCAGCCTTTTTATCTTTTATAGTAGGAGATTGGCCTATGGTCCTAGTCACAGGCCAATGGAGAGAAGACTCTCAGATTCAGCACTGGATTAAGGCACTAGGTTCACAACATCTCTTTCTTGAACTACTGCCATGGTCTCCTAACTGGTATCACTACTTCCAGCCTTGCTCCCCTTCAACCACTCTCCCTACCAGCATCAGAGTTTCCTTTTCAAAGGAAAATCTAATTTTGCTACTGTTCTGTGTAAAGCCTTGAATGACCCCGGTTTCCTCAATGCCTAGACAAATACAAACTTATTCTAATACCCTACAAACCCTTCTAATCAGGTGTTCATCCCCCCAGCCGTATTCCTCTGAACTTCCCATCCTCCAATGAACCCTTCTGTCTGGCTGAAATACTAGCTTTCCCAGTGAGTCACGCTGTTTAATGCCTCTTTGCTTTCCCTTTTATAAAAAGGAGAACTATGAAGGAATTAAAAAACAAAAGATAAGCATCTTTCTTCGGAAAAGGCCAGCACTGTGGGATCTTCCAGGCAGGGAGGGAAGTAAGGAAAGGTTCTTTCCAGGTTAAGGCTAAAGCGAGACCAATGGAAGAGAATTCTATGGCACGCTGCTGCAGGTGGAGGCACAGTCAGCCTGTGATCAGTAGAGAGGACCGCTGAGCCTACCCAGGGCACATAGTCCACATGGAAGAGGACAGGGACCTGTGTCAGGGAGCAGCAAGTAGCCAATTAAGCAAACTCACACCTCTATCCTATTTTTGGGGATGAACATAATCCTGGGATGCTTGTTTTGACCCATGGAGGAGAGAAAGCTCCTCAAATGAATATAATGGAATATTTTACTAATGGACAATGTGATTTCAGGCCAAATTATACTTCATTTGAAGACTGTATACTTGTGGACTAGAAATCAATCATCATGACAGTGCATGCTCATGTTGTTCCTCTACTTGTAGAAACAACCTGTCAACTTTAAGTAATGAGATTCAGAAAATATGATTAAGTATAGAGCTTATTCAAGCACAAAGCTTGCCACCAGGAAACACTTACTCCAAACAAATGGGGTCAGTGTTTCAAAGAGGAGAAGTTAATGTTTCACTTATATAAGCAGAGACAGAAATTTTAGCAGAATTACAACATTTTCCATACAAGACAAGTGCATACAGTACAGTGATTTGATTGGTTACAAAATGCTACATTTGCTTCATTCTATGAGGAGAGGTAGTAATCTTGGGGGTGGGGGTGGGGGGTTCTTATCTCTGGTGCCATTTGGTCTTCTTAATGATTTACAGGGAAAAAAAAAAGGCAGAAGTTGCAGTTGTACATCAAGTGACTCAAGCCACATAGCCGTATTCCTCTTAAGGCTGGAATACTTTAAAATTCTAACAGCTTTAAGTTTGAATTATTTAATTTCACATTTCTCCATTTTCATTAAGATATTTTGAGTAAAGCATAGTAGATGTACTCAACAGCTCTGGGCTCCTTTTATATTCAGGAGTTTAGTACTGCGTCACTAGGAAGGCTCATTCCGACAGTGTCGAGTCCCACAGCAGGGGAAATAAGTCAAGCTATAAGGCTGATGGGATATTGGCCAATTTTTTTTTTTTTTTTTGAGATGGAGTCTTGCTCTGTCACCCAGGCTGGAGTGCAGTGGCACGATCTCAGCTCACTGCAACCTCTGCCTCCTCGGTTCAAGTGATTCTTCTGCCTCAGCCTCCCAAGTAGCTGGGACTACAGGTGTGCACCACCACGCCTGGCTATTTTTTGTATTTTTAGTAGAGACGGAGTTTCACCATGTTGGCCAGGCTGGTCTCGAACTCCTGACTTCGTGATCCACCCCCCCTCAGCCTCCCAAAGTGCTGGGATTATGGGCTTGAGCCACCGCACCCAGCCTGGCCAAATTTAATGCAAAATGAAGGAAGTGACTTTGTGACCTGAGTCAGGCTATGTGGCTGCAGTTAATGCAATTCTGTGAACAATCATTATTTCATTTTTTTCAGCTCTGCATTGACTTCATTGTGAACAAATGCCACAGCAGCAATAAAGACAAAAACAGGACAAAAGCGAACAAATGATTATGTTTCCAAGAATAAGTCCCAGCTTCTGCCACCAAATTCCCCATGATCCAAACCAGCTGCTTAGCTGATCATTTAGAGTGTTGGATCTGAAAGATTAGTTGAGTTTTTATATCAACCATTAATTTAGTGGTGTTATCTGGATGATAGACACTCAGTTTTTATGATAGCATAGGTTCCCCCTTGGGCGGCAGTGAGTGTGTCTAAAGCCACATGGTTTTATAATGCAGCCTTTCTCATTGGAGCAGCTTCATTGTTTAATAACAAGATACCCATGCAGCTATTATTTAGGACCTTTTGGTTAGGGCCTCTACTTGCCAAATGACATCCTCAATACCCAGTTGTGGTAGAGAGATGGAAGCAAAACGATTCTACCAATGGAACAAAGAACAAACACAAGATTGTAAATGAGGAAGATTTGTGGGTTTTGAAAGGGTACCAGCTATTTGACCTTGGACCCAGGCACAAACCAAAAAACACCATCCTAACTGTCCTCCGGGTAAGCTTGGCCATTGTATTTGTCCGTCCTCGCACTGTTATAAGAAATACCTGACACTGGGTGACGTATTTTTTTTTTGGACACTGGGTAATTTATAAAGAAAAGAGGTTTAATTGGTCCATGGTTCCACAGGCTGTATGGGAAGTATGGCGGTATCTGCTCGGCTTCTGGGGAGGCCTCAGGAAAACTACAATCATGGCGGAAGGTGAAGGGGGAGCCAGCACTTCACATGGCCAGGAGCAGCAGGAAGTGGAAGAGGTGCTACACACTTTTAAACAGCCACATCTCATGAGAACTCACTATCTCCACAACAGCACCAAGAGGGATGGTGTTAAACCATGAGAAACCAGCCCCATGATCCAATCACCTCCTACCAAGCTCCATCTTCAACAATGGGAATTACAGTTCAACATGAAATTTGAGCAAAGACACAGACTGAAACCATACCAGCCATAGATGGGTGCTGCACAGCCAGGGCTTTCCGTTTGGAGCTGCCCATTAAATACCCAGTTGCTGTGCCCATTCACTGGCAGGCCAATTAATACTTTCTAATATAATTTAATAAACCCTTAACTTTGTGAGTGGCCAAATGGCTACTACTACTCAGTTTTCAAGACTCAGTTCCAATATGCAGATAAAGTTGTGAAAGAATGGAGAAAACTGTTAAGATTAGTTATCTCTGGGAAAGGAGAGTAGGGGTGATCATGAGAGGGACTTTTCACTGTATAACCTCCTATGCTATTTGAATATCTCACAATATTAGTGTACTATTTTTATAATTGGATTTTCAAAAGTTAGAGAAATGGGGGTGCCGTCTTTGTTTTTTTTGGTTTAAAAATGACCTAAAATGTCTTGTAAAGAAGGCGCAAAAGCCATATGGGAAATAATAAGTAAAAATACCTTAAGTAGTTTTTAAAAATTATTGTCTTAAACATCATTGAGAGCTGTTGTCTCATTTAAAATGTACTCATTAACACGCCAAAGGATAAAATAAATAAGTAAATAAGGAGCATGTCGTATGTCCTTTGTAAATGCAAAGCAATTCTCTCATCCACCATTAGTGGGCCATCAGCCTTCCTCTTCAATTCCTACCTGACTGTGGGACATGTCCAGCCTTCTGAACTGGGTAGACCAGGTTGTCCTGTTAGTCTTCCTACCACATGTACCCTGGTATCCTACCACAGTACCATATACTGTACTCTTCTTTTCAAATGTGAATCAGGTGTATGTGATCATTTGATTTTCATTATAACCCTGGAGAAATAATGAAAGACACGTATTACCTCTTTGCTGATGAGGAAAACCTCTGCAGTTTCTGATGGAGCTAGGATGAGGATCCTGGTCTCCTAACCAGGTAGGACATTTTCTCTATTTCTCCCATGCTGCCTCATCTCTTAGATTGTTAGACCTGGACTCCCAAACCACCATGCACGCATTCCTTTTTTTTAAATGTGATTATTCTAGTGATACTGTAAACATAGCTCCCTAATTCTCTTCTAATGCTATTTCACAGCACTGTACTGTTTTCCTGATAACATAAAAAATTGAATATATATACATATATTCCAATAGAGTGTGTGTGTGTGTGTGTGATATTTTTTTCCCTAACCAGGCTATAAGCTCAATGAGGGCAAGGACTATATGTTGCCCATCATGACTCTATGCCTATTTAGTGCCTGGCATATTTGTTGAATGAATGAACAAACACTAGCTACTTTGTTAGTTCCTCCTGTTTCCGTTGCAGAATTATTAAAACTAATTTGAATGGAGAAGGAAATTGGTTGAGTCAGGTATCTAGGAAGTTCAGGAATCAGTTGGCTTCAATCATAGCTCTGTGGAGGTTAGACTACACTTCTTTTCTTCTTCTTACCCCTTCCGCTCTTCTCCTTCTTTTTCCTCTGTCTTTCCTCCCCATTCTCCCTCTTTTCCTCTTCCTCCTCCTTCTCCTTTTGCTCCTCTGTCTCTGCCATTTTCTCCTTCTGCGGCTGGACCTGCTCCACCTCCTCCATGCAGGGTGGTGAAGATGGCACAGGGAAGCTCTGGGATCTCTTGCCCTAGCTTAGCATCCCAGGGGAAAGAAATATATCTATTTCAACATCACTATTTTAATTTCAGGAACAGATAATTTTAGGGTTGGCCAGGCCTGTGTCCTATGCTCCCAGTGTGGCTGGAAGGGGGGTAGGGTACAGTGATAGGCAGCCCCTCTGAAACCATGTGGAAGCAGGGAATAGTGGTTTCCCCAAGGAAGGAATGATGAAAATAACATATGTCTGCCATAAATATTTTCTTAGGGAATTTTATTAAGAAGTAAAGAAGAGGCTACTTTTAATATGAAGCAACTTCCTGTCTTTTTGAATTAAAGTTCCTTAGATGGAGCTAAATTATGACCTTTTGAATTGTTTGACTTAGATCATAAACTTTTACAAGATGAAGTACACTTTATTCTTCAAGTCTGAAGGTGTTAATAAGTCAAGTGCAGTAATAAAGAGAAGCCCACCTACAACCTTTTACATCTATCTGTTCAGCAAAGCAGAGGACAGCAAAACATAGTTGGTTTATTTTGGCTTCCAGCCACATAGGAACTTTAGAAATTTGTTTGCAGATAAACTGTTTCAATGTTGGAGAGGAACTGTACTGCTCAGTAACTACTATGGGATGCAGATCCCCATTTCATGGAGAAAAAGCTGCAAGCAGCGTGCTCATTTGCTGTGCATATGGAAAAACATAGAATGCTCACCATTCACATGACTGCTAAAGCATTGAAAGTACTGATATTTCTGTACCCTCTATTCTCAAAGGGGGAAGTGGGTTTTCAGTTTTGAGCATTCGTTGATTTGCCTAGGTTCCTATGTTTGAAAGTTGTCTTCTGGGAAAGAAGTAATAATAAAAAAATTTTTTTTTAAAAAAAGACCAAACTTTTCTTATCCATTGCTGCTTCAGGGTACTTTACTTTTATATCCTTCCCATATTGGCGTGAACTCTCTGAGAATGCAACCGTTTTGTTGTTGCTGCT
Source organism: Pan paniscus (assembly GCF_029289425.2). NCBI lineage: Eukaryota > Metazoa > Chordata > Mammalia > Primates > Hominidae > Pan > Pan paniscus. The sequence continues at coordinate 51,396,635 of NC_073252.2, forward strand.
GTTGCTGTTGTTGTTGTTATTGTTAATTTTTAAACAAATATTTTTGTAGAGATGGGGTCTCACTCTGTTGTCCAGGCTGGTCTCTAACTTCTGGCCTCAAGCAATCTTCCCACCTCGGCCTCCCAAATTGCTGGTATTACAGGTGTGAGTCATTGTGCCTGGCCTGCATCATTTTTTAGAAATAGAGAATGAGTGTGACAAGTATTCTATTCAGTTGCCCAATAATGTAGTCAGATCAGATACTTAATTGCAGCTAGAAAGTATTAAGTGGGTTCTTTTTTTTTTTTTGGTCACAGGTCTTTTTTTTATATATAAACTTGATCTTAAGTAGAAGAAATAGTGAACTTCTCTGCTTTTTAAAGTTATAAATATATATGAATAAGAAAATACTGACAGAAATGAAAACAACCTCACATCCTGTACTTCCTGACATCCTCTTTTAATTTTGTAAAGTTTCCTGTCATTATTTTCCAGTGTATTTATTTTTAAGGAAGTGTCTTTAGCAAGAAGAAAGAGACAAGCACTGCTTCCCTCCCCCATACCCCTCCCTCTCTCCCTCTCTCTCTCTCTCACACACACTCAGACACTCACATACATACACACACACGCCCCTCAGAGATTTAGCAATTTTGCAGTATTATTATTCTACGATTCAGCAACCATGACCCATTTCTAGATGGACACATAGATTTGGGAAGCAGTGGAGTGAAGCTTCAGCACCAAAGGGAAAGCAAGAGGTACTAGGTCCTAGATCTCTACATTTATTCATGGTGAAGGTGTGATGAAATAAACATGTCGCAATATCATTAGTTATTGTTGTTAAGCTACCATTCATTGAGCTATTGCTAGGTATTATGTGCTAAATACTAAGTGTGCTGTCCTAAGTCCTAAGTACTTTACATGCACACACAGACACACACGCACACACATACATTGCAGGTTTGTAATATGCCCACAATTTTTTAAATCAGCTTTGTTTATTTTTCTTTTTCTTTTTTTAGAGACAGGGTCTCGCTCTGTTGCCCAGGCTGAAATACAGTGGCACAATCATAACTCACTGCAGCCTCCACCTCCTGGGCTCAAGCAATCCTCCTACCTTAGCCTCCTGAGTATCTGGGACTACAGACATGCACCACTTCACCTGGCTCCATGATTCTTAATATCAGAATTTCTTCTGTGGGTTAAGCCTGTGTTTTTGGTGGTCATGACCCATTAGTAAATTATGAAATTAATTTAATGAGTAGAGATAAATTCAATTCTATAACACCTTTGTGAGGTGAATTATATTAACCCCATCTGACAGATGAGGAACATCAGAGCTTGGAAAGTTAAGTAACTCACCCAAATTCACAGACCTTGTTAAATGTAAAATTGCATTTGGAGTCTTTCTGTCTCCAAAACCTTAACTACTAAAGCTATACTGTACCATTTAACATATCTCACAGTAATGCTGGGCATATCACACCACAACTATAACTACATATAGAAGAAAACCTACCTTCTAATATATCTTATAAAAGAGAAAATAGGGTTTGTAAATTAGCAACCAGCCTGTATTGTATTGAATATAAGCTTAAAAGTCTAATGTGTATGTGCATATGTATGCATGTGTGTGTGTGTGTGTGTGTGTGCATGTGTGTGCGTATCAATTAGAGGGTGGGGAAAAACATTTATAGAACTCAGTACCATTAATAAAAACATTAAAATTCATTGGCATTCAAAATTCATGAAGGACCTAGTCAATTTTTGGCTGTTATAGCAGAATACCAGAGATGGGTAATTTATTAAAAGAAGAAATTTATTCTGTTCATGGTTCTGAACGCCAGGAAGGCTGAGAGCATAGTACTGGCATCTGGCAGGAGTCATTCCATGGCAAAAGGATGGATGGCAGAAAGGGGCAGATGAAGCAGAAAGAAAAAGGGGGCCAGGCTCACCACAATTAACCCATTCCCATGATAACAACATTAGTCCATTCATGAGGACAAAGCCCTCATGACCTAATCACTTCTTAAAGGCCCCACCTCTTAATATTGTTACAATGGCAATTAAGTTTCCAACACATGAACTTTGGGAGACATGTTCTAACCATGGGGATGACTGACTTCTTAGGCAAGAGTTTCTTACTTTAAAAAAAATGCATAATAATAATATTTTGTGTTTACACAATGCTTTACAGGGCTTTTCTAGATATCATGTGACTTTCAAACATGCTATGGACTTTATATGTGAGGCCTTCACATGGTACAGGCTGTAAAAGTGGTTCTAGCTGATAACAAGTAGTTATCAACAAGAAAGCTAACACATTTTTACCACAATCCATGTTATAAAAATGGTTCTTATAGATAATCTGCCATTCCCAGCTCTTAAAGAAGTAGCATAGCTGCCAAATGAATAATCAAATAGATATATTTAATGGGCTCTAAAAAGTCAAACATAAAACCAATTAATAAATTGGCTCTGGGACTCAAATAGCTTTTGCAGGAAACATCTTTACTTTCAGAAATAACTATAATGGTGTTTCTTAAACACTTTTGCCATTTCAGAAAGATCCCCTGAAATTACTAGGAACACATCAGGTGTCAGCATTCATATATTCTCACTCACTCTTCATTTTTTTAGGGGAAAGAATGTATCCAAATTGACACAGACAGAACTTCTTTTAGTTGATGTTGGCTGTCATTTTATTCAGGTTTAAGTATGAGTCTAATTACCCTCAAAGGACTTTTTGACAAGTTTATCACATGACTACCAGAATTTCTGCTGTGGGTGAAGGAAGTGTTTTTGGTGGTCACAACTATCCATGACATCAATTTAGTGAGTACAGACAAACACTTTTTAAAAATGAAATAGAACAGAATACGTAATATCAGAATGTGTCACTGGTAGTAAAGGTAAGTGTGTTTCATAGAACTTTTCCTGCAGTGTTGTGTTAGTCCCTTCTTGCATTGCTACTGTAAACCCCGAAAATCTGAGACAGGTCTCAGTTAATTTAGAAAGTTTATTTTGCCAAGGTTGAAGATGAGCCTGCGGCACAGCCTCAGGGAGTCCTGATGACATGTGGCCAAGGTGGCTGGGGCACAGCTTAGTTTTATACATTTTAGGGAGACATGAAGCATCAATCAGTATATGTAAGAAGTACATTGGTTGGGTCTGGAAAGGCGTGACAACTTGAAGCAAAGGCAGGAAGACTTGAAGCCGAAGCAGGGAGGGGGCTTCCAGGTCACAGATAGGTGAGAGACAAATGAATGGTTTCATTCTTTTGAGCTTCTGATTAGCCTTTCCAAAGGAGGCAATCAGATATACATCTATCTCAGTGAGCAGAGGGTGACTTTGAATAGAATGGGAGGCAGGTTTGCTCTAAGCAGTTCCCAGCTTGACTTTTCCATTTAGCTTAGTGATTTGGGGGCCCCAAGGTTTATTTTCCTTTCACATTATAAAGAAATACCTGAGACTGGATAATTCATAAAGAAAAGAGGTTCACAGCTCTGCAGGCTTTACAGGAAGCAATGATGCTAGCATCAGCTTGACTTCTGGGAAGACCTCAGGAAGCTTATGATCATGGCAGAAGGCAAAAGGAAAGCAGGAAAGCAGGCATGTCACATAGTCAGAGCAGAAGCAAGGAGAGGGGGAAGGTGCCACACACTTTCAAATGACCAGATGTCTAGAGAACTCACTATTGTGAAGACAGCACCAAGCCATGAGGGATCCAAACACCCTCCCACCAAGCCCCACCTCTAGCACTGGGGATTACAATTCAACATAAGATTTGGGCAGGGACAAATATCCAGACTATATCAAGTGCCTATGTGTATATTCTGTGTATACTGAGTGAGGATACTTAATGTGGGTTATGGTTTTAAAAAGCTTTGGAAACCACCATGTTAAGGCATTATCACCAAAGGAATTTTAGTGAAAATACAGTTTTTGGGTGGATGTTTCAGAGCACACAAGACTTTTTGTTATATGGAGTGGGGCACAGTGGAGAGAATTGCTGAGGGGTGAGGGATGTTGATGTCGAAAGTACAAAGGAGGTCAAATGAGCAAAACTCCACCTAATCCAGTTATACCTAATGGTGGTCCTAGTCTTTGGTCATGGCTATGGCTAATAAGATTTAAGATATACCTGTGGGTAGCACTGGCAGAAAGAAAGGCAAAAGGGAGAGGGACAGAGAGAAGAGGAAAAGAAGGCAAGAGGGAAAGGTCAGAGTGTTGACAGTGTGAGTTGGAAGAAAGATTGGGATTTATGTGTGAAAAAGAGGAAAAGGAGAGATAAGAGCAAAACTAAGAGACGTGCAAGATGAGGATTGGCAGATAGAATAACTTTCAGCTTTCAGCTGCCAGTAACGTAAGCTCAACTACAATGGCTCAAACAATAAATAAATGTATTGATTGGTTCACTGGCTTGGTTATGTCACAAGGATCCACAGTGTTGTCCTCAGTTGCTCTCCCCTTGTGAATATATGATGGCTATAGGATGGCTAAAGCAGGGCTGTGGGTCTGGGATGACTGGAAGAGCAACTGGGATTATGTGCTTCCTTATCCCATTCAAGGAGCAAAAGGCTGGATTCCTGTGGATCTCTGAATGACAAGGGATAATTTTCCAGAATACCCAGCACTCTTCTGCATACATCTCATTGGCCAGACTTGAATCACATACCCATTTCTGAATCTATTACTGACAGATGGATGGCATTACTTAGACCATTCAGATGCCTTTCTGGAGCTGGCATCAATCTTTCCCAGGCACATGACTAGAAGGGAGGAAAGCAAAATTGAGGTTCACTAGGAATACAGGAGATGATTTTTTGCTGAGTAGGCAATCAACAAAGTTCACTGCACACAAGAATTTTTAAAAACTTTGGTAATATATCCTAGTGGCTATAGTAGATTTGATATGGAAAATTTCCATCACTAAAACAGTTTCATTTTTAGAGTCCTATTATGTCATGTTCCTTCTCATAGAAGAATGCCTTTGAAGGTATTTAAATAAACTTAAAGAAATCAAGTACAGAGAATTTCTATTTTCTGTATATTTTACCACCAAAAGAAATCTCAATTTCTACCCCAAAATAATATGCTGTATTCACTCCCTAGAGACAATGCACAATGATTGACCTCCGTTGGAACACACATCATAATACAGAAGCACTAGCCATTGTGTAGAGCTTTACTTCTCTGCCTGATTCCCTCCCCCACTCAGAAGTTATACTTCAGCATTATCCTCCTATGTCCTAGCCAACTTTCTGCATCATGACACAAAGACATTGATGGTTAGGATCATTCTAGCCCGAAGAAAGCAAGGGCAAAGCCAGCCAGGCTTAGATGAAACGCACACTGGTTGCTGAATGGCCACGGTGTTTTGAGGTTTCTCTTTATGAAAGGCTAGCATAAAGTCAACAGCCCACAGTTGCTCAAATCTGTGCTTTAGTTTCATTGCCACCACCAAACACTTCTCCACCCAGGAGAATTACAGCTAAGTGTTGTTTTAACTACATCCCCAGGGGAGTATTGAGTAAGACAAAAAGCATGCTAGGTCAACAACAGATCTTTTCTGTAAAAAGGAACATTTCAGGAAAATTAAACAAAGTGTAGAAAAGCCTTAGCTTGCAATCTGTTGTTGCAAAGTTCAAACAATGGCTTTCCTCCCTACTTAGGCAAACACCAAGCAGGAAGCTCTGAACAGAAAAAAAAAAAAAAAAGACCGTCCAGAGCCATAGAAGAGAATAGCTCATGATGACAGTCATTGTTACTTCATTCCTATTTAGACACAATTAAGGCCATTAGTTCTTTAATTCCAATTCATCTGATTATTTTCAGAAGTTCTAGAGTGAGGACCTTACAATCCTAGAAATCCTACCTGATGAACTCTTAAAAATTGAAGCATAGCTTTTCAGTTATTTCAAAGCTCAGCTAAATCCCCAAATAGTTTGACTCGCCTTCCCTTGTTCCCTGGCAACAATGTGCAGGTAAATTGCTCTACCTGGGATCTCTACTGATGGTAGGGCCTATGGGAAAACAAGATTCATAGCTTGCTCACTGGTGTTTGCAAATATCTTCTGGAGTTTGAAAACTATACTTTTCCTATGTGGACTTTGTGATTTTCTGTTTGGAAAATTTTGTTATTGTCCTCCTGCTTTTCTTTTCCTCTGCTGCATAATTTCAACATTCAGTTTTCCGTTAATCGATGTCATAGTGCCATCCCACAACAATGTCGGCTGAGCTCACTGCTGGCTGCCTTCATAGCGACCAGCTGAAAATATTATAGGACTTTTCCCCATGAGCCCACACTGAACAAAAGCACCTTGCCACTTTTTTCTGTTTTAACATTTGTCTACCCCAAGAGGAGCTGGGCAGAATTCAAAAAATGTTTGTCATCTGGGAACAGAAATAAACAAACAGGTCATGTGAGAGGTCTTATTTTTTCAGATGCTCTACTGATTATCTCACTTTGTTGACTGATTAATGCCATTCCCCTTGAATAAGTCATTTATATTATCTCAGTTTCTATTCTATGCTTCCTAAAGTTGACATTGCGAGGATGAGTAAATTCTTATAATAGGTGGGGATTTAGTGAGCACTGATATATTTGACTAAAAAATTTCTTTTATAAAGTGTTTTAAAAATAATTTAAAATTTCAAAAGCTCCTTAGGACATTACCTAGCATTTTAAGGAAAGCCTAGGACACTGATTTTCATTCCCTTCGGAGTTCTTCCAGCTTTAAAATTCTATGAATTTATGAATAGAATAGTTCCCCCTTATCCTTGAAGGATACGTTCCAAGACTTAGTAGATGCCTGAAACTGTGCATAGTACTGAACCCTAGACTGTCTATACTATGTTTTTTCAATCTGATAATCTAGATGGTTGCATCTGTAGTGCAGATAACTGGACCAAAAGATGATTCACCTTTGGAAGGGACTGAGCGGAATGCTGTGAGATTTCATCACACTACTCAGAATGGTGCACAATTTAAAACTTATGAGTTGTTAATTTCCAAAATTTTCCCTTAAACATCTTCAGATCGTGGTTGACTGCAGGTAGCTGAAATTATGGAAAGCAAAACCACGGATAAGGGGGGAACTACTGTATATACTTCCTAAGTCTCAGTATGAGATTCTGAATTTGTTTTACAAAGGTTAAATAAATCAGTTAAATATTGACTAGGTAATGCAAATCTATGCATAAAGCAAAATAATAGTATAATTCTGTGATTATGTAATAATACCTTACACACAATAGGTACTAAAAAACTATTTCTTGATTCTTGCCAACTTTCACATTTTCGCATACCGGTTTTCTAACTATGGAAACTCTATGCAGTAGGATTTTCAAATAGGTGAGTCATTTTATAGCAATATATTTTATAGCTTGTATAACTGTAATATGTTTGGAAGGAAATTTATTCCTTTAGTAGGACGAGATCTGCCATTCCTATCATCCTTCACAGGGTCTTCTTGTTTCACTTTATGTGTGTATGGCATTATAAAGGCTTACTGGAGTGCTATTTTTTTCTTCCATTACACAGAAGTCAGATATTAGAAGAGCAAAATCCATAATATTCCTTCCCAGGAATATCCCAAACCAGACAAATAAACAGAAAACCAAAACGCTTTTGCCTTGTTTGACCTTAAGTAATGCTAGTGGGGTTCAACATCTTCTCTAAGGTTCAGGCCCTTGTCTAGTTGGATACAGACCAGGTAATGTCCTCTTTGCTCCAATAAGAGAAAAAGGCATGCTTATTCCTCCTGGTTTTACCACCATTCTCTGTATCTTTCTTAATAATCCCTGCCAATTTGCCCTGTCAATCACCTTCTAAAGCTTGCTGCCTGGTTCACATTTGTGACTCCTGACTTCCAGTAACCTACCGAGTCTACTAGGTACATTCAGACGGGTCTCCCCCTGGACACCCATCATCATCATCACAGTAATAATACCTCCCACCTATTACTATGTGCCAGGTAGGCAGCATGCATAATGTGCACTATCTCAATTAAACCTTACAACAACCCTATGAGGCTAATACTGTTATTCGTTGCTTCAGGTTACTAAGAAAGCACATAGCAAATAAGTGGTAGAGGCAGGACTTGAACCCAGGAAGTCTCCCAAATACTATTCTCCACCTCCTCTCAACTCTTGCTCAAATGGAGAACTGAATAGGAGCCACTTGGGTAACAGCCAAGCTCCGTAACCATATGGCATTGTTCCCATCTGTGGAAGGGCATAGGTCCAGCTGCATAGAATGATGTTGCCTTCTGACAGTCTTCTCTTAACTATCTTAGTGGCAAGAGGCTTTATTCATTTTCTTTGTACTCAAAATTAGCTTTTACTTTTTATCCACACACAATGCCACAGATAGCCCAGATTGAATTCATTATGGGCTATCATGTCCCCTGTCATTTGTTTATAAGAAGAGCTCTGGCCTGGCCTTAGCAACTTTTAGGTGAAGCCATCTTAAAAAAAGTCAAGAGCCACAGAAATAGAGTTCCAAAAATGACAAACATTGCAAGCATTCATTTTATACCCACACAATCTTTATTTTCCAATTTCTGTTAGTTGAAAACAAGAACAGTAAGAGAGCTCAGAAGAGAGTGGATCTTTAGAAATACTTCCAACTATCTATAGCCAAAAGCCAAACATACTCCTACATCCTTATTTCATGCAAACTAGATAATATAAAAAAGACTTGGAAAATGCTTTATAGCTGTGTGTAAGCTAAAAAACCTACATAATCACACACAAATGAATGGGAGATATGAGTAGCAAATACAGGGCCTATGTTCTTTACCATAGAAATCGAAAGGATAAAAGACTAAAGTGTGGATTCAATTAAGAACTTAGTGGTGCCTTTTAAGAGGTGGCATTTTCCAGTATGTATCTCAGGCAGTCTAAAGAGTGATACCACAGAGCAAATGAAAGTCTCTAAGGGGAACTATTCTGTCTTGTGGTGAAAGTCAAGGCAAGGTGAGAGATAGAAGTAGATTTGTGGGCCAGGTGCAGTGGCTCACGCCTGTAATCCCAGCACTTTGGGAGGCCAAGGCAGGCAGATCACCTGAGGTCAGGAGTTCGAGACCAGCCTGGCCAACATGGTGAAACCACGTCTCTACTAAAAATACAGGAATTAGCCGGGCATGGTGGCAGGCACCTGTAATCCCAGCTACTCGGGAGGCTGAGGCAGGATAATCACTTGAATCCAGGAGGCGGAGGTTGCAGTGAGCCGAGATGGTGCCATTGCACTCTAGCCTGGGGTACAAGAGCAAGATTTCATCTCAAAAAAAAAAAAAAAAAGTAGATTTATGGTTGCCAGGGTTTAGGTCAGAAATATTGTAAAGTAAGAGGGACCTTCTCACTTGATGAGAGCAAAAGTCTTAGCTTGGTAGGAAAGGAACTATCTAGCTCCTGTCTGAGTGACAGAAACAGGAAGGAAGAGTGAGCAATACCCCTCTCTGTATTGCATTTGGCCTGTTAGGAAACCACGAGATGGGGCATATGATAAACCCAGTCTGCTCCTGTCTCAGTGTTCTCCTCTGGAATCTTGAACCACACAGGAGTTTTCTCAAATGAGCAGACTGTCTGATTCTGGAAACTGATCACCCACCCAAGTACGAGGTTCCGGATGGCAGGGATCTGGTCTGTTTTGTACACAGCTGTATTGTGAGGACCTGGGACATAGTAGGTGCTCAGTGAATATTTATTGAATGAACATTCAAATGCACATGCCACAGAGCCCAGTAATTTGAGAGTAGCCCAGAAATATTTGGGACTTGTTTTGCACTTCACCTAAACAATGATGGCAAAACAAGAAAAAGGAGGAGGAGAAGGAGGAGGATGAGAAGGAGGAAGAGGTCATTGGTCATCTGCTGAGTTATTTTGTTCATATCCAGTTTGTGTTTGTGGCTTCCTTGCAGAAAAGATGCCAGAAGATTGTAAAGGAATAATTGTGTGTTTCTGTGTATGTGTGTGCATGACTATTCTTATTGATGTATGTATATCAAATCATGTTGCTATATCTATGTCTGTGGATGACTTTAATTAACCTTTTTTCAACCCTGCTGAAATGAAAGACTTTTCTAATTCTCCTGATTTAGAAGTAGTTATTTAGAATTATAAGAAGTATGATTAGCTCACAAACGAAAGAGCCCATCTTTGCTAATAATAGTGCTAATAAGAGAAAGGTAATCTGGTAAGGCCAATCCTCTACTCCAGAAATCTCAGGACATCTAAAATTGGGAGTTGGTGGCCATGTAAACAAATTCAAATTACCTTCCAGCAAAAACCTCAAACTACTTGTTTGAGATGGTTTTGGCTGGAAGACGTGAATCCAGATCAAAATCAAAAGCCACAGAAATACTGAAATAGTTGAAACAGAGACACAGTCATTACAGGAAGCTTATGAAGGTTCAAAGGAGGTTAAAAAAAGAAAAAGAAAGAAAAGGAAGAGCTGCAGCAAGAAACGCTTGTGGCATTCATTGCCCATCCCTACTGGAAATGTTGACGATATCCTTTGAAGAGGAAGAGGAAGGAGTTCGAGGTGCAAAACAGGCAGCCTAGACAGTGACAAAACAGGAAACAGGAGTGCTGATGAAACTGAACTGTGAATTGGGAAGACAGCAACGCATTAAAGCCACAGGGCTGTGAAAGACACTCGAAAAGGACAATGTAAAAGTGGCGAGGGACTCAGAATGAACTATGGATTAAATAAGCATTGACAAATAGATAACGAAGTCTAAATTTTCTTATTGAAATGACCTAAAAACAAACTTAGTCATATTATTATCATTCTAGGAGTATTCTATTGTACTAGAATTGCATTGAATCAAATACTGTTTGAAATAAACGGATAAATTTATTTCTGTTGCTAACATATAGAGATATCTCATAATGGTGTTGGTTAATAGTAATAGGTAACAATTAACACATTGCCCACAATACTTTATAGGTAACATCATTTAATCCTGACAAATTTTTTTTGCTTGTTTTTTTGAGACAGGGTCTCCCTTTGTCACCCAGGCTGGAGTGCAGTGACCTGATCATGGCTCACTGCAGCCTTGATTTTCCAGGCTCAAGAGATCCTCCTGCTTCAGCCTCCTGAGTAGCTCGGACTACATGCATGCCCCACCACACCTGCCTAGTTTGTTTTTTAATTTTTAGTAGAAACAGGGTCCCACTATGTTGCCCAGACTGGTCTCTAACTCCTGAGCTCAAGTGATGCTCCCGAAGTGCTGGAATTACAGGCATGAGCCACTGCATCTGGCCAAAAAATCTTAAAAGGTATATGATATTAACACTTTCAATTTATAGATGAAGTCTCTGAGGTTGTATGATTTGTTAAGGCTCAAGTTACGGGCCAATGTAGAATAGTTTATGACAATAGCTTCCCAGTCTCGACTGCAGAGCCTGGGTTCTCTGTGCCATTTGATCAATACATGACATGACATTCTACTGAGCACACCTCTGGCTCATTTCCATTTCCATTTGCTCTGTTTACCAGAATTGTTGCTATGTCCCTTTGCCAACCTTTAAAGAGAGAGATAATGGGCAGCAAAATGCCCAGAATTAAGGAACAACCCAAGGAAGATGAAAGAATCCGAGATAATAAGGCCCAACGTCAAGTCGGTTATTACAGATTGTAAAATTCAAGTCCCTCATTAGAGTGAGTAAATTTTTGACCTCTAATTAAAAGTCTTGCTAAAAGAATTTTAGCAGGTTAGTGACAAAATCCTTGGACTAAGTAGAGAATGACCAGTAAGTTATTTTATGTACACTTATTTAATAATATAGCATTACTTTTTGAAGATTACTGTGTTAAGAGTCTAATGTAACAGCCTTATTATAACTTAGAATATTGATTTGAACATCAGCATAAAATAAGGCACCCCTGAATTTTTCCCAACCAAGAAAAATGTCCTTGTACTGTGGCCACAGGACGTGTATCTTTCCCTCCCTCCCTCCCTCCCTCCGTTCCTTCCTTCCTTCCTTCTCGTCTTTCTTTTCTTTTCTTTTCTTTCTTTTTTTTTTTTTTTTTTGGAATCTTTCTCTGTCACCCAGGCTGGAGTGCAGTGGCATGATCTTGGCTCACTGCAACCTCCGCCTCCTGGGTTCCAGCAATTCTCGTGACTCAGCCTCCCAAGTAGCTGGGATTACAGGCGCCCACTACCATGCCCAGCTAATTTTTGTATTTTTAGTAGAGACAGGGTTTCACTATGTTGCCCAGGCTGGTCTTGAACTCCTGGCCCCAGGTGATCCATCCACCTCAGCCTTCCAGAGTGCCGGGATAACAGGCGTGAGCCACCGCGCTCGGCCAGCATGTGTATCTTTCTAACGTAACTTACACTCTTGACACAGTAATCTTCAAAAAGACTGTCAGTTCTTTTGGCATTATTATTACTATTTGACATTATTGTTATTATTCATATAATAACAATAACTTGGTGTGGTTAAGTTCTTTGTCTAAGGTCACATAACATAGTAGATATTTCAAATTTCTCCAAAATATTTCATCCAAAATTCATACTGTTTTCCAGTAAGGTCCAAATTGGATTAAATTTAAGTTTATGTCACTTTAATGCAGTTGTTTTTAAAGAAATAAAAACTTTGCATCAGAATCCAGAGCATATGTTTCTCATTTGGCTGCCATTCCTGCTTTGTGGCATGCAGAGTTCACTTCCCCAATCGGGACAGTTTTGGATGGCTGCTGCTCTTTCATAACCCAGCTGGTTTGTAATCCTCGTTAGGTTAGGGAATGAGCCCCTCAGACACTATTGCTCAGAATTCTTTAGTCTTAAGGCAGATCTCTCTGGGTGCAGTAGCTGACACCCATGATGTGCTCTAACACTTGGGACAGTGGGGTGGAAGGATCACTTGAGCCCAGGAGTTTGAGACCAGTCTGGGAAACATAATCAGACCCCATCTCTAAAAAATAAATAATAAAAAATTAGCTGGGCATAGTGGTATGCACCAGTAGTTCCTGGGGGTCAGGGGTCAGGGGCTGAGGCTGAGGCAAGAAGATCTCTTTAGCCCACGAAGTCAAGTCTGCAGTGAGCTACAATCACACTGGTGCACTCTATCTAGCCTGGATGACAGAGTAAGACCCTGTCACACACACAAAAGTCAAACTCTAAATGAACAGAAAGACCTACATATACTTATATGGATGAAGGCAACACAGAACACCAAGAGGCTTCCACTCAGAGCACAATCATGTTGTTGGGAATTTGAGGGCAGATGTAGAAAGATACACATGCTGTGGCCACAGTGCAAGGACACTTTTCTTTGTTGGTAAAAATTCAGGGATGCCTTATTTTATGCTGACGCTCAAATCAATATGCTTACTGGTAAATGCTCCTGGGCTAAGGCTGTTAGAAGATGGAACGCTGCTGTTAGCTTGCTTCCATACAGAATGGATTTCTAGACTTCCATAATTTTATTTGATTTGGATTAATGGGGCTTGAATATATTCATGTGATAAAACAACTGAAAATCATGTTGCTCTTTGTAGGATAAAATGAAATATAAATACTTAGATTGTTAAAAAAATCCAGTTTATAATTTTGTTTTGAATCATATACTATTGTATACTATTATAGGAGAATGATAATATTCTTAAAACCAAAGGAATATGTAAAAGGTATGGAGAAAAATGTGTAATTGAGAACATTCTATCCATTAACATCTTTTTTCCATAATATTTTGTGTGGAAAAGATAGCTAGTTGCCTAACCTTGATTCTTATCCCAGCAGAATATCTCTCAAGACAAAAACTACATTTCCCAGTCACCCCTGTGGCTAACTGTGGCCACGTGACTAATCTCTGACAAAGATATGAAAGCATAATTCCTAGATAAAACGTCTAGAAGGGCTACTTAACACAATTTTACTCAGCTGGGGGTGATACTTTCTGCATCTCCTTCTTATTTTGGCTTGCAATGCAGGTGTGATAAATGGAGCTTCAGCAGCCCAGAGATGACCTTAATAATAAAAGCCATGTGTTAAGATAATAGAGAAAAGAGCCTGGGGGTCCCAGATGATATTATGGAGTGTCCATAGCTAGATAGTTTCTCTTCCAAGTCCTTTTATCTGAGGAAAGAAACCCCCAAATTCCAGCTTGCTTTAGGCTTTGGTAGCTTGCTTTTTTTTTTTTTTTAATGTGCAGCAAAACCTAATCCTGATATATTAGCAATAAAATCCTCTACTCCCAGTCCTAGCATTGAATTTCAGAACCCAAACACCTAAAACTACTGATAATCAGTATAAGAGTATAGTTTGAGAACCATGAGTTTGGTTCTTGTCTGTGGATTTTCACTGAAAAAATTATAAAAATAATTATTGAAACTAACTTCTATTTTTATCTTTGTAAGTCTTGCTTTCACTGAAAAAAGAAAAGAATAGGTAAATGGCACTGGATCTCATTTGCATTTTCTTTCTCTGTCTCTGTCTGTCTCTCTCTCTGTCTCTCTCTGCCTCTCTCTCTCTCTGCCTCTCTCCCCAAGTAATATTCAGCAATGATGTAAGTTTTGTTCTGGTCAAAGTATTTATTTACTTATTTTTCGCATATCTATCTAACACTTTAAGTTCATTAAGTATACCCACATAATTATCTCTTATGATTCTCATAATAGATCCATGAAGTAGGCAAGACAAATATATTTCCATTTCTACCAAAGTGGAAACTGGGTTTTCATCCTCATTACATCAATTTGAGGCAGATGGGACTATTATCTCTAACATACATAAAGCAGAATCATGAAATGATCACATCATTTGACCCAGTGCCTTGAATACAAGTTGGCATTCAATACGTACTTGCTGGATGCCTGGATGAGTGCCTGGGTAAGTGAGTGAATAAGGAAAATGATGCAGGGAAATTAAAGGAGGTATCAGAGTCACAACATTGGAATTAAAATGAGGGGTTTTCACTTCTATTCTAGTTCTTTTTTCATTAATTATACCATGTTGCCTCTCCCTAGAAATTCATTCTTCAATTTGCTGAGTTGTCCATTTGAGTGTACTGTGAGTGGAAGGCAGTTTTCAGATGGTCATCAATGGTGAACTTCAGCTGATGTCCCAGCACAACATTGTACACACCACAAAACAGTTTGCTTCCACTGGCAGCTCTCCCAACCCTCACATATTAATGCTTTGCCAACAGCTATTGTCTTTGACAAGTGACTGTGCTGGCAACATAGCATTTCCTTAAACAAAGCCCTTCACATGGATAGCCAGCAAGGAGTCCCATTTCTAGCTTTGCCTGACACCCTCACACAGCTAGCGTATTTGTTTTACTTGGGAAAATGTTCCAGGAGGCTCTGTGCTTGTGGTAATTGCTGTGGTTTAACAACAGTTTAAAGATTTGAACTAGGAAACATAACAGCCCCAGTGGATCCTAACATTTAGAACATTTTCTTTCTTCTGAAGGAGCTAAGAAATAAACAAAAGCCAGAAAAATCTGAAATTATCACCCTGGGTTATTCTAAGATGTGTGTCTGAAGTGAATTTACATTTTTTTTTTTTTTTGGCAGACAACTGAGACAAATATTAAATGATTTCTCCTAAGTCACCTAATTTGTCAAGCTATTAGCTATAAAGTCTAGGTCAGGGTGTTCAAGGCTTCCCTGGGCCACATTGGAAGAAAAATTGTCTTGGGCCACACATAAAATACACTAACACCAATGATAGCTGATGAGCTTAAAAAAAATCGCAAAAAAATCTCATAATGTTTAAGAAAGTTTACAGATTTGTTCTAGGCCATATTCAAAGATGTCCTGGACCGCATGCAGTCTGTGGGCCGTGGGTTGGACAAGCTTGGTCTAGGTCCTATACTACTCAGTTAGCTAGTGGATGGAATTCTAAGCCTGCCATTTGCTGGCTGTGCAAAATTGGAGAAATTAATAATTCTCTCTGAACCTCAGTTTGATTTTTTTTGTTTTTTGAGACAAGGTCTTGCTCTGTCACCCAGGCTGGAGTGCTGTGGCACGATCATGACTCACTGCAGCCTTGACTTCTTAGGCTCAAGTGATCCTCCCAGATCAGCGTCTTGAGTAGCTGAGATTACAGGTGTGTGTCACCATGCCCAGATAAATTTTTAATTTTTTGTAGAGAGAGAGTCTTGCTGTGTTGCCTATGCTGGTCTCAAAATCCTGGGCTCAAGCCGTCCTCTTGCCTTGGCCTCCCAAAATGCTGAGATTACCAGCATGAGCCATTTCACCAGGCCCGAACCTCAATTTGTATATATTCATAACTGGAATAATGTTTCTTGACTCAAAAGTTGTCAAAAGTTTAAATGAGATGTAAGGGGTCTAGAAATTTAGAAGTCACTCAATTCCATGTTAGTTTCTTTCCTTCCCCCACTAAATCTATTTCTAGAACCCCTTGCCATATTCTGTGACCAAGGAGAAGCACTGAGAAATCCAAAATAAGCTTTATCAAAGCATTCTAATTTGCTTTAGTATAGACAAGTTTAAAATTTCCCATAACATGTATAATTCACAAAAATACCTAAGAGGATCTAGAAAACAATTGGCCTGGTTTACTTCACCTATGATAATTCTGGTTCTTTGGTGTGTTATACTTTTGGCCAGGATTCTGTAATAGGACTCAGAAAATTGAGTGAAAACATCTTGGTGCCAACGACTTTCTCACAATCTGGACCCAAAAGTCCTTACGTATCTATGCCTTTTCATAGCATGCCCATACTTTATTCAGCAAGAGTATTTGAAGCACCAAATATGTGCCAGGCACTATCTAGGTGCTAAGTATACAGCAATGAGCAAAATAGATAAAAGAACTGTCTGTCAGTAGGGACAGACAGACAATAAACCAAATAAGTGAGGTCTGTTGGTGAGTGATAAGCATGATGGAGAAAAATAAGGTAGAAAGAGAGACATGGAGTGTTGGGTGCAGGAGTTTGCAGTTAAACATGGCAGGAAAGTCGCATGAGAAGATGAACAAGTAAAGACATAAAGGAGGTAGGAAACGAGCTCTGCAGAAATCTGGAAGAGCAGAAAGCATGGGAAGTACATAGACCCTGAGGCAGGAAAGTACCTGGCATATTTATAGAACAGTAAGAAGGCCAGTGTGGCTGCAGCAGAGACAAACAAAGGAGAAAATAGCAGGACATGAAGTGAGATGGGTAAGGAGATGGGGAGGGGGCAGATTGTGTATGGCCATTATAAGGACTTTGTATTTTACTCTGAGTGAAATGGAAGTATTTGGTAGGTTTGAGAAATTACATGATCTGACCTATGTTTTAAAAGAACTATTTCAACTGCTGGGTTGTGAAATAGGCTGAAAAGCAGTGAGATCAGCAAGGAGATGGT
The DNA here is from genome assembly GCF_029289425.2 of Pan paniscus. Lineage (NCBI taxonomy): Eukaryota > Metazoa > Chordata > Mammalia > Primates > Hominidae > Pan > Pan paniscus. The sequence continues at coordinate 51,413,946 of NC_073252.2, forward strand.
TGCAGTATCCAGTGAGACATGATGCAAATATTTGCTGATGGATGGGATGTGGGGTGTGAGAGACAGAGAGAAATCAAAAAGGACTCCAAGTTTTTTGGCATGAGAAAGTAAAAGGATGGCGTTGCCTTCAACTTATGTGCAGAAGACTACAGGAAAAACAGGTTTGGAGGCAGATCAGCAGTCTGGTATTGGACATACACATTTGAGATGATTATTAGTCATCCAAAGAGAGATGTCATGTAGGAAATTAGATATCAAGTCAAGACACAGGGGAGAAATCTGGGCTGGAGATATAAAAATGTGAGTGTTGTCAACCTATACATGGTATTGAAAGAAGACAGATATTTATGTGCATAGAGACAGGCAAGTGGGTAAGATGTGGTGGAGGGAGCTTGTGGAAGGTCTCTACTGCATGCTTCAATTTTCCCGGTGGAATGAGAAGCCAGGTTATGCATAGGGAGTTTCTAGTTAAGGGACAAGAGGAATGGCACACGCCTAGCTGTAGAGTAAGAGTGATTCCCAGTAATAACTGCCAGACTACTAGTCTTTATCTGGCCTAAGTTTCCCAGACTCTGGAAGTCTAGGGCTCATTCTGTCAGTGTCTCTCTTTGGTCCACCATCCCAGGTCTCAGTTTTTCTCACCTGTATCTTTGTGGTAGGGTAAACATACAACGTGGCTCTTTCCTAAACAGGGACTTTAGTATCCTGGCTCAGAGAACCTGCTCTTCCAAGTCATTTGAATGTAGCGTGCCTGGAAAGAAGAAGGAACCATAGAGTTCAACAGCTTCAAACCTTGCTCCATGTTTTTTTACGTGAATCTTAGGGAAACAATTTTATTTGTGGTAAAAGATTTATATGTACAGATGTCCATAAGTGTTATTTATAATTAAAAAATGTGGAAACACTCTAAGCATCCCAAGAAGGGGAACTTTTAAATAAATTGTCGTACACCTGTAAGATAAAATATTACATAGGCATTAAAAGCAATGTTTACAACAATGCTTAATAACATGGCAAATGACTATAATATAATGTTAGATAAAAAATTAATATAGAGGTCAGTTGGATTGTGAGATTTTCTCACTCTAGGAAGATTCTTCAATCACTATGTCAACAGACGCAGATGTTTCCCTTTCTTCCTATGATAAAGATCAGGGATCCAAACTTGTTCGAAAAGTTGAAGAGCCACCATTTGTTCTCACTGGAATGGCAGGCTTTCCAGCAATTGTTCCATAAGGATTATACAAATGGAAGAGCAGAGGAAATGCTAAAATGTCCCTTCTCCTGATCCACATGTGTTGTAGAAGCAATGACTGTTGGTATGGGCTGTTCTGTGTATTAGGAATTCTGGGCAAAGCCTAAGCCTTGGAAGGAGGGTGCTGTCTTGATCTTGTGAGAGGATGTTACTTTAGTTAGACATCTCATTATTGAGGTTACATGTTTATGTTGGAAATAAATTACTTGAGTGGGTTCAGACGATAACACGGTATTTTGAATACTGGCTTCCTTTCTTGCATGCTTGATTTGCCTGGTGACCAAATTACTAGTGACTAGTTCACTAACTAGGTCATTCAGGGAAGTCAAGTTAACACAAAGGAAACATGTCACCTAATTCCACTTGATGATGTTAAAACTTTAAAACCACCTTCTTAGACTGTAAAGATTAAATTAGGACCGGGTGTGGTGGCTCATTCCTGTAATCCCAGCACTTTGAGAGGCCAAGGCGGGTGGATCACTAGAGGCCAGGAGTTTGAGACCAGCCTGGCCAACATAGCAAAACCCTGTCTCTACTAAAAATACATACACACACACACACACACACACACACACACACACACACAATTAGCTGGAGGTGGTGACACATGCCTGTAATCCCAGCTCCTTGGGAGACTGAGCCATGAGAATCACCGGAACCTGGGAGGCGGAGGTTGCAGTTACTGTACTCCAGCCTGGGTGATAGAGGGAGACAGAAAAGAAAGATGAAAGAAGGGAAGAAAGAAAGAAAGAAAGAAAGAAAGAAAGAAAGAAAGAAAGAGAGAGAGAGAGAGAGAGAGGGAGGGAGGGAGGGAGGAAGGAAGGGAGAAAGAAAGAAGAAAAAAGAAAAGAAAGAGAAAAGGAAGAGAAAATAAAAGAAAGGAAAAGAAAAGAAAAGAAAAGAAAAGAAAGAAGAAATTAGTTCTAAAGAAGATAGCTGGCGATCCCTGAAGTATTCCCAGTTTGCTGAAGAATTTCACATGCTTTGTATGTTATATAGGAGTCTTATCTGCCCTGGTTAATCTAACTTTTCTTCTTCCTGTCTTGTGAACTGGCTGTCTCTATTAGAACTTTTCTGAAACGTGCATGGAATACATTAACAACTTGTAACGCCTCTCACAACTCTTAAGTGTATGTATGTGTGTCTAAACCGAATCAAGAAAGCTTACAATAAAGCTTCATAGTAATAGGATTTATTTCAGAATCATAATTGTAAACATGAGAACAACTTAATTATGAACTCCAGTTTAGCTCTTTTATAAGTGCAGGATTATATTTTAGCTGCTGTTATATTAGAATAATTTTTAAATGTCATCCTATTTTAAGCACTCATGCTAAGGTAAGTGAAGAACACTTTTCAAATTTTCTCCAGAAGAATCATAAACAAGAAACTAAACAAATTACCTATAATGAAAGTGACTAATGAGCAAGCTGGTTTGGCCAGATACTATACGCAAACTTTGATAAAAGGCAAAATGTTTAATTTATATATATATATTTTTAGATGGGGTCTTGCTCTTTCACCCAGGCTCTAGAGTGCAGTGGCATGATCACGGCTCGCTGAAGCCTTAACTTCCCAGACTCAAGCAATCTTACCACATCAGCCTCCAGAGTAGCTGGGACTACAGGTGCACACCACCACGCCCAGCTAATTAGAATGCTTTATTACACTTGTGAAATTTTCTTGTCTAACCTGAATTTACATTCTATAGTGATAACATAGCATATGTATTGTTATTAAAGTGACTATGTAAAAAAATTAATATAAAACTGTATATACAATATGATTCCAATTTTTTACTTTCATATGTGCAGAGAACACAGAATGAAAAGAAGTATTCCTAATAATTATTTGTCAGTGGTCGACTTGGGTTTTTTTCTATGTTATATAGCTCTGTGTTTTCTAAATATTCAGTCAGAAGCAGATATTTTTCTTATAATTACATGTTTAAATTATGGTGGATAATTTTCAGCAAATATTAAAATAAGGAACTCCTTGGGAGGCTGAGGCGGGCGGATCATGAGGTCAGGAGTTTGAGACCAGCCTGGCCAATATGGTGAAACCCCGTCTCTACTAAAAATACAAAAATTAGCCAGGCGTAGTGGTGGGTGCCTGTAGTCCCAGCTACTTGGGAGGCTGAGGCGGGAGAACTGCTTGAACCCAATAGGCGGAGGCTGCAGTGAGCCGAGATCGCGCCACTGCACTCCAGCCTGGGCGACAGAGCGAGACTCCGTCTCAAAAAGAAAAAAAAAAAGGAACTCCTGAGTTATCCCCAGTCCTCCTTGGGTCACTCTGTCCAGCTTCTGATTCCTCTGCTTATTTTAGTTGCAGGCTTTATGAGATCTCCCTAGTATTTGGTACCTCATTCCTGGACTAAGTGGTCAAACATGTGTAATGGGGCAAAAGGCCTTAGGATGTTGAATAATCGCTGAGCAGGTGGTAAACCTGTGACACTGATGTGATGGATGTAGGAGTGGTCTCCTTGCAGCCCTGGAGCCCTTCATCAGAGTAGGATTTCACCCATCTGAGCTGGCAACAAGCCCTGTTATTCCCAGGACATCTAGAATTCATCAGTTGTGCCTGGATTGTTTATTCACTTCACTCATGCTCCTGAATTCTTTGTAGCAGAGTCATTTCCTGTTTAATTCTCTCCAAAGTTTCCCCCTTTGGCCCAGGACTGAAAATTATCTGTTCTACAGTGCATAAAATATTTTTCACAAAGGTAAGCCGTTAGTTATGTATTAGTCTGTTCTGGAAAAAAAAGTCAAAATAGTTGAGACCTACAGTTAGTCCATGTGATCTGGAAGTGACCAATAGTCATCACAGGGGGTGCACTTACCTAAATCGAATCCGTGTGTATCATTTTCTGCGTTGGTAAGTAGATCCACATTTTCCTTTGGGAGGCTCACTTTAATATCCTTCTGCTTCTTTAAGATTGGGAAACCACCCAGGCCTCCCAGCTCTTGGCAAGCAACACTCTGACTTCATGTTGTTACTCAGCATTTTGTTCCTTATTGAAATGCCTGGCTCTGCACAACTGGTTTGTAAAGTCTGAAGATCCCCTGGCCATGCCCAGAAACAGCAGCCTCAGGAAGACAGAACTGAAAAGAACACACAGTGAGAACGAGAAGGGCTTTACAGCTCCGGTCAGCCTGACTCAAACCTGTGTTAATAGCCCAGACTCTTGTTGCTCCATCCAGACCTTCCTCTCTCTTCTAGTCACAATTCTACCCACGCTTCTAGTAGGAACTCAAAAGCCACCTCACTCAGCCTAAAGTAATCTATCCCTCTTCTGTGTTTCTTATAATACTTTTATTTACTTTGTCTTACAAATTTTCCTTGTATCATACTTACTTATGTATGTATGTCTTCCTACGAGGTTGTAAGTGTTCAGGAAAATTAGAATGATCCAGTTTAGCTTGTATCCTTCTCCTTGAGCACAATGCCTTGTACTTATTAAATAAAAATGCTTGAATTGCATGGAATTGAATCAAAATCTAAGAAAATCTGCTTTAGAATAGATCTGAGAATGCTGAGTAATGCACAACTCCTGCCTTCTTTGGGGGGACCTGAAACCTTAGGGGGACTTCAATTACTTCTGGATTTGGTATAGCTTCAGCAAAGGCAAGATTTCCCAGGGTTGCTATGGCCTACAGGAATATCAGCCTCCATTGGTCTTAGTGTCTGGCTTTAAATGGTAATGGAATCACACTGATTTTTTATGTTCGTATAGTAACATCATAAAGATACTGAAAATACTGGCAGTATGAAAGGAGAAAAGCAAATTCATTTCTTTTTTGAAAGATAAATCTCATTCATAAGGGATTAAACTTTAATTGTAGATAAGGTGAAATTTGGTAAGTTAAAATGAGAGTTACATCTACATTTGTTCTCATGGAAGAATTTCAAAATGCTTTGTTGGGTGAAAAAAACCTTCTAAAGTAGTATGTTTATTATGATTCTTTTTTTGGTAAAAACAAATTTAAAAAGATAACTTCTATATAAAGTATATGTATACACGCCTGGGGAAAGCATTTGGAAAATTATACAGGCATTAATTTCTCCTACAGTTAAAGTGTCCCTAACAAAAATTGGACATAGCACAATTAGCTGCTTATTGAACATAATTTAATGAATCACTGTTAGTAATAACCAGAACTGACTGGGAACTGGGAAATTATAAAAAGCTGCTGCTTCCCCTGGCTGTAATGGACTGTACTGCAGGCAGACCTGCATGGCAACAGTGATGAGGCATTAGACGGTGCTGAATACGTGGCGGAAAGTGTAAGGAAGTTTGTGTTTCCTTTTGTAGGTTTTGATCTACCTTTTTAAAATTAAAGCTAGCAATAACCAAATACATTTATGGTTATGAAAACAAATTTATTGTTAAAATTACTATTTTTAAAATTCTGTTCTACTGTAAGTTTTAACATTTCTGTTCCCATTAAAACATTTTTTTTAAAAAAAGTTAGTTTTAAATTGCAATTTGGCTTAATTTTAATAGGAGATACACTTTTAAAGGACAAAATCTAAAAGGCACATGCTAGTATTTCTAAATGAGAAATTTTTGTTCCATCCCTATTCCCCAGCCATCCTTCTCCAATTTCAACCAGTGTTACCTGTTTCTTTACATTCTTTTGATAAGTTGAGATTTCTTAGAAATGCACCTATTTTGCAACAGTAGAATAGGCTATATACTAAAATACTAACTGGAGTTATTTTCAAACAATAGGATAATAGGAAATATTTATCTCTTTATAGTTTTCTGGATTATATTTTTCCCCAGTAAGTAAAAGAATTAAAGATAATTTCTAAAACCATTTTGTTGGACTCTGTGTGACAGCATGCCTAAATATTACATTGCCATCACTTTTTAATTATTCCATTTCTCTGCTTCTGGTCTTTAGTCTTGGTTAACAGTATGGCAATGCAAAAAAAAATTTCCTTTTACCTACTTTCTCTTCCTTCCTCTTCCTCAGTCCATACCTCATGAAAAAAATAAAATTGCATCAAAGTCATATTCTGAAAAGAAATTTCTTATTAAAATTTTCACTGGGGTTTCTGAATATAATTCGACTCATTCTAATTAAATCAGATTAATTAATACCTGCTATGCTTGGTTCACTAAAGATGTTTTAAGTAACAGCAATAATAATAGCAAATTCTTAGGACACATTTATCTTGCTGGGTTGGGTAGGAAAAGATTATATTTATTTTTTAAATGATTAATGAAATAAAGAAAAGCTTGGAGATTGGAGGTGGGATAATGGTAATTGTCCATATTTACATTTTGAAAATACATATTTTTGAGCTACTTTCACTATGCCTGGAATTAACAATTTTGTTAGACCTTTTCCAGATGTGAGAATTTGATCAATAGCACCATTTATCCATAACTACAATGTATCTGCCTTGGAGTAGACCACCTCGGGCCCAGGAAAACATCAGCTCTGGCCTTGTGGCTATGCCACCTGCAAATACAACCCCAAATTTTCCTTACTGGGTGTTCTCTTCTGTATCCTCTCTCCCTTCCCTTGTTATTTATCTCATTTTTCCTTCTTTCAGGAGGCCAATGTAAACCTAGAGTGATAGAGTGGAATGAGCATGGATACAGGACTTTGGGAGTCAGGATTCGTATCTAGTTCTCTGCTAAACTAGGTGTCTTAGGCAAATCACCTCAGTATTCTGGTTTCCTTCTCTTCCTTCTTTCCACAGATATTTGCAGAGCTCCTACCCAGTGCTAAAGACTATTCTAGGTGCTAAGATGTAAAGATGAACGAGACATGACCGCTGCACTTAGAGACTGTGTACTTTGTCTCTCCAGCTGTCCCTGAGAAAGCTGCATCTCAAGACAGCAGCTTAAGTGAGTTTGTGGTTCTGCCCACCTGCTGTCTGGCCAGTGAGGAAGTGTGTCTAATGTGGGCACCTACTGGGCTCCTCAGTGGCAAAAGAGGAGCCTAGAGATGGAAGACATGGAGTATAGCAGGGACACAAGGCTCTGTTAGATGGTGTCAGGGAGCAAAAGGTGGCAGCAGTGACAGCAGCAATTTGGCTCTATGCCCTTGGACAATGCAGGCTGTGGCTAGGGCTGCTGTGGTCAGAAGGAAAAGCAACTGTGCTTTTCTGGGTAGAACATCAAGTGAAGACAGTTAGCCGAGGTAGCATGATTTGTTACGATCGACTGTCAGAAAGAGTCACAAGAATGCAGGCTTACCTTGAGCCTTGGGTTAGAAAGATAATGAGTTTGGAAGTCGAGGAGAGGCCAGTGAATTTGATGCAAATCATTCATGAAATTAAACCCCTTATTCTATGGGACTCTTCTTTCTCTTCCTGGGACTTGGCATTCTTTATGTCTTGACATTTATTGGATGAATGTATGAATGGAAAATCTTCACAGAACTTAAATGTACATTGAGAACACATCACATCCTTGGTGGAAAACTGGCAGACTGGTAATCAAGAGCTGAACATTTTATTTCATGAAATAATATCACATAAAATGCTATAATTGAGTGAATGGTCTCGTCAACAATTTTACTCATAGAGAGGGCTCACTGCAAGGCCAGATGGAGTAAAGTGGAGAATGGGAGAAGGCTAGTCCTGTCTCCATGCATCTCAGGGATTCTCTGAGCAAATGACTTCTCCTATAAGCATGAAAACCTAGGAGGGAGATTTTTATTGCCAGCTGACGAAGGGTGCCGGGTGGGGACAGAAAGAGGACAAGGCTTGGAGGCAATGATTAGAGAGTGAAATTTCATTTTCACATTTTGCTGCTTATTTTTGGCCAAGCCAAACACTTTCTGAGACTCAGCTTCCTTTTCTGTAAAATGCCACCTCCCATCCCCTTTTCTGAATTTCTTCCTATTAGAGGAGGGGTCCCTAGGACCCTGGGCAGTGGACTCTTACTGGTCTGTGGCCTGTTAGGAACCGGGCCGCACAGCAGGAGGTGAGCAGCAAGCGAGTGAGCATTACCGCCTGAGCTCTGCCTCCCATCAGATCAGCAGTGGCATTAGATTCCCACAGGAGCGTGAATCCTATTGTGAACTGCTCATGCAAGGGATCTAGGTTGTGTGCTCCTTATGAGAATGTAACTAGTACCTGATGATCAGAGGTGGAAATGTTTCATTGCAAAACCGTAACCCCATCCTCACCCCCAACCTGTCTGTGGAAAAATTCTCTTCTAGGAAACTGGTCCCTAGTGCCAAAAAGATTGGGGACCGTTGCTAATTAGAAAATTTACTTGCATTAGAAACTTTCTTGGACTGATACATTCTTCTTTGAAAACACAAATACGCCCTGCTAGTCCCAGTTTTTTAGTCAAGAGAAACAAAGCATTTTCCCATTCAAACTGGAATCATCTGATGCTGCAGGTTACTGGAGACAGGCAGAGGAGCTTCTAAGTTGGGCTGCACTGGATTGACAGGTATTGAGAGTAAAGATTCAGTAAGAAACTGATGGGCATGTCTGATCATACAGGTTGTCCGTGCAGATGACAACAAAGGGAAACTGTTAAGGGCTTGCCTGGGCACTATCAGAAGAAATCCAAGTGATTATATGGGGAGAGAGAGCAGGTCACCTGATGGTGCTAGGAATCCAGACCTAACAGAGAACAAAGTCAGGGCGAAAGAAAAACTGAGGAAAGAAAGACCCCTGGTCAAAAGAAGGCCAGACAGACAAATGTTAACATCCTGGCTCGGCTGTTCCTGTGCGATCCTCATTTTTTATGTCTGTAAAATAGTGATTATATGCAACTAAAAGCATTGTTGGGAGGATTAAAATGAGAAGATATGTGTTGATTCTTAGCATGAAGTTATAATAACACTCAATAAATTATAGACACTATTTTATATTATTAGGACTCTTGTATGAAGGACAGGTAAGTTCATGGTTGAAAGTGAAGATGAGAGAGGAATGAAAGAGGAGCTGGGCTGGGGTCTGAGGTGATGGCTGGGTTTTCTGCCAGGAGGTATGTCACATCAACAGACAATGCAGATTTTTAATAGGCCATCGTAGGGGCTGTGGCATCTGAACTGGCCACAAATGATCCCACTGGCTGGGATCCGGTGGAAAGTGTAGTACTGCAGGTAAGTCCCAGGAGTCTGGTTTATAGGGCTCTACTGTATCCTCAGGACAAAAAGGAAAGGGAGAGAGGCAAGATATGCCAGGTCCTGATGACAAGGTCCAGATGTGACTAATTTGCCCAGAAACATGGGGGCAGAAAATTGAGTAAGTAAAAAAAAGATTGAGTGAGTGATAAATGGTTTCTTAGAAATGCAGCTCTTTGCCCCCTAACTGTTTAACCCCTGCCATTAGACACCAGAGAGTTTCAGATTCTTAGAATGTGTGATATACATTCTTTTGTTTTCCCCAAATAGAAATAACTAATAGAAAATGATAAGGCCAGGAGCAGTGGTTCATGCCTGCAATCCTAGCACCTTGGGAAGCCAGGATGGGGGTATTGCTTGAAGCCAGGAGTTTGAGACCAGCCTGGGCAACAAAGCAAGACCCCAATCTCAGCAAAAAATAAAAAATTAGCTGGATGTAGTGGGCATGTGCCTGTAGTTCCAGCTACTCTGGTGGCTGAGGTGGGAGGATTGCCTGAGCTCAGGAGTTTGAGGCTGCAGTGAGCCATGATTGTGCCTCTGCACTCCAGCCTTGGTGACACAGTAAGACTCCATCTCTAGAAAAATTAAGTAATTAATTAATCAAATTAAATTTTAAAAGGATAAAACTAATACATACTCTTGAAAAATGAATAAATACATGAACAATATAGGAAAGTATAAAGTAAAAAATCAGATTTTCATTCATTTTATTACCGTGAAGTAAACCTTTTTATAAATTACTTAGCCATTTCCACTAATGTGAATTGCTTACTTTACTCTTACATTACTTATTTTTATTATTATTATGTTCATATCAGATGGTAATGTGCTCATGTCTTAACAAGGCTTGAGGGAAGCACATCTCAAACCAGAGCATGAACCCCCAATCAGCACGCATATGAACTATGAAAGGATCAACTCTTATGTTACTCATTTTTATATTACTCATTTTTAATGATAGGTTGCATGCCTTCTTTATTATAGATTTGTAAAAGGGTGGTAAGGATATTAAATCTTTGTCATATATTTTATTCTTCTGATTTATTTATTCTTATTTATCCGTGTTTTCACCTTGTGGTATTATTTCTCACATAGAATTTTTAAGTTTTTACTTTTCTTTTCAACCAATATTTCCATTTGTTAAATGCCCTACAAGATCAGACAGGAGATCCCAAAGATTCAAAATCATGGTGATGGAGATGGAAATATAAAGATGACCAGAAACACAAGAATCTAAATAGAGTTGGCAGTTGAGTGGCACAGACAGCAGGGGCTGAAGTCACCGAAGTCCTAAGAGTGTGCACTGTAGGGTTAAGACTTGCTGGGTTTGAATTCTGGCTCTGTCAATCAGTAGCAGTTTGAACTCTGGAAACTTTAATCTTCCTGTTCCTTAGTTTCCCCACCTGTAAAATGTAGAATTTTTGTGTGGAATGTAAGATTATTATGTAAACTGTCAACAAATGCTAACTGTTTTTATTAACTGACAGTTTTTTTGTTTGTTTGTTTTTGTTTTTTTGAGACAGAGTTTTGCTCTTGTTGCCCAGGCTGGAGTACAATGGCACGACCTTGGCTCACCGCAACCTCTGCCTCCTGGGTTCAAGTGATTCTCCTGCCTCAGCCTCCCAAGAAGCTGGGATTACAGGCATGCACCACCATGCCTAGCTAATTTTGTATTTTTAGTAGAGACGGGGTTTCTCCATGTTGGTCTGGCTGGTCTCGAACTCCCGACCTCACGTGATTCACCCACCTCAGCCTCCCAAAGTACTGGGATTACAGGCGCGAGCCACCGTGCCTGGCCTATCTGACAGTTTTTAGGGCCTGGTAAAGAAATGGGACTAGAACTGGTCCCAGGATGCATATGAATGAGACTAGATGAGATAGGAGAGAAAATTCAAACCCAGGGACCCTGGGGGTACAAGTGGGGTCATGATCCAGGTGGCTGAATGCCCTGATCAGTGTCACAGAGGTCACCTGGAGGAGTGGCTCTGAGAGGTGGTTAAGAAGTATGTATCAGGGTGACTGAAAGCAACATTAGGGGAAAAAGAAAAACAAAGACAAGACAAGAAAGAACTCACCAGAATTTCTTGTAGAGAGGACAACTTTAAGTAAAAAGAAGAAACTGGAACGAAAGTATCTAGCCACTGTGTGAAAGGAAATGAAACTCAAGTAGCAGAAAAAAAAAAAAGACTGCCAACAGTTGGTACTGAAGATAAAATGTGCCCCAGCTTCACCACAATGGCCAAAATGCCAAAGACTGATAGTAACAAGTATTGACAAGGATGGGAAACAAAAGGAGCTAGCTGCTGGTAGGAATGCAAGCTGGAACAAACCTTTTGGAAAATGTTTGGCACTCTCTATTCAAGCTGAACATATGAAGACTCAGCAAGTCTACTACTGAATTTTTACAGAACAAAAATTCATATATTGGCTCACAGAAAGACATTTATGCTAATAGCAACAGTAGTCATAAAAGCCCCCAGCTGGAAACTACCCAAATGCCCATCCACTAGAATGAACAGACACTGTGCTATGTCCTCTCTATGGAAGACTGCACAGCAATAAGAATGATCACAGCATGGATAAATCATACCAAACTGAGCAAAAGTGATGGGCAAAAAGGAGCCTAGTGTGTGATTTAATATGATTCCACTTATATATAGTTCAAAAACAGGCAGAACTAATTTCAGTGTTAGAAGTGAAGATATGGTTACTCTTTGGGGAGGCTGTGAGGAAGTGGCTGTGGAGGCTGGTTTTGGAGGCACCGGGAGTGTTCAGTTTCTTAATTTGGGTGACGACTACATGCTTATGTTTGATTTATACAAAATCCATCACAGTGTATACTTACTACTTGTGCCTTTTTCTTTATGTATTTGTCAATTAAAAGTTTAGAATATTTGCCTATATTAGAAACTAACAAAAGTCATTGAAAATCACTTTGTTCACTTACTGAAGGTGTAGTTGGTTTATTGTCAGCTTCATGTTGATACAGACAATAATTTTTGAACCTCGGTTTCTATATTTATTAAGTATGGATAATAAGACATTTATGCTAATAGCAACAGTAGTCATAAAAGCCCCTAGCTGGAAACTACCCAAATTCCCATCCACTAGAATGAACAGACACTGTGTTATGTCCTCTCTATGGAAGACTGCACAGCAATCTTACCGTAGACAATTTAGGTGGAAGAGCTTTGAACATGGTGAAATCCCATACAATTTGCTAGGGAGATAATGTTTTGTTCCCATTCCCGATGTTTCCTTTCTATTAGCACAACAACCTTCAGCTCTCCCAAACTGCTGACCATTCTATCCCAGGAGAGTGAAACTGACAAGTTTGGTAAGTATAGAACATCCCTCTTCAATCTTTCCCTCTTGGAATCCAGAGTGTCTAGCATATGGGTTATTGAACTATAGAGAGGCTGAGTGCATTCTCCGAATTTAGACGGGTAGTAAATCACAGAGCTAGAATTTGAACTCAGGTTTCTCTTGGATTACACAGACCATGTTTTTAACCATTCCACTGTATTGCCTGCCTCATAAGTAATCTATTATATACAAAATAAGAGCTGAGTTGTTTGGTACAGGTAAGAATACAATAGGAACTCAGGGAAGGGAGTCTATATAGGAATTAAATATGACGACACAGGCTATGTGCAGCTGGAATCCCAATGCTTTGGGAGGTTGAGGCTGAAGGATTGCCCAGCAGTTTGAGACAAGCCTGGCTAACATCAGGAGACTCTATCTCTACACAAAATTTAAAAATTAGCTGGGCATGATGGTGCATACCTTTAGTCCCAGCTACCCAGGAGGCTGAGGTAAGAGGATTGCTTGAGCATGGTAGGTTGAGGCTGCAATGAGCCATGTTCATGCCACTGCACTCTAGCCTGGGTGACAGAGTGAGACTGTCTCTCAAATTTTTTTCTTTTTCTTTCTTTCTTTCTTTCTTTCTTTCTTTCTTTCTTTCTTTCTTTCTTTCTTTTTTTTTTTTTTTTGAGACAGGGTCTCATTCTGTTGCCTAGGTTGGAATGCAGGGGCATGATCTTGGCTCCCTGCAGCCTCCACCTGCTGGGCTCAAGCAATCCTCCCGCCTCAGCCTCCTGAGTAGCTGGGACCACAAGCACATGCCACCACACCTGAATAATTTTTGTATTTTTTGTAGTGATGGGATTTTGCCATGTTGTCCAGGCTGTTCTGAAACTCCTGGGCTCAAGCCATCCACTTGCCTCAGCCTCCTAAAGTGCTAGTGCTGGGATTGCAGACATGAGCCACCATGCCTGGTAATTTTTTTTTAATTTAAAAATTAAATTAAATTTAAAAGATGCCTGGCATGTTGGCTCACGCCTGTAATCCCAGCACTTTGGGAGGCCGAGGTGGGTGGATCACGAGGTCAGGAGATCGAGACCATCCTGGCTAACATGGTGAAACCCTGTCTCTACTAAAATACAAAAAATTAGCCAGGCATGGTGGTGGGCGCATGTAGTCCCAGCTACTCGGGAGGGTGAGGCAGGAGAATGGCATGAACCTGGGAGGTGGAACTTGCAGTGAGCCAAGGTAGCGCCACTGCACTCCAGCCTGGGTGACAGCGAGACTCTGTCTCAAAAAAAAAAAAAAATTAACAGATGATGACACCAGATTTTTCTATTCCCATACTATATGTGTCAATTCTTGCTAAGTTCTCTCAGTGTAATCCCCAGGAGCCAGTATAGTTAAAATTAGCATTTACCTACTTCTAAGCCAGAATAGAAGAGGTGTCTGTTCGTGACAAAAATACAGTTAACAGGGTTTAATTCCAGTGCCCCATGCCAGGGCACTCACAGCCTGTTTCTCCATGGGTTTAGCTGCAGTGTGTCATTTACTGCTGTTGGTGTTTGCCTTTAAATTCTAGACTGCTTTGTAAGCCATTCTAAGGTATTAGAAGGGACAGGAAGCATATTTTCCAGCACCTGAAGTGTGAGAATAGGTAAAGGGTATGTTAACAGCATTTCATAAAAGATTATTTTTGAGGTATAATGTATATTCAATAAAAGCCTTGATTTGAGATGTTCAGTTAAATGGGTTTTGACAACTTTATACACTCATGCAACCACCATTCAAAACAAGATATGGAACATTTTCATCATCCCAGAATCATACTGTATAATTTTGTTTGTGTGCATCTGGCTTTCTTTCACTCAGCATACTGTTTCGGTAATTCATTCATGCCATTGCGCTTACCAGTAGTATTTAAATTTTTTTATTTTTTAATTTTTGTGGGTACATATTTATGGGGTACATGAAATAGTTTGGTACAGGAATGCAATGTGTAATAATCACATTATGGAAAATTGGGTATCCATCCCCTCAAGCATTTATCCTTTGTGTTATAAACAATCCAATTATACTTATAGCTATTTGTAAATGTATAATTAAATGAGTACTGACTATAGTTCGCTCATTGTGCTATCAAGTACTAGATCTTATTCATTCTTTCTAACTATTCTTTTTTTGTACCTATTAACTATCCCCACCTCCTGCTCACCCCCTCTGCCATTACCCTTCCCAGTCTTTGGTAACCATCCTATTTTCTATCTCCATGAGTTCAATTGTTTTGATTTTTAGAACCCACAAATAAGTGAGAATATGCAATGTTTGTCTTTCTGTGCCTGGCTTATTTCACTTAACAAAATGACCTCCAGTTATAATCATGTTTTTGCAAATGACAGGATCTCATCCTTTTCTATGGCTGAATTGTATTCCATTCTGTGTAGGTACCACATTTTCTGTATCTATTCATCACTGGATGGACACTTAGGTTGCTTCCAAATCTTGGCTATTGTGAACAGTCTGCAACAAACATGGGAGTGTAAATATCTCTTCGATATTCTGATTTCCTTTCTTTTGGGAATATACGTAGCAGTAGGGTTGCTGGATCACATTATAGCTCTATTTTTAGTTTTTTGAGGACCCTCCAACTGTTCTCCATAGTGGTTGCACTAATTTACATTCCTAGCAGCATTGTACAAAGGTTCCTTTTCCTCCACATCCTCACCAGCACTTGTTATTGCCTGTCTTTTGGATAAAAGCCATTTTAACTGGAGTGAGATGATATCTCAGTGTAGTTTTGATTTGCATTTCTCTGATGATCAATGATGTTGAGCACTTTTTCATATGCCTGTTTACCATTTGTATATCTTCTTTTGAGAAATGTCTATTCAAATCTTTTGCCCATTTTAAAAATCAGATAATTAGAGCCAAGTACTATTGAATTGTGTAGATATACGACAGTTTGTTTATCCATTTTCCTGTTGATAGATATTTAGGTTGCATCCAGTTTTTGCTTGTTATAAATAAAGCTGCCATGAACATTCTTGTGATAGTCTTTGTGTGAACATATATTTTCACTGCTCTTGGGTAAATACCCAGGAGTGGAACTGTTGAATCATAGGGTAGATATATGTTTATCACTGTGAGAAACTGCTAAACAATTCTCCAAAGGGTTGAACCATTTTAATTCCTACCATCAATGTTGCTCTGCGTTCCTGAAGGAAAATTTTTTACAAAGCCAAACTGTGATGACATCTTAGTAAAGAGTATTTATCATGGTGTCTAGGGTGGGAAAAATTTCTGTGGGAATCATTTGGAGGGAGGAAAAAACAGCAAGAAGGAGCCGGGGGAGTGGATTGGCATTCACCAAAAAGCATTCACCAGGAAGCCAGCCTGGGGACACCACGTGGGCAGTGGGCTCCATAGCTACCAATCAAGGCTGTGTTCTCTGCTGATGGCATTCATTCCACATGCCAGGCCCTCTGTCTGTGATCCAAGAAATCTGGGCAACTTATTGTTTTTGTTCAAGTTGTACTTCATTGAAATTCTTTTTGGAGTGTCCCTTTCGGTCACAAGTTCCCTTTCTTGTGTGAGAGCCAAGATAGTGAAGCTTAGCACAGCAAGGCTTTTTGAATTTGTGCTGCTGACTTCACCACAAGTTGTGGTATCAGAGCTGGCTAACCTGACCTAGCTCGTGATCAGCTTTCCCTCAGCTTCTACAAGTAGAGAGCAACTTATTGTTTATCTTTTGAACTCTTCCCCCAGGTTACTTTTAGCAAGGTTTTTAGTTTGTTTTTTATGCTGTTATATTTGAGGGAGGGCAAGGCCTTTGGCACTGCTTTAAGGTGATTTCATTTTGAGACAAAACCTCATTCTCTGAGTTTTTCTTTAGATCATCATGACAGAGGCCAGAAATAGGTGAAGTAGCCCCAAAAAGAATAAATCTCAGCTTTCTTCAGCGTGGTTTATCCTGTCTGTGTATTCCTTTTAATTCAATCCTGTTAGTAAACATTCTTCTAAAGTAGGTGGCCAGCAGTCCTTATTCCTCAGGCAAATTCTGTATGGTAGACTAGGGTCCCAAATTTGGGCATAGCTTGGTTTAAACTCCTATAATCTTTATGCTGTTCCTCCAATTGGCACTCACTATAAGTGAGAAAAATATAAACCCCTATTCACTTCTCATTCCTTCTCTTTCAATGGAGGGTTTCTCCCTTCTCCTATCAAAAGCAAATTCTTTCATGTATGTTCTGGATTCTGTTCTGTCCTGCCTTCTCAGAGAATGTTTCTAACTGGTTATTTATTACCTGTAGCAGAAATCATTGTCCTCCTAAATCTGGGCTGCTTCTTTCATGGTATAAAGTTGTTGCTGGGAAGTAGTGGCCGCCCTAGCAGTAATGACATTCCCTAACCTCCCTTGCCTTTAGGTGGAACCACATGACTAGTTCTTCTCAATATAATATGATTAGAAGGGACATGGGTCCACCAGCTAGCTTCAAAAGCAGGAATGCTTCTTCTCCCTTTCTTACAGGTGGCAAATATCTGGGTTACCCGTGGTAAATCCGTACCAGTCTACAGCAACCTCAATTCTTGCCTCCTCAGAAGAAAGAATTCAACTGAGGGCCATAAGGCAGAAAAGAGATGGAGGTAAGTTTCAGAGCAAGAGTGGAAGTTTATTAAAAAGCTTTAGAGTAGGAATAAAAGGAAAGTACACTTGGAAGAGACCCAAACGGGCAACTTGAAGGACAAGTGCAGTGTTTGACCTTTTGACTTGGAGTTTTATATGCTCGCATATTTCTGGCATCTTGCACCTCTTTCTTTTGATTCTTCCCTTAGGGTGAGACAGCTGCATGTGCAGTGCCCTCCTTGTGCTTGGGAGGTGAGCATGCACAGTGTGTTTAAGAAGTTGTACACATGCTCACCTGAGGCTTTCTTCCCATTTCCAGTGGAATGCCCCTGGAAGGTCATACTCTGCCATTTTGTCTCTCAATGTGCATGCTTGGGTTCACTTGCCCAACTCCCGAAAGCTGCGGATTACCAGTTACAGGTGTTTCCTCTCTATATAGGAAGACTGCCTTTCCCTGGTGCTGGCCATGACCAAGTATTATTTTAGAGAGAAAGTTAACAACTGCCTGGGCATCACCTGATGGGCACCTGACCTTCCCAGTAGGGGTGTTGGGGGAGCCCTCTCCTGCCCCGCTCATGCCTGGCTAGCTACCTACTGTAACACCTTCTGCCATTTGATGCAAAGAGGCACAGCAAACTTGAAAACCAAGTATTAAGGGTGGCACTTCCACAAGATGGATGGAGCCTGGGTTTCAGTATCACCATTAGAGAAGACCCAGGTACCATTAACAATATCTATTTGGGGCTGGTCTGAAGGTAGTGAGTTATCTCAATTGATTGGTCACAGTCAGTTACAGATCAAATTCCTCATTCTACTCTTTCCCCACTTCTCACTACTGCACTTGACTCATCTGAAAGAAAGAAAGAAAGAAAGAAAGAAAGAAAGAAAGAAAGAAAGAAAGAAAGAAAAGAGAAAAGGAAAGGAGAGAAGGAAGAAGAGAAAAAAAACAGAACATCTGTTTTGAACTTCATGTGAGTGAGAAATGAATTTCTATTGTGCTTGACCTATTATATATTGCAGAGTCCTTTGGTTATATCATTACCCTGACTAATAAATTATTTTTCTTTCCTCTACATCTTCCATTTTTCTGTCTATCAGTATCTATGTATCTGCATTCAGACATGAGCAAGCATTTCCCAGCTTAAAAACAAACCTTCCCCACACTTCACACCCATGTTCAGTTTTCTCTTTACTCTCTTTCATAGAAAATCTTATTAAGAATGTTGTATATGTGCAGTCTTAATTGCTTTGCCTTTCATTCACTCTTTACTGCAATTCACATGGCTTCTTTGCCACCACTCTATTAAAACAGCTCTTGTTCAAGGTCCTCAAAAGCTGTCCTGTTTCCAGATCCAGCAGACACCTTTTGGTTCTCATCTTAACTCTCAGAAAGATTTAACACAGTTGACAACTCCCTCCTTTCTGACACACTTTCTTCTCTTGTGTCCTTGAAACCAACCTCTTACTTGAATAGCTCACAGGCATTTTAAATTTATCATATCCAAAACTGATCTACAATCTCATTCCTCTATTTTCTCATCTCAAAAAAGCTACTTCCATCCATCCACTGGCTCATGCCATAAACCTGAGGCTAATTTTTGACACTTGCTGGAGAAAGTCACCTCCATAGACAGTCCAACAGGCCAATTTACTTCCAAATTTTTCTTAAATGTAAATACTCTTCTTGTTTGCACTCTTCCCCATAATCCTGTCCTTTCTCCATATATATGTTTTAAAATATAGATCAGATTGGCTGGGCGTGGTGGCTCACACCTGTAATCCCAGCACTTTGGGAGGCCGAGGCAGGCAGATTCACCTGAGATAAGGAGTTTGAAACCAGCCTGGCCAACGTGGTGAAACCCTGTCTCTACTAAAAAGACAAAAGTGAGCCAGGTGTGGTGGCTGGTGCCTGTAGTCTCAGCTACTCAGGAGGCTGAGGTAGGAGAATTGCTTGAACCTGGCATCTTGGGAGATGGAGGTTGTGCAGCGAGCCAGAGACTGCACCACTGCACTCCAGCCTGGGCAACAAGAGCGAAACTCTATCAGAAAAAAAAGAAAAATCTATATATAGATATATAGATAGGTCAGATAATGTTGCTTGCCTTTAAAAATCCTTCAGAAGATTCCCACTGCACTTAGGAGAAATTCCCTAATTCTGTTTTTCTTTCCAACTTTTACTTTCAGTTCAGGGGGTACATATGCAGGTTACATGGGTAAATTGCATGTCACAGGAGTTGGGGTACAGATAATTTTGTCACCCAGGTAATCATCATAGTTACCCGAGGTAGCTTTTCAAACCTCACCCTCTCCCACCCTCCATCCTCAAATAGGCCACAGGGAACCTCTTGTTCCCTTTTTCGTATCAGTGTTTAGCTCCCACTTATAAGTTAGAACATCTGGTGTTTGGTTTTCTATTCCTGCATTAATTCCCTTAGGTTAATGCCTAATTCTTAATATCACTGTTAGACCCTCACATAATCTTGCCCTTTCCTGTGTCTTTAGCTTTATCCACCACTCACTTTCCCTTGCTCACTATATTCCAGTTTTTCTTTCAAATGTTTGAAATGAAAAATCTCTCCCTACCTCAGAACTTCTCTAATTCAAAGGGCAAATATAAGCAACTTAAGTGAAAAAGGAAATATGGTAGTGCATGCAAGTGAGGAACCTAGGAGGCAGCTGGCTTCAGGCGTGGCTGGTTCTGGGAACTCAAATTATGACCTTATTGCTCTGTTGCTTCATCTTTTAACTCTGCTTATCTTTGATTTAATTCCTTCTTATCACAGACTGTCATTATGGAGGCAGAATATTCACTGTCAGAGATGCCTGTTTGTGAAGTAAGGAATGAACCTTACTCAAAGAGTGATCTGGCCTTTGCTCTTGGTTTCTGGGAGGTAATCTTTAGGTCCTTGGAATGTCATGCCTGACAAGAGTGTCTCTGTTTGCCTGGGGGCCTTGGGCCAGCCAGATAGTAACAATGTGATTTAGAGCTTTGTGATTGTGGCTTTGAGCCACACCACCAAGGTTACTTAAGCTGGGGACTTTGGGTACTGGAGACTGAAATCAGTCACGTGGCTAATCAATTTTGCCTGTATGGAGCTCCAGTAAAACTCTGGACCCTGAGGCTTGAGAGAATTTTCTGTGTGGCAGTACTTTGCATACCGTCACAAACTTACTCCAGGACAGTAATGCTGTCCTGACTCCATGGGGAGAGGACAACTGGAAGCTCCACATCTGGCACCTTCTGATATAGGAGTTAAAAAGAAATTATTTATGCAGATAGTGAGGGTAAGGAAGTCCTCAGTAAGGTTTTCCTTTTAATGAAAAGCAGCCACCAAATCATTTATTTTGTAACAAAGCACAGCCTGGAAAATTGAGCTGCAGACATAGAAGAGAAAGCTAGAAGCTTGCACGGGTGAACGCTGGCAGCTGTGCCCATAGGAAAAGGCTACCTGGGACTAAGCATGTTCAAAATAACAGCTCTATCTTCCCTTCTCTTTGCCAGATACATGTACAGTAAGGAGCAGACAACATGGTGCCAGCCAAGTGGAAAGCCCATTTGCATAATCAGATTAGGGTGGGGTGGCCAGCCTTCCCCACCCTGTGTGTAAACATCACACCTGGTCCAACCAATCTGTGGGCCCTATGCAAATCAGACACTGCCTCCTCAAGTGCGTCTATAAAATCCAGTGCCCTCCCACTACACACCGTACTTCCTTTTCAGGCATCTCTCTCTCTCTCTCTCTCTCTCTATTTTGCCTGTTAAACCTCTGCTCCTAAACTCACTCCCTGTGTGTCTGTCCATGTCCTTAATCTTGGTGTGAGACAATGAACGCAGGGTATTTGCCCTAGACAATGATACCGCTTCACTTCCAGGCCCATGTGTCTCTTCCTTGGCCTGCATTTGACTTGTATTCTTTCCCTGCAGTCAGCTGTAACCATGAGTACAGCAACTTTCTGTGAGCTCTGTGAATTCTTCCAGTGAATTATCAAAGGTATGTTTTGGGAACCTCCTGAGCTTGCTGTTGGTGTTGGAAGTAGGTAGTCCTATGTAGACTGTGCTCCCTCTAACTATACAGTTGGCTGACTCCCACACCATTACACATTCTTAGCTTAATAACTGCAGCTAAATGATTCAGTTTTTCCTTTATTATACAAGAAAGTCTCCAGAGAACAACACTTTGTCTGGCTAGGTTAAAACAAGTGTCCATTCCTGAACTGATCAATACCCTGGAGAAAAGAGTACTGCAGGCAGGTCTTGGTCACGTAGCAGCCTAAACTACAAGAATTTAGATTACCAAAAGAATGGGGATAGGGATGTTGAGTGAACAAAAACAACAGGCATCCAATATGGAACATCTTCAACAGCATTTTACTTTGTTTGGAACATTTCTGATTTCGAGTCCCCTCCCTCACCATCACAATTTCCTAATGATTAAGTCTACTCATCATTGGGGTTTCAGATTGTCTGTCACTAAACCAGAGAGGCTTCTCTAATGTCGTATAGCTTTTGTCAGTTGGTAATTATATATTTCTTCATTTGATTGTTAGTTGAATATGAATATTTTTAGAGACAGGGTCTTGCTGTATTGCCCAGGCTGAAGTGCAGGGGTTATTCACAGGCATGATCATTGCACACTACAGCATTAAACTCCTGGGCTCAAGCTATCCTTCTGCTTCATCCTCCTGAGTAGCTGACGTATGTCACCTCGCCCAGCTTAGTTTAATATTTTAATGTCACTTTGACTCTAAGCTCCATGAATGCAGGACCACATCTATATTGTTTATCACATTGTAGGTGCTCAAACACATTTTTGATCAAATGAATACAAATGAAAGAAAAATCTGTCTGTGGATTACCTTCATCTCAGATCTTGTGCTAATTCCTCAAATGTTCTTTTTTAGTAAAAGGTCAGTAAATGAATATCTGATTAAACTTTGGACTCACTTGTTAGAATCAGTGAAAGAAACTTGCTTCAGTTTTGCAGTCAGGAATTCAAGAACTGCACAACCCTCAGAAGTGAAAAATCACTGGGTAGATTTGCCTCATCATCCTTTATTGAAACAAAATACATAATATCTGTTTGGAAATATGTCTCATGATAAATTAATAAAACTATTATTAAATGTTTTATTTGATTTCAGCTACACAGTAACCCAGTAAGATAAGTAACACAGGCAATTCTGTTTAACAGATGGAAAAAAAAAAAAAAAGCCTGAGAACCTGAAAGGTGAGATGAATTACTCAGTATCACATGAGAAACTTAGTGGTCAAACAAGATGATTACTCAGCAATCCTGAAGCGTAGTTCTATATTCCTTTCCACCAGCCCAATGTTGCCCGTCCTCTCAACCTTGGTGAAAACACATTGCTATCTCCTCTGTTATGGGATGTCACACAATATTCAATGCAGTGAATTTGAATATGAACAGATATTAAGTTTTCCCTATTTTATGAACATTCTGGTTACTTGGCCTTTCCTTGTGACATTCTTTGTTACACTTTCCACTTTTTAGTTAGTGATTTACTCCATCCTTGTACTCAATGCCAGTGGTTATGGGATTTTCCCCTTCCCCATCCCCATCCCAGAGGCACTCTGGCCAATGAGAGTCTGGCATCCTCCAGGCAGGCACTCTTTCCCAGTGGACTTGAACCTGGGACAACAGGAAGCTGGCACTTCTGTGTAGTCAGCTTGCTCCCATGTAGAACCTGAGACTAAAACCAATCTGTGGAAGGCAGAGCTGAAAGATGAAGGAAATCCATGACCTAGTGATACATTTTGAGCCCTGAATCCAGCTGTGCCTAAAGCCCATACTATCCCTGGATTTTCAGTTACACAATCCAGTAAATTTCCTCCCTTGCATAAGTAGGATTTTCTGTCTTTATCATACAGAAGGATCTTAAGTACAATATCCTATAATATCATACTCTCATTCAATTGCATTCCCATACTCTTCTTCAAGAGGGAGAGAAATTAGTGAAATTATAGCTATTTCCCAGAGAGTTACACTGCATATAACAATAGGATTGGCTACAACAAAACAAAACTAAACTGAAAGTCACTTCACTAGGAGTTAGCTGCATTCTCCTAGTCTAAAATGCTTCATTTGGTACCATTCTCCTTCAGGTGAGTGATGAGAGGAAGCCTCCTCTCATCCCTAGGATAGATTAGCCCCTACTGCTGGTCTCTTACTTTGCTCACTAGCAGGTCTTCCAGAATTTTCCCCAATGAGATTTGATGTTCTAGATGGCCTTAACACTGCTGAGATTCCCTCTAGCTATCTAGACAGATATCTTCCTTCTTCTCTCTGTCAAGTGTCATTGCAAATGTATCCCAGGAAAATCCCGCTACAATTATTTCAAATCTCAGAATAGAATTTTCAGGTACAATCTGTTTGCAAATAATACACCTGTCCAAAAGTTAAGCCTAACTAATGACTCACTTTTCTGATTGCCAGCCTCACAGAAACAAGAATGAGGTACGGGGTCGGGGGTGGTGGGATACTATAGGAATTCTTTTGAGTCAGAAAAATTCAGTATACAGGACCACTTAGTTGGCAATAATGGTTTCAGCACCAGACATTTTTAGACTTTTACTTAAAAATTCAAAGCTTTGATATTTCTCAGGACCAGATGAATTTTGTCTGTGCCCTGGCTAGTGAATCCAGCAATTACTTTTAATTTGCCAAAATGATGAGTGTTTCAGTTTTCCAGGAACTAACATTGCCTAATTGGATGTCACCTCAATGGATGACAGGATCATAGTGAATAATAATAATTTGGTAAAATTGTTTTGTTACTAGTACTTATAGGAATTTAAACAAAGTTGGTAGGTGGTGCTGGTTCTTCTCAACAGATCACTGCCTTTTAAAAGGGGGGAAGTGACTAGAGAACAGGCACAAACTAATTCCTTTCATAAGTGAGGTTGTAGAACTCATGATGCCAATACTTAGGCTATATATAAGTGAAGACAGAAAGCCATGTCATTTTCTAAGCTCAACAAAAATAAAAGAGAGGGCTGGGCATGATGGCTTGCGCCTGTAATCCCAGCACTTTGGGAGGCTGAGGCAGGCAGATTGCTTGAGCTCAAGAATTTGAGACCAGCCTGGGCAACATGATGAAAACTCATCTCTAAAAATATATATAATATAATATAATAATAATAAAATTGAGGATTGCCCATATTAGTCATTTTTTTCTCAAATATTCCTGGTAATAAGAATACCAAAAGCATAGACATTGCTATGACATGTAGCAGAAAATACTCTGGCCTGCCAGGTGCAGTGGCTCACACCTGTAATCCCAGCACTTTGGGAGGCTGAGGTGGGTGGATCACGAGGTCAAGAGTTCGAGACCATCCTAGCCGACATGCTGAAACCCCATTTCTACTAAAAATACAAAAAATAGCTGAGCGTGGTGGCACTCGCCTGTAGTCCTAGCTTCTTGGGAGGTTGAGGCAGGAGAATCGATTGAACCTGGGAGGTGGAGGTTGCAGAGAGCTGAGATCACACCACTGTTCTGCAACTTGGTGACAGAGTGAGACTCCGTTAAAAAAAAAAAAAAAGAAAAGAAAAAAGAAAAGAGAAAAGAAAATACTACTCTGGGCTCAGAATTAGGAGACCTAAACTTTGGCCCTGTGTGGCCCTAAGCAAGTACTTCTCTTTCGGTCTGTCCTCATGTATAAAATATTGAATAACTACTGAGGAAATGTTTAACCTAAATTTTGATGACTGATGATGTCATTCATCTCAGTTTCAGTTCAGTGTGCATGACCTAATTGACATGACCTAAACACAAACTCTCTCTCTCAAGAAACTTTGAAGGTGACCACAGCAGCTAAAATGAATTGAACTGGGAGAAAAGGAGAGGCAAGATATTAATATTAATTATTCATTCATTTATTTACAAATACTTTTGAGCACTTAATAAGCACCAGACACTACTACAGGTGCTGAGGATACAACAGTGAACAAATCGAAGATCTGGTCTTCTTAGAGTTTATTTTCCAGATGGGTGGATATGTCATGAGCAAATAAACATGTAAAACAGAGTGTGTCCAAAGGTGACAAGTCCTGTGTAGAAAAGTAGAGTGAGAAAGAGGGGGTGCTTCAGGTTGCTCTTTTATATAGGATAGCTGTGAGTGAGATGGCTTTTGAAGAGAGACCTGCAGGAGGTCAGAGAAAAAGTCAGGCTATTTTCTGCTTTGGACTAGCAAGTGCAAAGACCCTGAGGTGGGAGTGTATTTGGCATGCTTTAGGGGTTGCTGGAGCACAGTGAGGAAGAGGAAGAGTGGTAGGAGATGAGATCAAAGGGAAGGAAAAATGGAAAAAGAAGCTGGAAGCTGTTATTTACTTGAATATGAATTGTCCCCATCTCCTTATTTGTGGATTTTTTGCTACCTGAATTAGGCAGGGGGAAATATACTGGCTCAGTGTGTTAATAGCATCTGTTCTGATTTGGATGGAACCAGGATCTGATCTGCACAGAAACACAAGTATTCCTTGGAGAGTGAAGCAACATTTCCTTCATTTTCAGCAAAGTTTAACTGATTTTATATCAGTGCCTTCAGTCTCTCCCTTCCTCTAGTGTGTGGCCCTGTAGTAGTCCTACTAACCAACACAATTGTGGTGGATGCGGTGAGACAGGCACCCAGAGTCCATTCCAGCTTCCTTCATGTGTGTCTTCCAGTACTGCAGAGACTAGAAATCTAAAAACCATTTAGATTTCTAGCCCCAGAACTCATCTATGGCTGGATTAGATGCTCTTGCATGAGTCAGGAAGGTGAAAATGAGGCAGAATCACTTCCTGCTTTTCTTGCTCTCTGTTGCCCAATGAGCTTTTTCTGCAGTAAACGCCAGTATCTAGTCACCAGTTTCATGGGCGCGAGAAGGCAATTACAAAGGCAGCAGCAGGAATGGCTTTCAGGGCTGCGTTAGCATGTTCATTGGCCTTAGACACTCTTGCTTTGATGGGCCCCTTCCTCCATTAAAAAAATTAAAAATTTTATGACTGTGTTGGGATAAAGATGAGTATATATTTTTTAAATTTTTTTATTTTCATAGGTTTTTGGGGAGTAGGTGGTGTTTGGTTATATGAGTAAGTTCTTTAGTGGTGATTTGTGAGATTTTGGTGCGTCCATCACCCAATCAGTGTACACTGAGCCCAATTTGCAGTCTTATATCCCTCACCCCCTCCCACCTTTCCCCCCAGGTCCCCAAAGTCCATTGTGCCATTCTTATGCCTTTGCATCCTCATAGCTTAGCTCCCACTTATGAGTGAGAACATATGATGTTTGATTTTCCTTCCTGAGTTACTCACTTAGAATAATAGTCTTCTATCCCATCCAGGTTGCTGCGAATGCCATTAATTCATTACTGAGTAGTAATTTTTATTTTATGGCTGAGTAGTATTTGCTTTCTCTATATATAGGTCTCTCTATATATAGCTATATAAGAGCTCTCTCTATATATATAGCTATATAATAGCTCTCTCTATATATATAGCTATATAATAGCTCTCTCTATATATATAGCTATATAATAGCTCTCTCTATATATAGCTATATAATAGCTCTCTCTATATATAGCTATATAATAGCTCTCTCTATATATACACATATATCTAGAGAAATTCTATATATACATATAGAGAGATACATATACCTTCATACATATATAGTATGTATTATATATGTATTTATTATATATAGAGAGAGAAATACACACACACACGCACATACATATATATATAGCAAGAGAGAGAGACAGAGATTTATTTTAGGAATTGGCTCACATTATTGTACAGGCAGGCAAGTCCAAAATCTTCAGAGTGAGCTGGTCACCTGGAGCCCCAGGGAAGAGTTGGTATTGCTGGTCAAGTCTAAAGGCAGTCTGCTGGCAAAATTCTCTCTGCCTAATGGGAAGGAGAGGGAGTCTTTATCTGTTAAGGCCTCCAGCTGATCAGATGAGAGCCACCCACATTATGGAAGATAATCTGCTTTACTCAAAGTCTACTGATTTAAATGGTAATCTCATTTTAAAAATACTCTCACAGACATAATTAGAATAATATTTAAACAAATACTGTGGTCTAGCCAATTTGACACAGAAAATTAACCATCACAGTCCCCATTCACATAGATCCTCTTTCTTCTGCCGTCTGGCCTGAAAGATGCTCTCCTGTGAAACCACTGTTCTCCCAACTGTTTTCAGCATGATAGCCTTATCTTCTCTGCTCAAGTCAGCAGGTGAGGTGGAGCGGCCAACTCTTTCCTCCCTCCAGTGTGCTTTCTCACCCTTGAACTACCCTCACCCACTCTCACCCTCTGCCCAGTTGAAGACTGTGCAGTTCTCAATGCTGTGACTCACCGGATTCCATCCTCACTTCCCAAGCTTACTTCAGCAGCGGACTCAGTCCTGCTCCTCTGCTCTGCCCTTTGCCATAATCTGTATTGACTCTGGAATCCACATTAACCTTTTAGATTCCTTTACCCCAGAGGTATTTCCTGGGTTAAAGACCTCCACCTTTGACCTGCCTTAGTCAGTGTCGTTAACACTCAGGGTAATCTCTGTTTCTGAGATCTATTATCCCATTTGTAGCCACAGCCTGTCATCTCCTTCACCCCACCCAGGAAGCCCATCTCTAGCTTCCCTGGAACCTCTCCTGCGTCACATGATCTATCCCATTTCATTCACTAATTCTATTTGCCTTCACTGCTTCCTGCCTTGCTTACTAGAATCATAGACTCCCTGTGTGCCCCTAAATTCTGGACTTCACTTCCAAAGAACCCATGGAAATAAATGTAAAGTAGTAATAAGGTGGCAATGTGGTAGATAAAATTAGATGGGATTTCCTCCTCCTCTTCTTATTGCTCCTATTCTTCATCTTCCTCTCATTCATTTTCGTTTGCGTTTCCAGGTAACTGTGCTTTGAAGAAAGAGGCGGAACTTTGAAGCTGTGGCTCATTTCCTTCTCAGAGCCATCTAACTTGAGCCACCCCAGTGCTCCTCCTACCTCTCCATTTCACTTCCAAAACACTTGGTGACTCCCTAGCACGCCAACACAGAGAATCACTGTTCTAGAGGATTTCTACCCTAAAAGCCTCCGTTTTCTTCTCTCAACTCCTCCACCCTGTAACCCCACAAAGTTACACACAGTTACACCTCCTACTTTATAGTGACTACTGAAAATAGTCCTTCCTATTTCGGGATGTGTCCCTCCAGAAACAGATGCTGAGAAAAGGATCCAGGGATCCCAGGAAGCACTGGGAAGTGAGTGCAGAAGTGAGACAGAAAAAGAAAGAAAGCCAGTACAGGGTGTGTTGTGAGTCAGTTGTCACTGCGGGCAGCTGGGGCTCAGACTTCCTGGGGGTCTCAGGGGCAGCATAGATCACGCCTCAGAGTTGTCTCACTTGGGAGGCAAGAGCCTGTGGTATTTATCCATGGCTTCCATCTGTCACTGGTTGAGAGCCACCCCAGGGGTGTTACTCCCTGACACTTCTGTTCTGACCCAAGTGTGGACCAAGGCAGCTCCCACAGACAGATAAAGGCTGCAGCAGGGTCACCGGCACTTGCAGTAAGGAGAGTCAGAACGTAGGAAATGCTGAGTGTCAGGGACATCTATGGGGCACCAAGAACCTTCTATGTTTCCTGTCTAACTAGCTTTACTGTAAATGTAACTATCCCTGTTTCTAGCTTCCTATCCTTTTATTCATTGTCTTAGGTATTCTTGGATGTATCATTTTAATTTAATCTTCTTGACCATAGAAGTTGGCATTATCTCAATTTTATAGAAGAAGAAACTGAGAAATTAAGAGTAAGCAACTTCACAAAAATTACCAAGCTAGTAAGTTCTGGAACTGTTATTTAAAGTCTCAAAAATCCAAGTATTTTCTAGTGGAGCAGAAATGCAAGGGCAGAACCTTGGGACCACCCATCATTATTAGCAATGTCCTGGGTAATAAGAGATGGGTTCAGAGTAGAAATAGAGGGGTTATGTCAGATAAGGGAAAAAACTCTTCATCTAAGACTGGTTTTGACCCTGTTCCCTGATTCAATTGCTATTGACACAGCACACTAAAGCTTAGTAGGCCAGAATCTTACTGTTTCTCCCAGAGGCCCTTATATAATTTCTAAGAACAAAGATCAGATAAAATGCAATTTGCAGAATAAGTAATGTCTGGCATATAATAAGTACTCAATTTAATTTAACAATTATGTATTGATAATCTAATATGTGCCAGGCGTTGGACTAGATGCTAAGAATGATGGTGGACCACAAATATTGACTGACAGAGGCAGGAGTTCGCTTTTGAATATGAAATATATGCCCCACATTCTCAAACTAACTAATTATACATAACCATCAACTAACAATGGCCACTTTCACAATTAAGACGAACCTAGTACTCAATAGTTTTCTCAGATCTGCCTTGACTTACTTTCATTTAACATTTAACAACAGCAGATAATGTTGACGTGAAAAGAGCACACTAAACATAGGATTGCTGTGAGGATTAAATGAAATAAGTGCCAAATCCCAGGCATTTAATATAATTGATCATTCTTATTATAGACTGTAAGTTCCATGAAAACAGGCACTGAATTTTTTTTTCTTTTTTTTGAGATGGAGTCTCGCTCTGTCACCCAGACTAGAGTGCAGTG
Organism: Pan paniscus; assembly: GCF_029289425.2. Classification (NCBI taxonomy): domain Eukaryota; kingdom Metazoa; phylum Chordata; class Mammalia; order Primates; family Hominidae; genus Pan; species Pan paniscus. Next base: position 51,443,892 of record NC_073252.2, read on the forward strand.
GCATTATCTAGGCTCACTGCAACCTCTGCCTCCCAGGTTCAAGCAATTCTCCTGCCTCAGCCTCTTGAGTAGCTGGGATTACTAGTGTGTGCCACCATGCCCGGCTAATTTTTGTATTTTTAGTAGAGACTGGGTTTCACCATGTTGGTCAGGCTGGTCGCGAACTCTTGACTTCAAGTGATTCATCCACCTCGGCCTCCCAAAGTGCTGAGATTTCAGGCTTGAGCCACCGCGCCCAGCCGAACAGGTAGTAAATTTTTACATGTATATGCAGCTTTTAGAGTAGTGCTTAGCACGCAGTAGGCTTTCAGTTCACATTGATAGGCTGAATGAGTAATATGGATATTATTACTCCAATTTTTCAGATGAAATTAATACTCAGAGAGATTGAATAAGCTGCTCACTTTCTCAAAGCTAGTTGCTGTAAGAGTTAGGATAAATGACCTATTTCTTTTTTTTTTATCCTATGTACAGTCATTCCTAATAAATAACGTACTTCTAACCCCACTGTGCCCTAAGGGCTTCTCTAAAGCATGTAGCGTGACGCTGAGCACACAGTAGTTCTTCAACAGTTGCCACTATTGCTGTGTGTCACCCGTCAGCGGTGTGTTATTAGTTCATTACTGTCTTATGATAAACTTCTCCATTGGCTTGCAGGTACAGAGAGCAACTCTGCTGCTTCTCCTCCGGAGTGCGGCATCATCTTCCTGCTCTTCCTTCCATTTGCTCTGTTGGCTCCTACTCCCCTTCCACTGAAGTAACTGTAGCTTTCCCCAGGGTTTAGGCCCAGGCCCTACTGAACCTCTATCTCTGTGTGTTTGTCTGCACGTCTGCAATCACTTCAACTCGAACTGCACCCACCAACGACTTGACCCTTAGAAGCTGCCAAATCCTCGTTGCTGAATGGTTTCAGTACTGCTACTGCTGGAGAAAAAGAAGAAAAATTCACATCCTTCCCCCCAAAAAAGAAAGGGGGAAACATGGAACCAGGGAAATTCTGTAAGTAATGGTGAACTGTTTATTCAGGGCTCCAACTCTGCCCTTGCACATGTGCCCCGCTGTGGCACAGTCTATAGTTTTGAACTTCGGATAGTACAGTGCTCAGCAAGCGAAGATATTACCTTCTGGTCTGAGAGCCTCCTGACCAGTCTTGTCAGATTGAAAGATACTGACTTGGCTCTATCAAGGTGGCTTCTGTCCTGTACTAGATGACTTTATATTATTGATATGTAAGCTTCTGAGAGACTTATTTAGACTTCAGTATTACTGACCGTTAGATGCCAGTGATGTGTGGTGAAGTTGCTCAGTGTGTGAAGTCCGAGAATTTATGAGACACCCAAGTGTTCAGACCTACCTCCCAACCCCAGAGCCCGAGAAACGGGCCTCTAAAGTAAAGAGCTTTGTAACTGTTGCTACTGCTGTATCATGGTCCCAGCGTGAGAGAGTCAAGCGTATAGATTTTGGATCTACTGTATAGAAATCTCAGTTTGTTTTGTGGCTCCAGAACTATATCTAGAGTGGTCTTAACGTTTCTGAGCCTCTTTCCAGACTAGTAAATTGAGATAAGGTTACCTGCCTCATGGTGTTGTTATAAAGTCAAAATGAGATAAAATATATGAATTGCTCATAGTGAGTGTTAAGAAATGGTGCTTATTATTATTGAAACAAGAGGACCTCTGAAAGAATGCAAGTCAATGCCTACTGGCTCTTCAGGTCAGTTGGCTGAGAAGAGCATGTGAGGTTATAAAGCCAAAGTCCAAAGGGAGCTGAATTCTCTCTGCCTGCACAGAGAGGTCAAGAATGTGGTGTAGTTGGTTAAGTTGTGAAAGTTCCACATGATTATACAGAATTTGCAGTCCTTTGTCAATTTTCCCATAATGATTAAGTCTTTCAAAATAAAAAAGACCTTATGCATATACTTGATAACAGCAAAAGAGACTGGGAAATTGGGGAAAGATGTAAATAATAGCCAATGACTACATATTTCAGATATTGTGCTAATTCCTTTACTTGTGTTTCCTCATCTAATTCCTTGTATCTTCCATGACAGATCTAAGCATTCCATCCTTCCTGGCACCTGGGTCTTCCTGGCACTATGAATTGATAAATTATTACTCCTATCTTAGAAACAAAAGGAAATGATGGATCAGCGAGGCTAAGTAATTTGCCAAAAGTTACACAGCAAGTTGGTGGTATTGAAACCAACATTGTATGGCTCTGGCATCTTTCCTTCACATCTAGGAAAGGGAAGGCCAGGGGGCCTGTTTTTCCTGAAGAAAGAAGACAGGACCATCACACTCAGGAAGCCAAGAAAAGCAGTGCAGGAGAAGCCGGGCAAGTGCAGTGTTCCCAGAGACGTAACCAGAGAAAGATCTGTGAAGTTTCCTCACAGGGACTTTCTCTGGGTGGATTCTAGATTCTGGGAAGCCTTGGGCCTCCCAAGAAGTTTTTGGCAGCACCTGGTCCAGCCAAACTACATACTCAATACCTAGAAGAGAGAGAGAGGAGAAAATCAAGAATGGACAGTTTGTTGCCTGGTGGCCAGGGAAGGTCCCCATACTGAAATAATTCAAAGTAGACTTAATAGTGCAAAGACTTCTTTTTCATGTCAACAGTGCTGAGGTTAGCCAGAAATTAAAGCAGAGGAGGTTAGGAAGAGACAGGAGGTAGAGAGAGGAAGGAAGTGCTTTTCTCCCCACCACCGTCTTCTCTCTAGAAACATGTTTGAATAAATTGGAGACATTCTCCAGTCATTGCTGCCTAATGGAGCTTTCCATTGACAGAAGGCTCAGGTGTGGGCTGGTTACACAGAGGATCTGAAATAACACTCAGGGGCCCTGTGCTTTTTGGTCCTACCTCCTTGGAGTCCTGAAGACTGAGGTGAGGCACAGGAAGAATTGGAAAAGATGCATGTCTATCCATAGCACTCACTTCCTAGGAAAGAGTCAGCTCTGAGTGTGCACAGGATGGGTCTTACATGGCTCCAATCCATGGCAGCGTGGTCTACTTGGCCCTCTTATTACCTGTCAGTATCTGGGAAAGCAGGCAATAGAATTAGCATCTGTTCTGTAAGCTCCAGCACGGAGAAGACTTAAACTGATCTCTAGTTATCTTCAATAGATAGGATCCCGTAATAAGATTTCCGAAATCAGAGAAAGAGAGAAACAGAGAAGCCAGACTTTCCATTAGATACTTCAGAAACAAGAGGAACACACACAAAAAATAAGGATGTACTCTGATATTCAGTGCCCAGTGATGCCTCTTCACTGAGGATTAGTAGCCCACTCGGCTGGGTGTGGTGGCTCACACTTGTAATCTTAGCACTTGGGGAGGCTGAGGAGTTTGAGACCAGCCTGGGCAACACAGTGAGACCTTGTCGCTATTTTTTAAAAAAGAAAGAAACAGAAAAGTATTAACAGCTCACTTAACTCATGTACTATTTGATACATTATTTTCCAATATTATCAAATACGGGGATCTTGTTCTCATCTCTACTAATCTTTATATCTTCAAAGCCCTACCAATCAATTCCTTTAATACCTAGCTCAGAGGTGACATTCCTGGTGAATCCTGCCCTGCATACTTAATTAATCCTTCATTTGAGCTCTAGGTGCCTTTTAATAACCAAATTTTCTTATATGTCACGTAAAGATATTCTTAAATTATTAAGCCAATAAATTTAAATTTACTTAGAAAACACAACTTTGACAAAAAAAGAAAAATGCATCAGCTGTAATGCTACTACCCAGAGATAAACAGTTACCATGGTCATGTACATTTTCCCAGCCTTTCTGGTGTCAACTAAAGAAAAAAAAATCAAGCTTGTAAAGAATGAAAGGTGGTTGTATTTAGAAGTCTTACTGAGGAGTATAGACTGAGGCCTAGAGCCTGGGAACAGTCCTTCAAAGAGGTTCTGTCAGACTGCTCTGAAATGATGTTTTAGCTCACAGTTTATATATGAGTTGTGGAGGTTTAGTACTTGTAAAATCACATCAAACGTGTGCAGAAGTTACATTAAAGCAGAATCACATCGAAGTTTGGGTGTAAGAGTACAGCTGGTTATAGATTACAGAGGCATCATCACTAACCCCATCAGATGTTACCTTACGTGTAAGAAAAGGCAGGGAATAGGGTCATTTATCTTTTAAGGAACTTAGTGACTCAGGCAAGAGCCATGATGGGGCCATGTGCTCTATCCTGCTTTGCCTTCAAAGCATATTTCCAGAGAGCTGCACGTCGTCACAGAGTTAGGCTTTGTGAAATTATGCTGGCATGCAGAAATGAGCAGACATGCCTCCTTACATTTGCTATGTTGTCTCACACTGGTTTTCTTTTTCTGTTTCGTCAAGCAACTTTTCTTTCATTTAGCAAAATATCATAAATATCTTTTGTGTGTATCTGTATCTATTTCTATCTATCTCTATCAGTATTTCTGATACTTAGTAGTCCACAGCATTTTTACTAGCATTGTTACAGTACATATCATATTTCACTATAGTTAATTTTAAGTAGCTAGCATTTACATATGCTTACAATGTACTGGGTCATTCTAAGTACTTACATGCATCGATCCATTTAATCTTTGTAATCCTAGGTGGTTGGTCTAATTACTACTATCATTCAAATTTCACAGATGAAGGAATCTGAGACATAAAGGGCTTAAGTAATTTTCCCACGATCACACAGCTAGAGACTTTAGAGCTGTTAGAGCTAGAATTTGTCCAGCTAGGCTGACTCCAGACTTTTAACCACTGTGCAATACAGCTTTAACAGTCTTTAACTGAACACCTAGTAATTGGCAGTTGCTTCAAATATCTTATCCTTTAACTCTGCAAGTTGCAAAGAGTGTGAGAATTTTGTGTGGAAGCCACATTTGCTTAATCCCCAAACCCACCCACCGCTATCACCACTATGCTGTCCTTGCTAATTAGCCAAGTATCTGTCTTTCCTCTCCTTTGCTTATTCCCCAGATCGTCAACTCCTTGAAGTCAGGAAATGTGTAGCTTTCTTCATTTTTATAACTCCAGCACCTGGCATAGTTTCTGGACTACAGTTACCATGTAATAAATGTTGGAAGAATAAAGGTCGGAAGGAGTTTGGTTTGACTGATAAAAACCAAGAAAAATATTTTTCATGAAGCTATCAGATATCAAATTCTATTTAACACCAGTTTAAATAGAATTTGCAGACATGATCTGGAACTTTCTTTGTGGACTTGGCTCTCTGACACAAAACAAAACAAAAAATTTAAATGCAACTTTGGAAATCTCTAAACTCTTCTGAGGTCTGTGGCCAGGGGCACCAATGTAAGCCAGTTACGCTGTGGATTGCTGCAGTTCTCTAAAAGGAGGTGTGAATTTGGGCTAATTCTCACCAACTTCCTACCCCTGTGACCTTTGTTCTTCTCTACTTTCTACCCCACTGTGGCATGCTCTTTTTTGTAGGAGCTGATTTTATCTCAATGTTCTTTTTCAAAACTTCCTTTTGTCTGGTGGTTGATATTGTAGCAATTGGCAAATCACGTCTGTTGCTTCACAGCAAGTCTGATGCTCTGCAGGTCACCTTGGACCACTATTTTTTTTTTGAGATAGAGTTTCACTCTTGTCACCCAGGCTGGAATGCAATGGCACCATCTCGGCTCACTGCAACCTCTCTCTCCCAGGTTCAAGCGAATTCTCCTGCCTCAGCCTCCTGAGTAGCTGGGATTACAGGCGTCTGCCACCACGCCCAGCTAATTTTTTTGTACTTTTAGTAGAGACAGGGTTTCACCATGTTGGCCAGGCTGGTCTCAAACTCCTGACCTCAGGTGATCTGCCTTCCTTGGTTTTCCAGAGTGTTGGGATTACAGGGGTGAGCCACCACGCCTGGCCTGGACCACTATTTATTGCCACATGCAGTTCCACAAAGTTTATGCCCAAAGAGGTCACATGTACATTTTGATAGCTAGTTTTTTCTTATGCATGGTTGTGTCATAAAACCTTTCGGCTGAATGGGCTGCTCTGGTATTCTGGGTTTGGGATTTCTTTTAACAGTTTACTGCAGCAGCCATTCAATGTTACCTCCTACTCTGTAACCCTCCTCCTCATTTGAAATTCTCCTCTCTCTCACTGTTGACTTTGTAAACTCTACAGAAATAGGCAAACTTTGGTTTCAGAGGAGGGCTGGCCCTGGTGGGTAAAACTGGCACAAAGCTGAGTTTGATGAAACTGAAAGAAATATAGCACCAGTAAAAAGGCTTCAGCACACAGCAACCTGTACTTGCTTGACTCTCACAGTCCCACGGGAGACATACAGAGTGGGTGGGAAAGATCTGAGTTTGTCAGTTTGCTGGGGGTGGGGTTGAAAAAAAATTTGGGGTACTTTCCATGGCTCATAAAACACAAGGTTTCACAGGCAGGAAATTGCCAAGAAGTTTGCTTTATCTTCTTTCCTAATTGCAAACTAGAAGAGGTAGCTTTACAACATCTCAAAATCCCCCAAGTGATTAGAGCATTGTATAAGCAATTGTAAGTCTTCCAAACTGAGCCAGAGAATAATGGCTAATGTTTATTGAGCACTTAAAGGGTGCAGGCACTGTGGTAAGTGCATCACCTAATTTGGCTTATTGAAACCTCACGCCTACTCTGAATGATACTTGCATGGCCATCCTGGCTTTACAGGTGAGGAAACTAAGGTACAGAAAGAGTAAGCCACTCACTCCCTTACATGTCATACTACTGTCAACTGATGGGCAGGAAATAAGTCTAGGAAACTTTCTTCAGATCCTGTAACCTCATCACTGAGGTGAACACAGTTGGCTCTTATCGTTGGAGGACACACTGACAACATATTAATAACACTGATTTCAGCTGACAGTTCTCTGAAGCTTCCAAGGCCTCAGAGTTACTGTCGCTGAGTAGTACTAAAACAAGTATCGCTTATTCATTCTACAAATGCTTGTTGAACACTTACTATCTGCTCTTCACTGGCAACTCACCATGCCAATGCAGTTATTGGTAACTAATTTTTATTGAGTTAAATTTTTCACATGCTTTATTTCATTTCATCCTTGCACATATTTAAGGTAGGTGCTGTTATTGTCAGCTAAAGAATTGAGTTGTATGGAGGTTAAGTATTTGTCAAGCACTGTTATCTACGCTGCTGCCATAAGTGGTGAAGCCAGGATTTGAACCCAGTTTGATATGACCCCAAAATTAATGTTTTAAAGACAAAGTAAAACTGTGGGTTATCCATATGGCATGAAATTGGGGAAATGGAAATAGGGGAAGGTACATGGAAGAAATGTCTGAACTACTGGACACTATTTTAAAAATTTCCTCAATACATTCTTACAAATAGGCTAGAGAATCTCCTATTCAACATCTTCATTTGCCATTTTGCAGCTCCTGATTTATAGACCAAACATTCTGTTACTGTAGCGTGAAGTGTACAAACCTTCTGCTTCTGCAGCTCACCAACCACAGAGCCCAGGACTCTCTGAAGCTGGCTATTTTTCTCTTCTTTCAATCTTCAGGGACTAAACTTAGGGCTTAATGAGATGACATGAATGCACTCAATTCTGCAGGTGATCCATGTCAGAGCTAATGCACATTCATGTAAATGAAGATGGTCCTGGGAATCCAGAGAAGCCAGATGATTAAATTAAATGTTCCACATGTTTCCTTAAGAAGGAGTTTACAGTGACAATAAGATTTCTGAACCATGACAAACCTTCTATAGAAGAAGTTTCCAACAGTTTAGATTTGGCCATGTTATTCTGAAGCAAGTTAAGTAGGTTTTGCCATTGGGATGCAAGGCCGTGGGGTTCACTTTGAACTTGACATGCCACCTTGTGGAAATTGGAGGCAATAAAAAATGTGGCCATTGAATACTACTCTATAATAATTATATGATACAGGCTAACATTTATTAAGGGCTTACCATGTGCTATGCACTATGTGGAATACCTTTTAAGTGTTTTTTTTCATTTATTTTTCAAAACAATCTTATGAGGTAGGTACTATTGTTGTCCCATTTTAAAGATGAGGAATATGTGGCTTAGAAAGGTAATTGCCTGAAGTCCAATGCATACAAGGCAAAACAGATGTGAGTAGAAGGGTTAGAGGGTTACCTCATTGGGGCTTTTTTTTTTCTGCAGAATTCTCTTATGTGATCACTACTGTGTTCAAGTTCTCACCTTCTTCAAACTCACTCATGCACAGGTAAGGTTTTTTTGTTTTGTTTTGTTTTTGAGAGACAGGGTCTTGCTCTGTCACCCAGGCTGCAGTACGGTGGTGTGATCATAGCTTACTGCAGCCTCAAACTCCTGGGCTCAACTGATCATCCCACTTCAGTCTCTTGAGTAGCTGAGACTATAGGTGCACACTACCACACCCAGCTAATTTTTAAATTTTTCGTAGAGACAGAGTCTCCTGATGTTTCCTGGACTGGTCTCAAACCCCTGGGCTCAAGTGATCCTTCTGTCTCAGCCTCCCAACATGCTGGGATTAGAGGTGTGAGCCACTTTGCCCAGCCACAGATAAGTCTTAAAGTACAGATGACCCGGATCTTAAGCCTTGGCTTTCCCACTGTGTAACCCTGGGCTGGATACCTAACCTGAGTCTCATTTTCCTCACTTGCAAAACAGGGGAAATATTGACACATGTAACCATGCTTTGTTTCAGAAAGTACTTAATACATAAGTGGTATAACAACTCTGAGGACAAATGAGATCTAAAATAAAGATTCACTGTATTAAATGCCTTTTATGTGCTGAGCACTGTTCTAATCTAAGCACTAGGCATTGAAAACTACAGTGGCCCTGGGATGGGATAAATTCTAAGGCAAAACAGTGGTTAAGAGCCTGGACACTGGAGTTGGACTACCTGGCTCTTACAGTGACAAGTTACTTAATTTCTCTAAGCTTCCATTTCCATTTCTATATCTGTGTTGGTATCTACATTGTAAGATGCCTTGAGGATTAACAAATTAAAATATACTACACTGTTTAACATAGTACCTAATACATAGTAAGCACTCTATGAGTATTAACATTGATTTATTGCTTCGTGATATACTTACTCACTAAATCACTTACACTAAAATCGTGAAGGCATACTTGACTGACACTTGGTAACTTTGAATACCATGTTTACTCAATTTTATCTCCCAAATATTTAAGTAGTTGTTTTCATTATCTCCTGCCATCATCTTAGTTATGACTGATATTTATAGTATTGATTACAGAACTAACTTGCCAAATGAGCTTCCTGACTCAAGCAATCCTCCCACCTCAGCCTCCCAAGTAGCTTGGACCACAGGCATGTGCCACCATGCCAGGCTAATTTTTGTATTTTTGGCAGAGACAGGGTCTCACTAGGTTGCCCAGGCTGGTCTCAAACTCCTGGGCTCAAGCAATCCGCCTGCCAACCTCCCAAAGTGCTGAGATTACAGGCGTGAGCCACTGCACATGGCCAGTATGATCATTTCTATTCTGGTCCAGGAAAATAACTCTAACTGGAATTTTTTTCACTTTATCTATTTCATATCAGTCAAGGTATTTCATATTAGGTCCCACTCAAAGATGGCATGATGGATACTTTAAATGCATAGTTTTGCCAACTCAAGAGAAAAGGAAACCTTAGAGGCTTGATTCTAAATGCCCATTCTGGGAAAGTAGTATTTAGCATGAAGCAACCATAATTCATGCTTGCCATTCAGACAGGAAGTGGTTAGATTAATCCTTCAGCAGATGTTTTCTGAAAGCTGAAATAACTTATCATGCATTACCACTCCTATAGCTTGATCACAACTAGAAAGGGTAGGCCAGGGTCACATACATCTTCATCTTATTCCTTTCTTTAAAAAAAGTGTGATTAACAAGGTGATAAACTGAAGCAGTAACAGCTTCTATACAGAAACATGTTTTAAAATATTAGTTGTTGGCACCAGGCATCAAACAATGTTGGCAAGCTCTGAAAGCAAAAAAAGAAATTACTTTTAACAAAAGCAACAATTTTTATTATCTTGCTTTATATTTAAATGGATTAGAACTATAAAGATTCTTAACTTTGAAAGCAGAAATATAAGTTGGATAGTAGTTGCAGATCTTTAATACCATTTTCAATTTCATTTATGAGCTGCTACATTATAAATAAGATGCTCTAAAATAATAATCGCTTTTGTTGTTGTTGTTATAGAACAATGAAAATTCCTGTTAGGAACACAAGTTGCTGTTTATATTTGCTTGTTCTCTTAAATAGTATGAGAAGAAGTAAGGTGGAGCTGTTGGGAAAGCCCATCGTGGACCTTTGGAGATTATCTTCTTGGTTCAGTCATCTCCACCACAGATTTTTAAGAGTGTGATTTCATAGTCTCCAGAAGTATCCGACTGCAAAGAACAAAATCAATGAAGAACAAATACAGTATAAATAATGGGAGACCATAAATGAATCAAATCCTATAGCACTAGGGAATTCACCTGGGTGTGAGACTCATGAGCTATACCATTTAGTAAAACATACCTGTAATTGCATCATTCATTCATACCTGAGTGTAATTACGTTCTGACCAGCATCTTCTTCACAGTAAGTAATATTTAGATTCTTCCTGATATACTGCAGTTAAATTTCAATTTGGGTTTAATAAAATAAGATTGCATCATAATATTGATTTCTATAAAAACTTCAAATTTTAGTTTTAATAATATTTATCGAACACTTGCTATTCAAAAGGCTTAATGTGTATTAACTACTTTAACCCTTTTAAAAGCTCTCTGCAATAGGTACTATATGTATCCCCCATTTAACAGAGAAGTAAAATGAGAAAAACAGGTTAGGAAACTTGCCCCAAATCTTATCAAGAATAAGTTACAAAAGCAGGATTTGAATCCCTGTATCCTGGCTCCTTAATACCCTGCTACACTGCCTAACTTAGGAAAGTGAAATGAACCACATTTTTAAAGAATATGTTTATCAGGTCCTTTTCCCAAGGCCAACCAAAAATAGACTGTTGTCCAGAAAAGATACTACGTGAGGTTGAGGCTTAAAGGGCAAAGATACCAAGTTTGTAACGCAAAAGACTTCACAGGAGGTAAAACTTGGCTTTCAACCTGGATTGTGTAAGATGCTCACATTATTTTTATTTTATTTGAGGTAACCCAGCCAGTGAGCTCTTCTTATCCCTTAAGTTTCACATTTGAAATGGCTGTCACTGGGGTGAATATTAGAGTAAGTGGTAATATAAAGGAAGTCTCAGAGAAGGCTCATTTAGTGAAGAAGTTAAGCATTACTTTCGTAGTAAGACACAATAGGCATTTATATATATTGTTCTGTTTTCTTATTTCTTGTTCATTTATCTGTTTCACAAAATATATGACAATATTCTTCATTTTTATATAGATTTTAGTTCTTATGCTATTGGTTTTCCTGTCTTGCTCTGCAATAGCAGAGCTGACAAGTCAACAATGCTCCAGCTTTGTATTAAAAGAGCTCCTTCTAGACATCTCTGATCAGAGTTGTAAACAATTAGGCGTTCTACCAGTTAGTCAAGAAAATACATCCAGGTAGCTCAAAGTATATTTACACCACTAATGGCTAACTTGACCTCTCCACATGTCTTACATGGCTCAAAGACATCTCAAACTCAATACATGTAAAACCAAACTCATAAACCTCCCCCCACTCCCCAAAAAGAAAAGGAAACAAACAAACAAACAAACAAACAAACAACCTAAAACCTGATCCTCTTGCAAGGAATGGCGCCACTGTCTGTTTTCCAAGTTAGGAACTTGAGTGTCATCCTTGCTATCTTCCTTTCCTCACACCAAGATATTATACCAAGTCCCTTAAGTTTCAACTCCTAAATATCTTTTGAGCCCTTCTTATTCTCCAGAATAAGAAGATCTTACAGGGATCTTTTCATGATCCTCATACTAACTCTTCAAGAGCTCATGCCCAGAACTCTTCAATGGCTTCCCCTTACTCTTAAGCTAAAGCCAAAATTCCTTAAACATTGCCAAAAAGGTCCTGCATGATCTGGCCCCCACATCCTCATTTTTCATTATGCTTCCTCCACCATGAGGCCTTTCCATTTGTCATTTCTTTTATTAGAATGGTCTACTGGCTCCCTTACCTCCATACATTTTGCCTTATTAATATCTACTTATTTTCCAGATCTGAATCATGACTTTCTCATAGAAGACTTTCCTCTAAGTCAAGTCCTACTATTATAGGATCTTTTAGCACAATGTCACTTTCCTTTACATTTAACATAGTTTTAATTCCATAAGGGCAGAAAATGTCTTCCCCCACCCCACCCCCTTTGCTTATAATTATAACCCTGAGCCTAGCACATAATATGCATTTGATAAATATTTTTAATTGAATGAATGAATTCGCTGATCTCAAAGCTCTCTTTCAACTGAACTCATCTTGCTACTTGGATTTTATTTCTCAATATTCCCCAAGGTAGACCCTCTAATCAAACAAATGCCTTATTACTTCTTTCCCTCTTGCTTCTTCCCATATCTGTTTCTAGAGCATTTACTTTTAAGACCCTATTGATCTGGGGTCTTAAAGGTAAATGCTCCAGCAGAGCACCTGGCCCATAGGAGACACTCAACACATGCTTGTTGACCTGAAAGGCAGGCTCAAGACCCATTTCTCTAACCCCAAACTTCTTTTCTTCTCAATTCCGATAGTACTAGCTCTATATTCAACAATCTAGTATTTAATTGTCTGTTGTTTCAATTATTATCTTCTAATTGTTTCTTTATACCTACCTCAAGTCTCCACATAGATTATGAGTTGATTGTGAGTGGCTACTATATTTTCCCATAAAAAGCTTGGAATTGTGCTATTTATTAAATAAATACAGAATTTGTCGATGAAGGAAAACTACCAAAAAACATAATCTCATCTAAATTTTCCATAATATCTTCTTATAAAGTAGTAAGAGGTACACATTGGTTTTTCACCTCTGTTCTTCCTTGCCTTCTCCTTCCCACCAGTTACCCCCTGAGAAAGGTGTTAATGGACAAAGAAATGTCTAAACAATAGGTGGAAGGAAGAAAACAGGCAGGATGACAGGCTGAGATGATATGCAAAATGGAACTCTATCCCATGAATTTCAAAAACAACCATCTAAAAAGATCCTGTTCATCAATAGCAAAAATGTAATGAGATTACTTAATAATATATGTTAGGTGGTAGAAATAAAGAAATCTTGTACTATTTCAAACTGCAAACTGAAGTTTTCAGTGATGGATTTTTCTTTTCTATCAAACTACAAATAGTTTAAATGTTTTCTAATACAATAAGCCTCAATTACCCAGACCACTGGGGAACGGAGAGCCACTGGTTAATGTAATTTTCTGGTTTGCTGAGGGTGAACTGAAAGCCCTCTTTATGTCTCAACCTTGTTACTGACAATCTTTAGAAAATGCGTGAGTCTATTTTTCTGCCTTAGTAGCTACAACATGGTTAATGTTATTGAATCTTCCTCTGATGATTGAAACTATTGTGATGTGTCAGGACTGATTCAAATAGAATTGAGTGTGAGCAGTTGATGCAATTTGTGCTAAGTCCCAGGCACAGTCTGAGAACTGCCTTTTTGAGTAAGTTCCTGATTTCAACTTATGCATGCATCTCAGCATCTCTTTCTGTAAAACTTTAGTGCAAAAACAAAAACTCTGATTAAAAAGAGAGATTTTAGTGAATGAATCTAGTTGACTGATTGATGTTCATTCATTCATTCATTCAAAGGCCATTTGTAAAGTCAGAGGCAGAAACCTTCCCAAGATAGCTGCAGAAAGACCCAGGCTAATATTTGTGCCTGTTCAAGGGTGGCTATTGTGGGTAGGGCCATAGCGAAGGTTGGACCAAAGACTCCAGCTGCTGGCAGGGACACTGGAATGTGGTCTAAGCCAGGTGTCCCCAGGGGACATTGCTGGGTGTAAGCTCCCCCACAGAGGTAGGGCTCCAGCCTTGTAGGGGCTTGAGAGAGGGTGCTGCTACCCAGGATCAGGATGTGCATGGTGCATAATGATCCACAGCTTAGGGGGTCTAATCAGCATGGACTCCATTACCAGTTTTAGACCCTCAGCGCTCAGAGCAAACACTCTGCTTGGCTGCTGCTTCCCTCTTCATCCTGGATCACCTTCTAGGCCCCAAGTCTCAGCTTAGACCTTGGAGAGTTCACCTGGGTCCAATACTCTCTAGTGCTGATTTCCTCGAGACATTCAGGGGTAGATGGAGTAGCAAAGAGATGGAGAGGTCTGCATAGCCTGCAAGTCCTCTGTGAAGGCAGCCCTGACTCTATCTTTTCCCCTGGTCAGTGTGGCCTTGGAGGCGAGGATGGTGGATTGCTCCACTCACCAACCCCAGCTTCCACTTTGTTCCAGGGAACCAGCTTGGACTAACACTCTCTATCACTCATTTACTAGAGACTTTCATATGTGGTCTGGAGCATCAAGGTAGAAAAGTAAATCAATGGAAGGCTGCTGAGCAGGTGTGGGGCTAGCCCCTTAGTTCTCCACTAACTAGTTGCCATCTTCCTGTTGGGACTATGACTTTTGAACCATGAGCTTAAGGTACAGAAGCCTCTTGTACAATTTTTGTCAGCCTTACTGCTCTATTAATTCAAATAATTTGTAATTTATTTGAAGTTTCTATGTATAATATATCAACTGAGATCTGAAAACAATGAAAATGGGTTTCATGCTTTAAAAGAGAAAGGAAGGAGCCCATTTTAGGAAGATTCTCATCCAGAATGAAAGAAACAGAAGGGACCAGATTTTTTAAAAACTAAAATACTGTAAAAGATTGATAAATTTAATTAAATAAGATGTGCAACCTCTGCTTGGAAAAAAATACTTTTGGCCAAGTCAAAGGACAAAGAACGGACTGGGAAAATCTGACCAGACAAAAGGCTAATCTACCTTATGTGAAAAAGGTCTTAGAAACTGACCAAAAAGAACAAAAACCCAAAAGAATGTGGACAAAGAATGTAAACAGACAGATCACAGAAAGAGAAATACAAATGTTATTTCAAACATGAAAATATATTCAGCCTCACTTATACTAAGAAAAATGTATATTACAACTACACTGAGATACAATTCCTCACCTATCAGATTATGAAAACCCAAAAGTTTACCTATAGTCCCAGCTACTTGGAGGCTAAGGCAAGAGGACTGCTTGAGCCCAGGAGTTCTAGGCTACAATGTATTATGATCGCACCTGTGAACAGCCACTGCACTTCAGCCTGGGCAACATAGCAAGACCCCATCTCTAAAAAATGTTTTAAAAATCTAAAAGTTTGAAAATACCCTCTGTGCCAAAGCTGGGGAGAAAGAAGTTCTCATACATTCCTCATGGAATTGCAAAATGGAATTCAATTAGTAATATTTGTCAAAATTTAAAATGCATTTATATCTGTCTCAGCAATCCTACTTCTGAGAATTCATCCCAAAGATACACTCGTACCTGATGAAGTTGTGTATGCATTATACAACATTGTTTGTAATAGCAATAAACTGGAAGCCTCTGTTTGTTGTGGTGGGTACAAATATACAAACAATGGAATGATATACAGCTGTTAAATAAAATGAGAAAGTTTCCTATATACTGAAATGAAAAGCACTCTAAGCTGCAGAACCATGCTGTCTCATGTAAAACAGAGAGGAAATTTAAAATACGTATTTTTCTTTTCTTACATTGTCATAAAGACTGAAGTAAATAAAAACAGTACAATATAAAAACAGGTAAACAACTTGCATATGTAATTCACAAAAGAAGAAAAATTAGTGGCTAGTACACCTAAAAAAATATTGAGTGTCTATTATATGCCTGGGATTTTAGAGCTGAAAATAAGGGATATTTTGCTGCTACTATTTTAAGCTCAGACAACACATTTATGCATTGACAAGGAGAGAGAAATCTAAGTCATATATCTTTATATTTTAAGGCACATAAGAGCAAGGAGTTGGGTAGAGAAGGGCAAAATATGTTTTGCTATTTTTAAAAGTAGACTTACTTTAATTGCTGAATATAGGGAATAGCCATAATGCTTCTTGAACTCTGTTCGAATGTCCAAAAGGTCAATTTCTGATCTGGACACCATTATTCGGTTCAGAGTAAACTCATCAGTTCCAATACCCTGTTAAGGAATGCAGGTGTTCACAATACAAATGTCATTGGTCACAAAGCAACATAGAGATTATATTTATAAGAATCAGATAATGGTGTGCAAAATATTCAACTATAGTGATTCTTTTTCATTTATTATCAAACTCATCATTCATTATTCAAGAAATATTTGTTGAGCACCTACTCTGTGCCAGCATCATGCTAAATGTTGCAAAGCAGAGA
This sequence comes from Pan paniscus, assembly GCF_029289425.2. Classification (NCBI taxonomy): domain Eukaryota; kingdom Metazoa; phylum Chordata; class Mammalia; order Primates; family Hominidae; genus Pan; species Pan paniscus. The sequence continues at coordinate 51,460,241 of NC_073252.2, forward strand.
TGAGATACCCATGTTAAGCTTCCAATTTTGTAAAGAATACAGGCAAGAAAGTAAGCCATTGCAAAACAGTCTGACATGTTGAAAATATTGGGTACCATGGGAGCATACTTCAGGGGGGCCTAAGAAAGATTAGGGATTAGGAAAAGTCTGAGAAAGTGACATTTAAGCAAGGACTAAATAGTCAACAAGGGGAAGGAGTAGGTTCATGTAGGGAGGAGAGAAACTTCCTATAGAGGAAATAGCAGGCGTGAAGGTTTAGGGCAAGAAAGAATGCCACGTTCAGGGATACGTAAGTTAACAAAGAGGGATAAAAAGAAATGTGTCTGGAAAGGCCAGACCTTGTTAACCATGAAATGAAATTCTGACTTTATCCTAAGTGTGGAGAGCTCTTGTAATATTTTAAACATGAGAATGTTGAGATCAGATCACATTCGTGGTTTCAGAAAATCACTTTGACTGCAGCATGAGAAACAGATTGCAAGGTAGGAGTAGAAGGAAGATAAGGGAGTTAAGACTAGAGGCTTTGAGACTCATCTTGAGGAGACTGAGTAATTAAGTAAAGAGATGATGATGGCCATCCCTAGAATAAAGGCAGTAGGGATGGAGAAAATGGGAAGATTTGAGAGTTGCTTATGTAAATGGATTGACAAAACATAATGATGTATTGCTACAGGATAATGAAAAAGAGAGATAGTGTAAAATTTCTAGCTGAGCAGTTAGGTGGATTTTGACCTAATGATGGCCAACATACTAAATGATATTTCATTCATCTATGTAATTCATCCAGCAAATGCTTATGAGCATTGACTATAGCCAGGCATTATTCCATGTGCTGTGCATATGGCGGTGAACAGAACAGATTATATCTCTGTCTGCATGGAGCTTATGTTCTAGTAGATGGAGACAGACAGCAAAGCAAATTAACTATTGCTTAAGTAAATAGTGATCAGAAATATGAAGAAAAGAAAGCTGGAAATGGCATGGAGAGTGACTGAAAGGGAACCAATTGGCCTGGTACAGTTAGGGGAGACCTCTCTCAGGAGGAGAGCTGAAACCTGAAAGATGAGAAGGAGTCAGCTAGGTAAAGATCTAGAGAATGAGCATTCCAGAGAAGGAATGGATGCAAAGACTGTGATGTGAGAATAGACTTGCCACAGTTGAGGAATGGAAAGAAGCCTGGGGTGGCTGAAGCATAGTCAAGAAGGCTGGGGAGGAATGGTACGACTTCAGAGAGTTGGGCAAATTCCTGTTGGGGCCATTCTCTGGGATGACTGAACAGGGGAAGGGGAGCAGATTTGGGGCTGGGCGAGATGAAGGAAAGGATGTGTTCACTTAGGATATGACTTTGAAGGTACATGTGGGACTACAGAAAATGGCTGGTAAAGAGATCGAGGTAAGCATCTTCTGTGCACAAGGCCCTGGCCTAGGGTCTGAGGATAAACAAGAGTCTGTACTCATGGAGCGCACCATCTGGCAGTAAAGACAGACAAGCAAACACAGGGTTACAGCATCATCAAAGGCTGCCAACTCAGCTTGGTTTATTTTAAGCAAGGCAGTTTGAGAGGCCACAGGATCTACTGGGTCTCAAGCTTGAGGTTTGGCATTCTAAAACAAGTTTTACTGCCTGCACTTACTGTGAAGCAGTGAAAATAATGTGGTCAATACTTCTCTGTACCTATCTCTATATGGGTTAGAATACTATTAACCTATGAGACAAATCAGTAGACAAATTAGCTACTGTAGAAAACTAATCTAAGTGGAAAAGAAATATGACATTCTATCAATATTAAGCCATATTTTTACCTTCTCATTTTCTTTTTTTTTTTTTTTTTGAGACAGAGTCTCACTCTGTCGCCCAGACTGGAGTGCAGTGGCGCAATCTAGGCTCACTGCAACCTCTGCCTCCTGGGTTCAAGTAATTCTCTGCCTCAGCCTCCCGAGTAGCTGGGATTACAGTGCATCTGCCACCACGCCCAGCTAATTTTTGTATTTGTAGTAGAGACAGGGTTTCACCGTGTTGGCCAGGCTGGTCTTGAACTCCTGACCTTGCGATCCACCCGCCTGGGCCTCCTAAAATGCTGGGATTACAGGCATGAGCCACCGCGCCTGGCCTGCCTTCTCATTTTCTATTTAAAATAGAGGATGAACTTTTAAAATGTAATATTATACATGAATTTTCATCTTTCATACAAGTGGAATATTAGCATCTACTTAAACTCATCATATTAGAGAAAATGAGAATGTTTTAGTTAAATAGAAATCAAATTATACCTACTTAGAAAACAATTATTTCATAAACCCAGGTCTGTTTATTTTGAAGAGAAAATCAGGTGTCTGTGTAAAGAGTGTATTGTATCATACCTTGATTTGCTGTAATATAATTTATCTTAAAATGTTTAAATTACATTAAAATAACTAATTTTTAAATATTTGTTCTACTATTTGCATACTTTCCCAAGGGAATTAAGGGACACTAAGAATGCACATGAACTTTCCAGACCAACCTTCAAGGCTCGATGCAGTCTTTCGGCTAAAAAGGCCGGCGTGTTCCTCACACAATTAACTGTAACAAAAAGCAAATAATGTTCAGCTTCACGGAATTGAAATTGGGTTAATCTATAGTAAGTAATATGTTTTTTAAAAAGATTCTTTGGACTGTCATACCACTCTACCCCCTCCCCACAACTGGCTTTTACTTGGAATGAAAGAAAGGCTGCTTACCCTGATTTTCATAGCCTTTTAATATCATATTTGCACAGAACTTTAGCACAGTAATTATCTCCAGCCATGGGGAAAATAAAATTACCTGCCAAAGAAACTCCCACAGCGACTGACTCATCTCTGGATCCCAGACACACTGAACACCTACGCTTTCACTGATAACTCCCTAGGGTGCGACACTGCTCAGCTACTAACATCTCGGGCTACTGATGAACAACTTGGGCCTGACAACTGCAGCGATGTTGCTCCAAATAACTCATTAGGCACGAAGGGGCACTGGAGTTCCATTTAAAAGCAATTTTTCCCATGGAAAGAATTTTCTTTTAAATGACTGGATTAGAATTTATAGGCTGGTTAGAGTGACTCCATTAGAACAAGTACCTGTCATCTAAATTCAGTTGCCTTAAAAAAAAAAATACAATCCTTCAATTCTTTATTTTGAAATAACAAGTAAAGCAGAAATAAAACAAGAAAAGGAAACTGACAAAAATGCAAGAGTAAATTATCTTTTAAATAAAAAGAAAATAGGAATAGAAAAGCCTGTAGGGAAGAAACCTATTTACAGCAACACAATTATTTTTATTATCTTAAATCTGATCTCTAGGTAGGAATCCAACCAAAAGTGAATGGATTTTATAATGAATTTTGGAGCTCAGAACAAGAATAAGTGACTTTCTCATCGTGGCTTATAGACTCTCTTATGGAAAGCTAAAAGACTTTTGGCTTAGTGAGTGATTTAAGGGAAATAGAAGGAGAAATGTATTAGAAACCCAAACACAGCATTTAGAATAAAACTGTTACATGAAGTTCTCTGACAAGAAACTAACCATTTAAACTAGTAAAACTCACATTAAGTAAGGCATAATAGCCTGATAAAAAATAATGATGCCCACTTTCATCCTATTAAGCTTTCCAGTCACCTCCCTGCCAACTAGATTTATACAATCCCTTCTTTTCATGATCCTTTCTTCCCTTTAGCTTGCCTTCTGCTTTATGTTCTTACCTACTAGATTTGTTCTTCATATCTGAAAGTTTTGGAAGGTGGCAGTATGTTTCATTGGGAAGGAGGCTTTATCACCCAGCACCATAGGCAGGGAAGCTTGGGAGTCCGTTAGAGTTAATTACCATGACCAAGAATTCATAATTGCCCATTCCCTACCCTCTTCATTGTCTTGACCACACTTTCATCAGGCCTCTCTCCTCCCACAGGTTCCTGAACTCTGGCTTGTCCCCAGTCCTGAGCAAGCCCTAAAATGCAGAACATGCCTCTGTTGCAGCTTATCTTGAGAGTCCAGCTGTCCACTGCCAGACGTGTTTCCTGTCAATCCCCAGTGATCATGCCCTTGTGCTTGCCCAACATTAAAAGTTTCTGCTAAGACTTTTCTGTTGGATTTTGAAACTTTTGCACATTTTCCCCCATCTTTTAGAGATGGGATCTCACTTTTGTCACTCAGGCTCTGGTGTAGTGGCACCAACATAGCTCACTGGAGCCTCGACCTCCTGGGTTCAAGCACTCCTCCCACCTTAGCCCCTTGAGTAGCTGGGACTACAGGCGTCCACCAACCTACCCAGCTAATTTTTTATTTTTTTGTAGAATCTTTAATATAAAGATTAACAATATAAAATGGAAAAAAAATTAACCAGTTCTATCATTGCCATTGGAACAGTCTCAGAATGCTGCTCTCACTATGTTGCCCTGGCTGGTCTTGAACTCCTGGCCTTAAGGGATCCTCCTGCCTCAGCCTCTCAAAGTGATGGGATTATGTGTGTGAGCCACCACACCCAGCCCAGTCTTGCAGGTTTCTGAAATCAACATGTTCTCTCTATTGAAATAGTTCTGCTGAATAAAGCCTCTCCTTACTTAAGTCTGGATTTGTTCTTATTTGGCAAGTAGTATGCTCCTATTACAAGATTCTAAGATGACCCAGCTCAGATCATTTTTCATGTCAAAAACTATGTGTTGACCATTGTATTGGATTCCTTGTGTATGAAATATGCAGAGTAGGCAAATCTATAGAGACAGAAAGTAGATTAATGACTATAGGAGCCAGGGGGTGGGGAGGATTGGAAAGTGACTGTCAATAGTTACAGGGTTTCTTATGCGGCTGATTAAAATGTCCTAAACTTAGATTGTGGTGATGGTTGCAAAACCTTGTGACTATATTAAAAAGCATTGAATTGCACACTTTGAATGGGTGAATTTTATGGTATGTAAGTTATATCTCAATAAAAAATTTTATAAACTGGTTTATTCCAATGGTAGACTGAAACAGAAAATGGAAGTGTGACATACTTTGAACTTCAATTGAATTATAAGGTCTTTTTTTACATGATAAAACAATGTGCATTATAGCCCAAATGTAATACATAATTCAATGATATATTTCCAAGAATGCTCCTTAGCTCAATGAATGAGAGTTTGTACATCTCAATAAAGTTTTTCAAACATTACAGCTTAGCAAGAACACCAAATGAAAAACAGCAAGCAGAATTAATATAAAGATTAACAATATAGGCCAGGGGTGGTGGCTCAAGCCTGTAATCCCAGCACTTTGGGAGGCAGAGGTGGGCGGATCACTTGAGGTCAGGAATTTGAGACCACCCCGGCCAACATGGTGAAACCCCGTCTCTACTAAAAATACAAACGTTAGCCAGGCGTGGTGGCGTGTGCCTGTAATCCCAGCTACTTAGGAGGCTGAGGCACAAGAATTGCTTGAACCCGGAAGGTGGAGGTTGCAGTGACCTGAGATTGCGCCACTGCACTCCAGCTTGGGCAACCGAGTGAGACTCCATCACAAAGAAAAAAAAAGAAAAAAAGATTAACAATATAAAATGGAAAAAAAAATTAACCAGTTGTATCATTACCACTGGAACAGTCTGAGAACTAATTATGAAGACTGATCTCAATTCTACTTTTTTAATTGAAGAAGAAAGTTTTCCCTTTCTTAGCCTCCTCGGCCTATCTTTTAGCAATTCAGAGTCAACAATGAGCTGAGATTGTGCCACTGCACTCTAGTCTGGGTGACAGAGTGAGACTCCATCTCAATAGAAAAAAAAAAAAGAAAGAAAGAAAAGAAAAGCCACTGATATCTTTCATAAATAACCAAATATGGTGGATTACCAAACTGGCTTAGGTCTTAGTTGCATGTGTGTGTGTGTGTGTGTGATTTTTTTTAATTAAAGAGACAAGATCTTGCTATGTTGCCCAAACTGGCCTTGAACTCCTGGGCTCCAACAATCCTTCCACCTCAGCCTCCCAAGTAGGTAAGACTACATGTGCATGCCACTGTGCCTTGCCTACGTCTCAGTTTTCAACAAAGCTCAATAAAAATGCCAGTAGAAATAAAATATTTCAGCTCTCAAGAAGTCTACAAGCTAAACATGGTCACAAGACAAATACAAATTTAAAAAGCAAGGTAAGATTTAAAAAGATGGCTGGATGTGGTAGCTCACACCTGTAATCCCAACACTTTGGGAGGCTGAGGTAGATGGATTGCTTGAGCTCAGGAGTTCACGACCAGCCTGGGCAACATGGTGAAACCCCATCTCTACAAAAAATACAAAATTAGCTGGGCCAGGTGGTATACATGCTTGTAGTCTCAGCTACTTGGGAGGCTGAGGTGGGAGGACTGCTTGAGCCCAGGAGGTTGAGGCTGCAGTGAGCTGAGATCACACCACTGCACTCCAGCCTGGGTGACAGAGTGAGATCCTGTTTCAAAAAGGAAAAAGAAAAAAGACTTAAAAAAAATAACTTCTTCAAGCATTCATTTAACAATATTTGTTGAGCGTACTGTGTGTATCCTGGACCATGTTGGGGGCTGTAGGGAGCAAAAAAAATGGATCAGTCAGGATTCTTGCCCAAAAGGAGCAGGCCTTGGCACTGAGTTAAAACAAGTGCAAAGTAACTTAGTTTACCAGCACTCGAAGTCTTACCTATGGCCAACAGTAAGTCTTCAAAATGCCCAGATAATTCTCCTTTTATGCTGTCCACAATGTCCTTTTGGCTGATATTTCTGTATTCATCAAATGCTAAAAAGAAGCACCACAAAATTATTTAAAGCAACGCAGTTGAGCACATTTGAATATATTCTAGTTTTTTATTTGATATGCAGAAGATCAAGTAGCAAGCTAAAAAACTCCCTCTTTAAACCATGAAAATCTGGGCACAGAAGTTTTTGTTTTTCTTTTGTTCCTTTTTAAGGAAATCATCTACAATAAAACCCAAACTCCCTAGATAATTTTCTTCAATGATCTCTCTTTCTCTTTCCCCTTCTCTCAAGCAGTAAGCATTTTAAATAGCCTAAATAGTTAAATAATAAATAATTTATCCAGTAAGTTGGGCTATTTTAAATTTTATTTATAGCAGCACCTGGGAAATGATACTATAATCACTAGTCAAATATGTTTTCTCTGGTAAAGAAATCTTAATTCTGAAGACTTCCTTGTGCTGAATCATTTCCTAAGGTGGCATGGCCTACTTCACACCTCCCAGAAGGCATTTGAATTTCTTGATCAGTATTTGCCCCAAGCAAAACCTGTACATATGTCACCAAGTATACAGGCATATTTTGTAAGCCAAGTATATTTTTCCCCAATACCTTTTTAAAAAAAGAAATTTTGGAGAGAGACCTAGGGTTATCTGGTTTTTGTTTTTCAAACAAAGACATGAATAAAGCAACTATCACATACTGTTGTCATTATTTTATAAAATAAATGTGATTTTAATGCAAAAGTTAAGAAAGAACAATTTCAGAATTTCAAAGTCACAGTAATATCCTTATGTTTACTCATTGTTCCGTCAACTCAGCATAAGCTTGGTCTTGCTGTGTGGTTGTTCTGTAAACTAGCATCTGGAAGCCACAGTCAGAAGATGTTCACAGTAAATGGAGGTTTAGTTTTCTAGGTGTTGTTGCTTCCAGAACAGTTCTAGGAGATGCCATGAGCGAGAGGGCGGGTGCCCACAATTCCATGTAATAGCTGGTCTGATGATAAGAGTTGATCCATTCTACCACTTACCTTCATATCAGAAATAGCTAAAGGTTAATCAGTATTGATGTGTCAATAGAGACTCACCTGCAGTGTCTGGCTTTTCTGGAAGTGGCTAACTAGGGAGAACTGTTAGGTGGAGTGGAAGCAGTTGGGCTTCTCCATTCCACAGGAAGAAGCCCTTCTACTCTCACCCTAGAGGGTGGCCTCTTTTCTTCTTCCTGCCACCTCCCTCCCCCATCTATCACCTGGTACTCACTAGGTAATCTACTCAGCCTCTATGGAAAAACAAAAGTGTAGTGTCAGTACTTCCTTGAGTTACAATACAGCTTTCCCATTTTGTTTCCTGAAGTGTGTGAATAAATAGGAACAGACTTTGCAATTTTAAACTTCGTTTTTCTAGATCTTTGTATACTAAATGCAAAAACATTTGTAAAAACAACATACAACACAAAGGATTGTAATGTGAGTTTGTACTTAGTTTTAGTTGAGGAAAGCTCCTTAAACACAGGATCTCAGTGAATTTGTCTTCATCCGTGCCCCATCTGTTCTCACCAGCTTTATAGAGAATCTATTCACAAGAGAATGATATTAGAGACACAATTATTTTCTTTTTGAGAGGTGACATGAGAAGAATCGGAGTTGTATTTCAGAGGTCAGTGCCATCATCTATTATCTAAATCTCTCACTTTCAGGAGACTAGAAATCAAAAATGGGGCTGGCAGGAGCCAAGGAGAATGATAACTACCACTGGGGCAGGCAAAAAGTTAGGGTTCAGATCCCCAAGCTTCAGGCTTCTCTTTCAAACAGGAAAAAAAAAAGAAAAAAGAAAAAGAAAAGCCCCTGTTGCTGCTATTTTTCTCCCTTTTCACATAAATGCAAAGGCAGCCACATAGGAGAATAGGTAAAGGAAATGTTTTCCCGCTTTGTTACTGACCTGGGCATCTTTTTTGGCCAGATGCTCATCCACTTTCAGACTTTCATCTCTTCTGCCCTAAACAGGAGGACGAAAACAAGGGCCATCCTTTAAAGATAGAAGATTCTAACACATAGTACTTCAACCAGCAGGGGATCTTAGTGGTTTTTCTTTAAGGCAGGACAGGTTGCACAGAAAAATCATGTACTCAGGGCTCCAGTTCTGGTTCTGCCGTTGACTAGTCATGAAATTTTTAGCAAATCACACAATTTTGGGGGCCTCAGTTCCCTCCTCCGAAAATTCATATATATATATATATATATATATATTTAGAGACAGGGTCTCACTCTCTGTTGGCCAGGCCAGAGTGTAGTGCTGCAGTCATAGCTCACTATAACCTTGAACTCCAAGGCTCAAGCTATCTTCCTGCTTCAGCATCCTGAATAGCTAATATGACTACAGGTGCACACCACCACACACAGCTAATTTAAAATTTTTTTTTAGAGATGGGATCTCGCTATGTTGCCCAGGCTGGTCTCAAACTCCTGGCCTCAAGCTGTCCTCCCACCTCAGCCTCCTGAATCTCTGGGAATACAAGTGTGGGCCACTGTGCCCAACCCAACACAGAGGTCTTATGTGGAAGAAAAGACAAGGTACAAACTGGGAGAACATATTTGTAACATGTATCTGATAAAGAACTTGTATCCAAAATACATAAAGAACTCTTAAAACTCAATATGAAAATAACAACCCAATTTAAAAATGGTTGAAAGATCTCAACAGACATCTCACCAAAGAAGACGCACAGATGGCACATGAAAAGATTCTCAACATTATATGTCATTAGATAATTACAAATTAAAACAATAAGATGCCACTACACAACCTATTAGAAGGGCTCAAATCCAAAACACTGACAACACCAAATACTGGTGAGAATGTGGAGCAACAGGAACTCTCATTCACTGCTGATATGAAAGCAAAATGGTACAGTCACTTTGGAAGACAGTTCTGCAGTTTTTTAATAAAGCTAAATATCTCTTACTATATAATCAAGCAATTGCACCCCTCGCTATTTAACTAAAGGAGTTGAAAACATGTCCATACAAAAATCTGCACATGAATGTTTACAGAAGTTTTATTTATAATTGCCAAAACTTGGAAGCAAAGAAGATGCCTTTCAGCAGGTAAAATAAATATTCTATACAATGGAATACTACTCAGTACTAAAAAGAAATGAGCTATCAAGCCATGAAAAGACATAGAGGAACCTTAAAGGCATATAGCTAAATGAAAGAAGCCAGCCTGAAATGGCTACGTACTGTATGATTCCAACTATAGGACATTCTAGAGATGGCAAAACTATAGAGACAGTAAGAAGATCAGTAGTTGGTGGGGAGGAAGGTATGAACTGGCAGAGCACAGAGGATTTTTAGGACAGTGAAACTACTCTATCATACTATAATGATAGACATATGACATTATACATTTATTAAAATCCATAGAACTATATCACAGAAAGAGTGAACCCTAATGTAAACTATAAACTTCAGTTAATAATAATGTATCAATATTCATTCACCAATTGTAATAAATACACATACTAATTAATGCAAGAGTGAGACCTTCTCTCTCTCTAAAAAAAAAAAAAAAAAATTAGCCGAGTGTGGTGGTGTACACCTGTGGTCCCAGTTACTCAGGAGGCTGAAGTGGGAGGTCTGCTTGGGCCCAGGAGGTCGAGACTACAGTGAGCTAAGATCACACCATAGTTCTCAAGCCTGGGCAACAGAGCCAGATCCTGTCTCAAAATAATAATAATAATAATAATAATAGAAAGGAGAGAGTAGAAGAGGGTCATATGGGAGCTCTCTGTACTTTCTGCTCAATTTTTCCATAAATCTGAAGCTGGTCTAAAAAGTAAAGTTTATTAAAAAAAAAAAAAACAAACTCAAAGGCGGGGCACAGTGGCTCACACCTGTAATCCCAGCACTTTGGGAGGCTGAGGCGGGTGGATTGATTGAGGTCAGGAGTTTGAGACCATCCTGGCCAACATGGTGAAACCCTGTCTCTACTAAAATACAAAAATTAGCCGGGTGTGGTGGCGTGTGCCTGTAATCCCAGCTGCTAGGGAGGCTGAGGCAGGAGAATTGCTTGAACCTGGGAGGCAGAGGTTGCAGTGAGCCGAGATCGCGCCACAGCACTCCAGTCTGGATGACAGAGTGAGACTCTGTCTCAAAAAAGAAAAAAAAAAAAAGTCCTCAAAGATCCCCAAACCAACTGTGATATTAAAGGCTCTATGGTTTAAGTGGTGTGTGTGTGTGTGTGTGTGTGTGGTATGTGTGTTCATGTACAAATACTTAAGCACATTATGGAAAGACAGGAGACAAAACCAAAACACGGGATTGCCTGAATTATTTGGCAAATTATAGGTGAATGAAACATTTAGCTACAATAGTTTAAAATGAATTTGTTCCTATTTTTAAACATTAGGTCCTTGTATGACTGTCTGATTTTTGCCTGGTTTCTTTTCTGTGCTGCTGATACCCTGCTGCTGTTTGCTTTCTTCTTGTTCTCTTTCACTTACGCTCTGCTCCAATGATATAAATGCTGATTATCATCGGTCTTAATATAATACTAACCACTACCACCCTGTGTTGATCACTAAGTACGTCACATACTCTCTCTTTCTCTTAATCTTCATAACACCCTATGAGTACTTGTTATTGTTAGTATTTTAGTTTTACAGATATGAAAATGAATGCTTTAAGACTTAAAGAACTTGTCCAAATATACAAAGCTAGTTGGCAGCATGAGATTCCAGCCCTGTTTGATTCTAGAACCCTGTCCTAGAGCCCTACTCTATACTGCCTCCTGTGGGTGGGTGCATTCATGTCCATACACAAACAGATGTGCACTTAGGAATATATACCTCTGAGAGCGTATGTTTGCAGCAATGCTTCATAAATTTGGTGTTGTGGGTTCAACCTTCATAAGGTTTTCACATTTAAAGTAACTGAAACCATAATTTAGATAAATCGCTTCCTAATGGCATAATGCCTCACTTTGACAGGTGCTGTTTCAACCATGAGGCTGAGACAGTTGTTGGGATTTTCTCACATTTAGGTGCTATGTAAATCAGCTGAAAGAAAATTGGTGAGCTATGGTTTAAATCACGTTCTGTCTTACACACAGCTGTGAATACACCTCATCCTTGACCTTACCATCTTTATGATAAAAGTCATAAGCCTTCTAAAAAGAGAAAGCAAGGTGTGGCCTCATTAGGTCACATGATGATTAATAGTTTGGCAGCTTTTCCAAGGTGGCAAGGCTGAAACTGCAGCAATCATTTTCTTTTTTTTAATCCTGAGACTGATACTCAATTTAATTCCCATCTCTAAAGATCATTCTTCTGTATCATGCTTCCTATTTAAATTTAGAAGCTAACAAAAGAAATATTTATTCTTCGGAGTCCAGAAGAAAATAAACCTGTTCTTTAAAATGGAGACACTTATAATGGAAATAAATATTGTATGTCAGATGATGTATCAGAATGTCTTCTAATGTCAAAATTGTGAAACCTGACCAAAACACCTCCACTTACTGACTCAAATAAGTTTTCTTTGTTGTTACATCATTATGTATGCTTTTATGATCTTGGTTAAACATTATATTGCTTGGTGGCAATGAAAATGTAAAATGAACAAACCATTTCATAAGGAAAATTGTGAACTCATTGTCTCATTTTGGTTATTTTTAAACTCCCTAAAAATTGTTATTGAGCATGCAGCTTACTGGGGAGTTAAAAAATAAAAAATAAAACCTTACATCTGCCAAAGTCAACAGAGCTTTCCGGAAGTCACCAGATGTTTCGGAACTAATGTCATGTCCAAGACTCTTCTTGTATACTGAAACCAAATCAGAATGAAATTAAGCCTTGACAAACTGAAAAATACGATTATAAAACAGAGAAAAGTTTAAATGCCAACACTAGCAAAGAATGGGTATGTGATAAGATAAATCTTGCCCTTTTATTTAATTTCTTCATGCTTTTCTGTTGTGAGATGGTACATTCTTCTTGTAACTCTTACTGCACTGTGTTGTGGTAGATGCAAAAGAATAGAAAGAGTTGTCATTCTGGAGCAAATCTTGGTTTATTTCATCTGACAATGGCACTAAGGGATGCATAGCGGAAAAGCTGGGGTGGATGTGCTACTAGTTTGCCTTTCAATTTCCATTCTGGCCATCTTCCTTACTAAGAGAACCCTAACCTTAAGCAAGATATAATGTACACGGCTTAAAAACTACTTTCTCAGCTTTCCTCTTAGCTAGTACAGTTCTATAACTTAGTTATTCACAATGAAATGAAGGCAGACAAATCTCCTTAAAGGGATGGGGCCATGTTCATCTTAGTCCTTCCTCCATCCGACTGCCTTACATGTGAACTGATATCTGCATCTTGGGCAGCCATCTTGGACTATGAAGATAAGGACCACTTCTTAGTGATGGCATAAAAGTAATCAAGAAGAAGCCTGAGTTCCTAAAAGCTTTGAGTAGCTGTCATACTAGACCTAGAATTGCCAATGTCTAGACTTCTACATATGATAAAAATAAACTTCTACCTTTTGTAAGCCACTGTAATTTTTCTGTTTTATCGAATCTAACCCTAATCTTAATGAATATAATTAAACCATATTTTTTTGTATCTCCCAAAAGTAAGAAAGCTACCCAAAACATGCCATTTCCCTTTACAAATGCCAACTGTGTGTTCATATATTTTAGTACTGACTAGTTGTAGCCCCTTTTGCATGGCCTGTGATGTGCAGTGCCCATCAGTCTTAAATCTCTGTCTGCCCCATCCATGGGGTGGTGATTCTCTTGGAGCCACTATACCCCTTGTTGTAGGTGACACCATGTGGCTATCTGAACTCTGTCTGCACCATTCTCAAGAATTCTATAAATTAGCCATACTAGCCATGAGAATTCTCATCTATTTAAATCAATGAAAGACAATTATAGAAAGAGATATGAGATTATCCAATAGCAAGAACTGCGCTGAGATGGAAACTTCTTCAGCATGATTTTAGTAAGTCTCTTTTCTATGAAATCTGTAATTTTTCAAAGCAATTCATATAAGCAAAATCCACCAAAAATGTGTTATTTTTCTAAATAATAATATTTAGTAGGCATCATTAAACCTAATGGTTGTGATATTGTTACACCTATCCTTCATTCTAGTTAGATAAAAAACTTTAAATCTGAAAATATCAAGTAAAAGAATGAAGATCCCATTTGTTAGAACTTGGGGAAGTATTTTGTAATTTTGGAATTATTTAGATGAGACTTTATAAGTCATTTCACACAGCCTCTCCCTTTCCTTCAAATATTTTGTGGGATATTAGAGTAAAAAATTATTTCAACCTAAGTTGACAACTACTTTATCCATTTTGAGGCACAGTAGAGTATAAAATTAAATAGAATATTTTAATAGTACAGGTGCCTGGACTAGAACTTTGAGTCCCTGATCCCTGTTTCAGTGTTCTCTCACACACCATTGACTTTAGAATACCAAAAAAAGTTAAGAATTTAGATCTCTCTTTATTTAGACTCTATTGTGCCACTGTACTGGATAAGCTGTAGAAGACACCTGGTCCCTTTATGAGGGTCAACATGATAGTGACTTCCTGAACCCATTGTATCTTCTCTCTTAGGGAGCGAGTGACACAGAAAAGGAGACAAAGACAATAGAATAACAAAGAACAGAAAAGACTCCTGGAAATAATGAAGAAAACAGTAGCCAAGAATAACCAAAAGCTATGCACAAATATTTATAAGCCTTGGGTAGACAAACACCATGTGGTAGGGGAGGGGATGTTACTTGCTGGTGTCAAGAACATTAGAAACAAAAAGGAAGAGGAGCAGTTACTGTCATGGAAAACATTAGCACGGGGAGCAATGGATGCCTGCTGCCGAGAGAGTGACAACATAACTGGGTCCCTTGGGTAGTGCTGTGACTTGAATCTCTGTAAAGCTTGGCTATGCATGATTGAGACAATTTCCTTCTTGATCTTCTTGTGTATCATTAATCTCTAGTAACCAAGGTAACCTTGATGCAGTTGTATCCCTTGTAGCCTCAGAGAGCATTACTCACATAGAAATTGAGGCTCTGGTAACTTTGTGCTGTTATCGTCTGTCATATCTGCACAACACTATCCTGAATGGTAAAAGTTTCACTTGGCTCTTAAGACCTTAACCTCAATTTTGAGGACACTCATTTAATAAATATTTGCACTTATCTGCCCCACCGTTCTTAGAACTGAGGATACAGCAGTGAACAACATAGACAAAAATCCTCATCCTCATAAAGCTCACATCCTGGAACTGTTTGTACCTAAATGCTGGGCTCCAGGGATCTGTCACAGGGCAGGTCCACTTGGGGAGCAGTGGCTCTTCTAAGAAACACCAGAAAATACCAAGCCAACTTGGGAAACAGTGCCTGGCTCTGATGGGTTTTGTGAAATATGTAAACCTTGTTGAACTGAAATATTTTAAACACCTAAAACATACTCTTTTGTGCATTAATGATTAAGCACTTCTCTTGCCTACTTCTGTCTGTACCCGCTCCCTATTAGGTTCCACCAGTACTGGGGAGTAGAGGGGACTGGAAGGCAGGAGGTGGAAAGAAGTGCAAGCTATCTGATGGCTAGTCATGTCAGTGTCAACCCAGGGAAGGCTGTTCACCCCGACAGCAGCAACTGGCTCCAGTTTCCTAGAAAAAGTCACTTTGACCCCCATGTAGGTACTGGCTCCAGCCAGATGGAGCCCTCTTTTCAGAGATCTGAACTCCTGCTCCTTAAGCCTCTGCTCTGAGCCTCTGAGGTCCCAACATCAGCCAGGTACGTCCCTCATTCTAGCTTCCAGTTTCTGACAGCCTCAACCTCTTTCCTTTGTTGTCTCAGGTCTGGGGGGTTATACCCTGCATGAATCCTTTTGTTCCCTTTTTGCTTTTTCAGTCCTCTGAAAGGTGTTTAGCAATTCTTTTTTTTTTTTTTTTCCAAGACAAGGTCTCACTCTGTCACGCAGGCTGGAGTGCAGTGGCATGATCAAGGCTTACTGTGGCCTCAATCTCTTAGACTCAAGTGATCCTCCCACTTGAGCCTCCTGAGGAGCTGGGACTATAGGCGTGCACCACCACACCTGGCTAATTTTTGGTATTTTTTATAGAGATGGGGTTTTGTCATGTTGCCTGGGCTGGTCTTAAACTCCTTGGCTCACGCAATCTGCCCACCTCAGCCTCCCAAAATGCCAGGATTACAGGCATGAGCCACTGTGCCCAGCTTAAGCAATTCTTTTGAGATGGAATCTCATTCTGTTGCCCAGGCTGGAGTGCAGTGGCACCATCTCGGCTCACTGTAACCTCTGCGTCCTGGGTTCAAGCAATTCTCCTGCCTCAGCCTCCTGAGTAGCTGGGACTACAGGTGCACGCCACCATGCCTATCTAACTTTTTTTGTATTTTTTAGTAGAGATGGGATTTCACCATATTGGCCAGGCTGGTCTCGAACTCCTGACCTTGTGATCCGCCGACCTCAGCCTCCCAAAGTGCTATGATTACAGGCATGAGTCACCGTGCCCCGCCCTTTAAGCAGTTCTTTATATTACATTCTATCTGTCAAAATACCTAGTGCTGTTTCTGTTTTTCTGATTAGAACCCAATTAGTACATCAATAACAAAATAGTCACCTGTCATTGAGGTATTTACCTTCTAACAAGAATCTCCCAAAGCATCCTCTTTAACACCTACATGAGGACCAATATGTACTCCTTCTTTGGACCTCTCCCACTGCAAAAGCTCCTATGACACAACTGACCTCTGTGAGACACAAACAGAGAAACTG
This sequence comes from Pan paniscus, assembly GCF_029289425.2. Lineage (NCBI taxonomy): Eukaryota > Metazoa > Chordata > Mammalia > Primates > Hominidae > Pan > Pan paniscus. The sequence goes on from NC_073252.2 coordinate 51,476,757, forward strand.
CGGCTCCCTTAAAGTACTTGGAGAGGGTTCTATGGGGCCATTGAATAGTAAAGAATTAGGCTGGTCTTATTCCTGATTCCTGGGAGGTAAACTCTAAATCCTTTGGATTTCCCAAGTCATAGGTGTGTCTTTGTTATTCATGGTTGGTCTCTTGGACTACAGCTCAGTTATGCTAACAATATGACCCAGAATAAAGGCTGGTCACATCAGAAAGATCAACCATATGATTAAAAGGTTGAGGCTTTGAGCCACAATATCAGCCTGACCTCTGGGGAGTGCAGGGGGACTGGTTCAATCACATGAACAATGGTTCAACCAATCATGCTTATATAACGAAACCCCAATAAAAACTAAGGCTACCAATAATCAAGTGAGCTTGCTGGTTGGTAATGATATATCAATGGTCAGGAGAGTGGAAGCTTCCACTGGACCCTTCCAAATATCTCCACATGCAGTCTCCACATTTGATTGGCCCTGATTTGTTTCCTTTATGATAATATCGCATTTGTGAACACAGCACTTTCTTGAGTTCTGTGTCATTCTAGTGTGCTATTCAACCTGAGAGGGTAGTGAGAACCCTGAATTTGTAGCCAGTTGGTTAAAAGCATGTGTAGCCTGAAAACACCTGAGCTTGTGGGCTGGTGTCTGAGGTGAAGGTAGTCTTGTGGGGACTGTGACCTTAACCTGTGAAGTCACACTAACCCTGGGTAGTTACAGTCAGAATTACATTTCTGAGTCTTTCTAATTTTACACAGCCAGCAGACTATTAGGTCTTTAGCTACTTCTATTGAATCCTTATGCTCAACACATCCTCTAAATTAATCTAATTTCCCACACCCCAAATCGTGGATCTAATCTGAGTGATTTTTAACGCCTAAAAATAAAATACGATTTGAGTCTCTTACATTGATGAAAATGGTTAATTCAATTAATGAGAGATTGCTGAGAGCAAAATCCACTGCAGCTGTAATATTATAAATGTAAAGCATTAATGCTATTATTATGTAGCAGTCTCTAGGTCAGATCATATTCCAATGTTTCCTGGAAACTCATAGTCTTTAGCTGATTTTAGAATGTATTCTCGTTTCTGTAAGTCTTGTCTTCTCAAAATGCCTCATGAAGAGATTGAGAGGATTCTAGGAAAAGCAACATTGGCTAAATAAGTGTGAACAGTGGTGAAGGTAAGCAGAAAATAAGACACCTGTATAATAGGCTTGAGAGATCTCCTTCATTTGCCTGCTTGTCCTGGTAGTTAAGATTTCAATCAAGGCATCTTCGTTTGTTCCAGCGCCCTAAAAAGGAAAAGAAAATCTAATTTTTAGAACACTTAAATAACTTAATCTCATGCCTTTTGGTCTTATTATCTTGTTTTATATAGATGAAAGGACACTTTTAAGTAAATCAATACAAGATTCTCTATTGCTCTAAAGTAGTTTTCTATTTTTCCATATATTTTAGTATTAACATAAATCATCTGGAATAAAGTGACATCAAATTTTTCACTCTAGTGTAAAAATCAATGGAATAATTCTAGAAAGAAATAGTATAAAAGAAAAAGCCTGTGTCATTCAAGATTAGAAGTGACAGTCTAACAGGATTAACCCTACCAACATTCAAACATTCCACTATGTTTAGAAAAGGCTCTACAATACTTTTGAATGATTTCATCCTTGCATCACTGTACTGGGTCTATCAGCATGTATCATTCTCTTCATACAGGGAGCTTTTCAAATCTTCAGTAATGTGCATCATGGGCCTGGCTGGCATGGGGACTAATTACCTCTCAGTCCTGTTTATATCAAGGTCACTGAATCACACTGTGACTCCAAGAAAAGTCATATACACTAAGACTTGATCGAATAAGGCCAGTGCAGCATATGAACAGAGACTGAATTCTGTCCCTCTGTAGCAGAGATTCCTAGTTTACCACAGTATCTCTTTTGTCTTTCTTGCTTAGTAATGGAACCCCCAACTTTTAACTTGGTACATAGCTACCCATATAAAGGCTATGTTTCTCATCTTCTTTTACAGTGAAATATGTCCAGTAACTAAACTGTGACCAATGGGATATATGCAGAAGTACCATATGCATGCTCAGGGAGTATCCTTAGAGTGAGGGAGTGAACCCTTCTTTGTCCTTTACTCTTTTGATTTGACTGGAATGAAGACATAATGGCTGAGTCATGAGCTGCCATCTTTAGCCAGGAAGTGAAAACCATGAGTTAAAGATGGCAAAGCCTCAAGATAGAAGGAGACTGAGTCTCTGATAATGGTGGTGCTACCACAGCCTGGATTTCTTTTACGTAAAAGAGAAACTGTTCTAATACTTATTGGTGAATCTAATCCTTACAATTACACCTGCTAAACCCTCCCCATTGGGTAGCCATAGAGAAACAATGCTCAGATTTCACTTCAAGAGAATCAGCTGCAAAGAACGCAGTTAGCTAACAGCCTCCAACTGCCACACCTTTGGATCTACCAGAGTTCACACTGAGGTCATGCCCTCTCCAGGTGGCTGTCAGTCAATGACTGTAAACAACAGGGGTACTGGACTTGCGCCCAACACAGAACTCCTCCAAAGGGCAGTCTTTGCTCAGGGGCTCCCCAACAGCCTACCAAGGTTTTCTCGGAGCTTCACTATGCACTGAGGCTCTTCCTAATCTCAGCCTACTTCCTCTCCTCTCTCCTCTCACAGGGGTCAGGCCTCCACTGCAGTCTGAAGGTTCACCCCACCTACCCTGCTCTTCGCCTCTTTATCCTTCACAGGCGTTTCTCATAATAAATCTCCTGTACATCAAATTCCATCTTGCCATCTGCTTCTCAGATGCCCATATGTCCTCCACAGAAAAGAAGATAACTCCATTCCCTGATGGCAAGGCAGAATACGGCTTATGCCTCAGATCTAGGCTCCCTTCTTTTTCCTCCTTCCTATTAATTAATACGTTGAGCACCCACTTCATTTCAGGAGTTGCTCTAGGAACAGAAGATACAGGCCAAGACCAATGAGGTTCCCTGCCATGGTGGAGGTTTGCCTTTTAGTTAGATGAAAAAAGATAATAAACAAATGGATTTTAAAAATAGAAAAGGCCAGGTGCAGTGGCTTACACCTGTAATTCCAGTACTTTGAGAGGCCAAGGCGGGAGGATTGCTTGACTCAGGAGTTTGAAACCAGCCTGAGCGACATAGCAAGACCCTGTCTCTATAAAAAAAAAAAAATTTAATTAGCCAGGTGTGACGGTGTGTGCCTGCAGTCCCAGCTGCTCAGGAGGCTGAAGTTGGAGGCTTGCCAGGGAGGTTGAGGCTGCAGTGGGCCATAATTGCACCACTTTACTAGAGCCTGGGCAATGAAGCGAGACCTTGTCTCAAAAACAAATAAATAGACAAGATACTTTTAGACAGTAATAAGTGCAGTTAAGAAAATATATTTGAGTGAATTAATGGAAAATGTCTGGAGGAAAAGCATTCCAGATGGAAGAAACATCATGTATAAAGATCTCAAAACAAGAATAAGCTTATGAAGTTCAAGGAGCAGAGAAAAGGCCAGTGTAGCTACATCATTAATGGGTGAGCAGGAGCGGGTATGATGGTCAGTTTTATGTGCCAACTTGGCCAGGCTATAATGCCACTTATTCAATCAAACACTAATCTAGGTGTTGCTGTGAAGGTATTTTGTAGATATAATTTCAGTTTATTATCGATTCACTTTAAGTAAGGGAGATTACCTTTCTCGGCAGACCTGATCCAATCAGTTGAAAAGCCTTAAGACCAGAGGCAAGGCTTCTGTTAAGAAGATTCTTTCTGTGGACAGCAGCTTCAGCTTGTGCCCAAGAGTTCCAGCCTGCCTTTCCTGACAGCCTGCTCTACAGATTTTGAACTTGCCTAACCAGTCCCATAATCATGTAACCAATTCTTCTTTCCTCTTCTTCTTCTTCTTTTTTTTTTTTTTTTGAGACAGGGTCCCAGGCTGGAGTGCAGTGGCACGGTCATGGCTCATTGCAGCCTAGACCTGCTGGGCTTAAGTGATTCTCCCACCTCAGCCTCCCAAATAGCTGGGACTACAGGCATGAGCCACCATGCCTGGCTACTTTTTAAAAATTTTTTGTAGAGACAAGTTCTCACTATGTTGCTCAGTTTGAGGCTGGTTTTGAACTCCTGAGCTCAAGCAATCCCACCATGGCCTCCAATTCTTTCCAATAAATTTTTGTTGTTGTTGTTTTGAGACAGGGTCTCACTGTCACCCAGACTGAAATGCAGTGGCACAATCACAGCTCACTGCAGCCTTGACCTTCTGGGCTCAGGTGATCCTCCCACCATAGCCTCCGAAGTAGCTGGGACTACAGGAATGCACTACTATGCACAGCTAATTTTTTTAAATTTTTTGTAGAGACAGGGTTTCTCCAAGTTGCCCAGGCTGATTTCAAACTCCTGAGCTCAAGCAATCTACCTACCTTGGCCTCCCAAAGTATTGGGATTACAGGCAAGAGCCACAGCACCTGGCCTTACAATAAATCTTTTAATGTCTATTTCCTGCCTATTGGTTCTGCTTCTCTGAGGGAACCCTGACTGATATAAATAGAATTTTAAAAAGTCACAGAGTTAGACAGGAGCTGCACTACGTTGGGTGATGAAAGTCACGATAAGGAGCTTGGATTTTAAGTGTACAAAGCCATTGGAAATTTATGCAGATAAGTAGCATAATCTGATTTTTAAAATAAATTAATAAAAATGATTTTGGCTATTCTGTGTAGAATGAATTTGAGGTGGGCAAAAATGGAGGCAAAGGGACCAGTTAGAAGCCTATTGATATGGACCAGTCAAGAGATGATGGTCGTCAGACTAGAACAGTAGCAATGGATTTTGAGAGAAGTGCACATATTTATAATGGATTTTGAAGTAAAACTAAGGAACTTGCTGATAGATTTGGGAGCTTGGAAGGGTAAGAGAAAACAAGGGCTCAAGGATAATGCTAGGTTTTTAGCTTGAGTGTTGGGGTTAATCATAGCGCTATTTACTTTCAACGATGACAAATTAGAGAACTTGACTCTTCATGTCAAACAAAGGATATGACAAAATTCTTCCAGCCCAGGAACATTTGGGCTTAAGGTTCTATAGCTGTTGCCTATTTCAGAGTCATTCTACCACTGGGAGAGTACAGACTAAAAGGGCATCCAAGTCCACCCATCACAAGTGTGCACTGCAAGAAAGTCACTATTTTTGATGACTTGGTCAAACCCTGGGCAGAAATGGCTTGTGGGGGGCTCATACCTTCATGGATTTCTTTAGCTGCTTTGCATCAAAGACTGCTGGTGGAGTCACTAGGGCCACCATGAGATGCTCAAAGTGGCCAGAGAGATCACCTTTCAAGTCATCTTTCAGCTCCTAAAATCAAAAAACCAAGGGGAAAAATGTGAAATACTTTTTTTCTCTTTCTCTAAAGTCACCTAGTGAAAGATGAACATATGTATCAAAATCAGACAAAACATGTCCATCCACAGGGAATAAACAGAAGTGTTGAAAATATTTCTACGAATATTAATCTGCATTTTCTAATTACTCCCAAATTGTTCTGTTTTGTAGAGGTTTTTTGAAGGAGAGCCAAATGGGAGGATTCCATGAGTGCCACAGTTAGGAACTGTATTCAAATGCATTTCCTAGATCCGCCATGCTTTCAATGCTTAGATTGGGGTAAGGGAAGAGGAAGAGGAACCCTTATAAATTCACGCCCAGCTTCAGTGGGAGGTGCTCTATTCCTCGGTGTCTTGCCTCTCAGTAACTCCCAAAGAGCTCCAAGAGGAAGGGGAAGGGAGGACAGTGGCTGGTCATTTGTCTCTGGTGAGAATGTGGAACTAGGTGGCAGCAGAAGCAATTTTCTGGCAACAAGTAAAGAAAAAAAACCCTAAGTGTGGCAATATATTAGACTTATTTTTTCTGACAAATAATAATTGTACTTATTCATAAGGTACATAGTGATGTTTCAATACATATAATGTATGGTAATCAGATCAGGGTAATTGCATACCCATCATCTCAAACATGTAACTATTTTTTATTTTAGGAATATTCAATATCCTCCTTCTAGCTATTTGAAACTATATTATTGTTAACTATAGTCATCCTACAGGGCGATGGAACACTAGAACTTAGCCTCTTACAGACATTACCTATTGATATTGTTTTGAGCACTGTTTTCACACCTAAGTACAGTCCATCTCCCCTGCTTAAAGAGGGGTAACAGGGTTTCTATTTTCAATATTCAACGGCATAATACTGAATAATGTTTGTTCCTGCTCCTGATTATTTTCAGCTCTGAAATAGAGGCTGGTAGCCTCTGAGCCTGCTGAAACGCTGTGGGCACAGATTGACACAACCACACTCCTGGGGGGTGCAGTAGTGGCATGTTCCTGCTGAAACAAATGGGATGGCATTCAGTGTTATCAACTCTGCTTTAATTGTCACAGTGTTTTTTCCCTCTGTAAATGGTAAATTTCACTACCATCTGTCCTCAATCCAAGCCACTGCAGCTGAATCTTATTTCACAGCTCTCATCCTATTCCACTGTGAGAAATGGTTGTTCCCCTCCACCTCCATCTTTCTTCCATATTTTGGAAATACTGAAAGGCCAATAGATCATTCACCTTCTCTATATGTGAAAGTGTTGTCTTGCCCAGAAGCTAGGCAATTCATTCAATTCAACAAATGTTTTCTGGGCACCTGCTCTGTGCTAGTCCTTTAAAGGTAAGTTAGACAAAGTCCTTATCCTAAGGCATTCTGCCCTCATGGGTAAAACAGAAATATTCAAAGATAATATTTCAATATAATATGTTATCTGATAAAGGGAGCTCAGAAAAGGGTGTCTTAATGGAGCCTGGGGGCCTGGAGAACACTCCCAGGAGGTAATTCCTGAGGTGCCTGTGGATGGACACTAGACCCTCTCAACAGTTGGCTGGGTCTGTTTGTACCTTTTCCCTCCACAGTTCATTATCTACAGCAGCCAAAATAATCCTTTAAAAATAAAAACTGCAGTATATTATTCCTCTGCTTACAAACCTCCAGTGGTTCCCTGTAGCCCTTAGAATAAAATCTAAACCCTACCAAGACCCAAGGCTTAGCATGTTCTCAACCTGTCGCCAGCCTCATCTCTTTCTTCTGCCCCCTTCACTTTCTACATTCCTGCCATATTGGAATTCTTTATTTCTCATATATTCCCAGTTTCTTTTTGCTTCAGGGCTTTTATATTTGCTGTACCTTAAATACTATCTGATGAAGCAGGGCAGAACCCCTAGTATTGTTTAGGCTTAGTGGCGAGTAAGGTAACAACCCCTCACTGACATTCCTTCATCACCCTATCTGCAGGAGCCAGTCACCAGTCACTGTCTATCATATCAACCATTTTAATTCTTTCATATCACTTATCATATCTGAATTATTTTTATTTGTTTATTATATTCTAATAGAATGTTAGCTCCATGAAAGAAGGCAGGATGTGCTTTTTATACCAGTCTATTTTCAATGTCTAGGATATCTCCTAACACAGATTAGTACTCAGAAATAGACATTGGACAAATAAACTGTATAGCAAAGACCAAGTCTTACTTTTACTTTTTCCTTTTTTTTTTTTTTTTTTTTGAGACGGAATCTTGCTCTGTTTCCAGGCTGGATCAATCTCGGCTCACTGAAGACTCCGCCTCCCGGGTTCAAGCAATTCTCCTGCCTCAGCCCTCAGCCTCCCGAGTAGCTGGGATTACAGGCATGTGCCATCACACCAGGCTAATTTCAGTATTTTTAGTAGAAATGGGGTTTCACCATGTTGGCCAGGCTGGTCTCAAACTCCTGATCTCAGGTGATCCACCCGCCTCAGCCTCCCAAAGTTACTTGTTCTTATATAGTTTCTGGTAATTACTAAATTTTCTTTGCTGAATGAATTAAACCTATAACTACATAAATATTTTAAAATTAAAAGAGAAATAAAAGGTTATCTAAGACAGAATTAGTCAGATAGTTTCCCTAGTAATTCTTTGTTGTGGAGGGCTGCCTTGCGCATTCTCAGATGCTTGTAGCATCCCTGACCTATGCCTACTACATGCTAGAAGTACCCCCCACCATCCTGTTTGTGATCATCAGAACGTCTCCATTCATCCCAAATGTCCCCTGGGGAGCAAAATCACTTCTGGTTTAGAACCCACTGGGCTAAGGCAAACCTTATCCTACAGGTGAAGAAACTGAGGCCCAGAAAAACCAAGTAACATGCCCAAAGCCAGTCAGCTAGTTCAAGGCAAAACCACGACTCAGATTCCAGGCTCCTGACTGGATGCACAGGGCATCTTCTATTACATTCAGCCTGAAACAGAAGACTGTGGGCATAACCATGTGGGAGCAACCATGGTACATTAATGATCTCTTTACTGCCTGTCATGTTAACGTGACCTTACCTTTCCATATGCTGCTTGATATTCCTTAACAATCAGCTGCCGCTGTGCATTTGACCTCTCAGTCAGAATGCTGATGAGCATTTTCTCATCGGTTCCTAAATGAAACAAAAGTTATTTTACTCAATATTTATGCTCAATATTTGTCTTGAACAAAAGCAAAATGATCAATGGCCTGAGACAAATGCAGAGAGTAAGGCATTTTAATTTCTAGCATCTTATCTGGTTGGAATTTTATTTATTTATTTTTTTATTTATTTTGTTTGCCTGCGTTTTGGAAAAAAAAGTTAACTTTATTTGGATAGTTTTGGGGGAAGGAAACAATCATTGTCTAAATACTCCTTTCTGTACATCAGACAAAAGAACCTACTACTTTTGAACTTGACTTTTTTACCTTTATGAGGTTTGGTTACTGTCTTATTGCCTTTTATCTCTCTCCCATACTTGATATCAAAATATTTCTTCCTCTGGAAAACAGGAACCAACACTTATTGAAAATCTGCCCTGCATGAAACAGCCTTTTATTCATTGCCATAGTTAATATTCACAGGGGCCCGCTGTATTAAAGATGAAGACACGAACTTATCTTCCTTGCCAAAGTCACACAACTGCTGAGTGGTCCAGCAAGAAGTTGAACCCAAATCTCTGACCCCAAAACATATATTTCTATCTTTGGTCCACATCTCTCTCATGCATTTCTTCCACATCTCTCTCTCCCTCCCTCCCTCCCTTCCTTCTTTCCTCCCTCCCTCCCTTCCTCCCTCTCTCCCTCCTTCCCTCCCTCCCTCCCTCCCTTTCTCTCTCTCTCTCTCTCTCTCTCTCTCTCTCGCTCTCTCTCTCCCCCCCGCCCTTTCTCTCTCTCTCGTTGCCCAGGCTGCAGTGCAATGGCACGATCTCGGCTCACTGCAACCACCACCTCCCGGGTTCAAGCAATTCTCCTGCCTCAGTCTCCCAAGTAGCTGGGATTACAGGCATGTGCAATCATGCCCAGCTAATTTTTTTTTTAATTTAGTAGAGATGGGGTTTCACCATGTTGATCAGGCTGGTCTCGAACTCCTGACCTCAGGTGATCCACCCGCCTCAGCCTTCCAAAGTGCCGGGATTTCAGGGGTAAGCCACCGTACCCGGCCTCTCTCATAAATTTCAAACCCATATACAAAATGAATTGTTTGTAAGCAAAAGGTAACATCAGGCCAGAGCTGATGCTGGCCTGCCTAAGAATGACCTCAAGGTCATTCTTATCTTGGTGACTACAGTAGTAAGAAAAACGTGGAAAGTTGTGTCTAATTAATTTCCCAACCCACGATGATACCTGGTTTGGGAAGCTGTGAATTGTCTTGCAGGCCTAGAGCATGCATGACTAGAGAGGTATAAAAGAGCGCCTGGAACTCAATGCTCAACTTCTTTGTGTCAAGGTGACACTCACAGACCTCATCTACACACTTCCGTGGCAGTGGTACATAGCTTACATCAATGATGAAGCAAAAGCTTCTGTGTACTTGGTTAGCTGCTGGGCCTCCCAATGAAAGATGCCGCCTTTCTGTGTCTTTGGTTTTGTATTCTTACACATAGTTAAATAAATACTGAATCAGATTAAAGTGTATTTGCGCTCTGTGGGACTGAGCACCAATTTGGTGCTGTGTATTGTACCCAGCATCTGTGTCAGTACACCACCGGCCACCACAACTGCACAAGTATCTGAAACTCAGCACATTCTGGGTGGAATTTATTGTATTTCCTCTCCGACTTGTCTTTCTTTCTATGTTCCCTCATCCACAACTATGGATATAGTCATCCAGGCAAAAATCCTGGGAATCATCTCAGATTACTTTCTTTATCGTATTCTCTATATTATAGCAATTATCTGCATCTCTTAAATTTGTCGTCTCCTCTGCATGCCCTCTGCCCCTGTGTCCTTATCATATTTTACCTGGATAACCTAAATCACCTCCTAATGTGACCCCCATATAATTATTCCTGTAAACTACTGCCTAAGTAAATGTTTAAAAATACAATCTGATCATGTCATCCCCTTGGCTAAAATTCTAATGGCTCTTTGTAATCTTCAGGATGAAGTTTAAGCCCCTTAGCTCATATGTCAGCTCATTATGATCTCTCCTGCCTTATGTCTTTGTTCTCATTTTCTACCCCCTCTCTGCATCTCTATAACCTATGCACCTAGACTACAGCTATACCAAACTACCTGCAGTTATGTGTAGTTTGTATGCCTGGCAGTTTCTCATCTCTTATTTTTAAACATGCTCAAGATCAAAAACTAAGCCAAGATGCCTCAGGTTCAGAGACTGTGTCTGACCTATCCCTAATGCAAACACCATTATGATACCTCATTCTGAACTCAGAACCTATCAGAAGTGGTGCTCATAAACAATAACCTCCTTCTTAAAGAAGGCCTGTAAGCCAAAGTGCAAATTCATGAAGAAACATAATGTTTAAAAAGAGGTGACAGAATTTAAAGACTATTAACCTCATGAAACAGTCTATTCAACACTAGATATAAATAGGGCAATCAGGCTGGGTGCAGTGACTCACATCTATAATCCCAGGACTTTGGGAGGACAAGGCAGAAGGATTACTTGAGCCCAGGAGTCCAAGACTAGCGTGGGCAACATAGCAAGACCCTGTCACTACAGAAAATTTAAAAATTAGGTACACATTGTGATGAGCACCTGTAGTCCTAGCAACACCAGAGGCTGAGGCCATAGGATCCCTTGAGCCCAGGAGTTTGAGGCTGCAGTGGGCTATGATCATATCACTGCATTCGAGCCTAGGTGACAGAGCAAGCCTTTCTCTCTTAAAAAAAAAAAATAGGGAAATCAAGAGATAAATGAAGAAATAACTTACATTGAAAAATGGAAAAAAATAAACCTCAAACAGGCAGAAAAAACATAATATTATATTGATATAAAGTTCTAATATATTTATGGAATTTGACAAGCTGATTTTAAAATTCATAGAGGAGGGCAAAGAGCCAAGAAAGACCTTGCCCAGTAGATATTTAGTGTCATTATAAAATCCTAATAATTGTGACAATGTGGTGTTGGGAGGGCCAAATAGATAAATGAAGCATAACAGAGAAGAGAAAAATAGGGAAGCATAAAACAGAGGTGATATTATGTACAAATCAGTGTGAAAAGGAAGAGCTCTTCAATACATTGTTCTGGGACAATTAAATGTCCACATGAAATAGAATAAAATGAGACACCTTTAAATACCATCCATGAACACTAATTCCATGTAGATTTAAGATCATAATACGAAAAATAAAATTTCAAAACTTTGAAAAAAAAGTAGGAGAATATCTATCTTTATGACTTCATTATAGAAAAGATTCAATAAACATAAATCCTGGACAAAAATATTGGTAAACTTGATTTCACTAAAATTTAAAACTTCTATGCAATAAAAATTACTGTAACCAATTGTATTAATCCATTTCACGTTGTTGATAAAGACATACCCTAGACTGGGCAATTTATGAAGGAACTCTTTAATGGAGAACTCACAGTTCCATGTGGCTGGGGAAGCCTCACAATCATGGTGGAAGGGAAGGAGGAGCAAGTCACATCTTACGTGGATGGTGGCAGGCAAGGAGAGAGCTTGTGCAGGGAAACTCCACCTTATAAAGCCATCAGATCTTGTGAGACTTATTCACTATCATGAGAACAGCACGGGAAAGACCTGTCCCCATGATTCAATCATCTCCCACCAGGTCCCTCCCACAACACGTGGGAATTATGGAAGCTACAAGATGAGATTTGGGTGGGGACACAGGGCCAAACCATGTCACCAATGTTAAAAAAAAAAACCGTAAACTTATAGGAAATATTTTCATGGCTTGTAATATTTTTTAAAAAGTCTGTATTGAGGAATTATAAAAAAACTCTTGCCAATCATAAAGAAGACAAACCAACTGAAAAAAATAGATAAAATATATTTTATATTTTATTGACATATGAAAGTGGAAGCAGATGTACAAGTGAGGATGCTTAACTCCATCAGTCATTGGAGTAGAGACAGGAAACAAACACACATGCAGTATAAGATACTGTTTAGACACACTTAATTAGAAAAATGGAATAGTCTTACTATAGCAAGTGTTGGTGAGAATATGGAGCAAAAGGAAGTCTTGTACATTGCTGAAAGGAATGCTAATTTCTGCATTCATTTCAGAGAGCAGTATGGCAAAATTTCTAGTTGATTTGAAGAGAAGCATCCCCATCAATGTGGAAATTCCAGTTCTTGTCATATTCTAGAGAAATGCTAGCAAATATGCACAATGAGACATAAGAGGAATATTCATTGCAGCATTTTTATATTGCAATATAAAAGAATTGTAGGCAATTTAAATGTTCCATCAATATTCCCATCTTCTGATATAGTGATGCAATAGACTACCATGCAGTTAAAATTAATGCACTAGAGCTCACCATATCAACATGGATAAATCCCAAAAACATAATGTTAAGAGACAAAAACATATTGCAGAAGAATGTATACAGTATGATTTCATTTTATGCTGTTTGAGACCATGCATAACAATATGTACATGTATATGTAGTTATGGTATTAAAAGTTTCATGGGAATGAACTCTAATTTGGGATGGTGTTTATCTCTAGGGAAAGGGGCAAGAGTGAAATCCAGGAAGAACTGATGGGATTGTATTGGGTTTTTTTGTTGTTGTTGTTTTGTTTTTGAAATAGACTCTCACTCTGTCATCCAGGCTGGAGTGCAGTGGCACAATCACAGCTCAGGGCAGCCTCAACCTCCCTGGCTCAAAGTATCCCCCTACCTCAGCCTCCCAAGTAGCTGTGATCACAAGCCCAAGCCACTAAGCCCAGCTAATTTTTTGAGTTTTTTTGTAGAGAAGGGCCCTCCTTATATTGCCAGGCTGGTGTTGAACTCCTGGGCTCTAGTGATCCTCCTGCCTCCCCCTCCCAAAGTGCTGGGATCAGAGGCATGAGCCACCATGCCCAACCAAGGGGGCCATATTTGTAATGATTTATTATGATAATTATTATTGTTGTTGGTGGCAGTGGTGGTGGTGGTTAGATAGGACTAATACAGGATGGTCACAGGAGAACAGAAAATTCCAGGCAGCAGTTTCACATGACTAGCAAAGGGAAACTGTTGAAATAGCTGCAGAAACTAGGGGCTGATATGACCCTGAAAACCCATAGTGTGGATCAAGCTGGCTAAGACCCACTGGACACAACATGGTGCTGGATTTGACCTAGGATTCTCCTAGGATCTCATTATATGCTAATTAGCATACTCAATCACACACCCACCAGTGCCATGGCAGTTCTGGAAACACCAACATTTGGTGTAAAAAGGGGTGGCACTACAGTTCCAAGAAATCACCTTTTTCCCAGAATCTTCATGACTATTCCAACCCTTGGTTAAAGAAACCCATAAAGGCAACAGCCCCAAACCCCCTTGTGCACGACTGTCTCTTGAGTACACTCACACTCCCCTTTCCTGAGTGTGTATTTTTCACTTTGCAATAAATCTCTGTGTTTTCGGTATTTTTTGACCCATCCTTGAATTTCTTCTCTAGATGGTGTCAAGAGTCTGGATACCAGCCAGGGTTGAGATTCCTCCGGCATTTGGGGATCTCCCCTAGACCACTAGTATCAGTGGTAATTTTTAATATTAAGTAAATATGATAAATGTTAAGATTTAATAAAACTGGGTTCTGTATATATTTCCTCATTGTTTCACAATTTTAGAAAATTCCTGACAATTTATCAAATTGAGTAAGCCAATCTGAGCAAACTGAACTTTGAGATTGTAACTTGCCTGATTTGCTTCAACATTAAGAAAGGAATTGTAAAATATCACTCACCAATTCCTTTGATTGCTTTCTGAATAGCTTCAGCATCCACTGATGGGCTAAAGTCTGGATAATCTCTTACTGTTCCTCGGTGTCCAACCTAGAAGGAAATATTTGAAAGTCCCATTGGTTCAAAATGACATCTTTCTTGTATTACATATGCATATTCCTTCATGCATATGAGAGGCATATGACAAACCCATAATTCGCACACCTTCCCACCACTTCAGGAGTGGCTCTGAAATTGCCTTTGGAAAATTATGACAGTAAGAGAAATCTGACATGGTTGACTCCATCTTGCTTCTAGCCTCACAGGCTGGCTGTCTTTGCTCATTCCTGGGTGTGGGGCAAACTAACTTCAGGAGGAATTTAGTTTATAGTTTAAATGATACTAGCTCTTCCCAAAAGCTAAACTACTCTTGTAAAATTAATGAAAGTCTACCAAGTTAGGAGGATGAGAGGGGCCTGAATTTTACTAAGATGTAGGCATAGTTACATAATTACCTGCCATTATTCTGGAGGTCACAATATTTGCAACCTCCCCAATTACTCTTGCAGATAGCATCACTATTATAGAACCTACAGTTGGCCTTTTGAGAAGTCTTTTAGGCTTTTGCATTTCTGACTACTGGACAGCCCCACCCAGACCAGCAACTCCTTTGGTGGCCCCCACTTAGAAGCAGACTCAGCCTACAAGGACTGTTTTCTATACCCCTATAATTACATCTCCAACCAATCAGCATGCCCCTTCCCTAGCCCCCTGCCCTCCATTTTAACCTTGAAAAACCCCTAACTTTTGAGCCTTCAGGGAGATTGATTTGAGTAATAACTCTGTCTCCCACATGGTGTGGCTAGCCTGGCATCAATTAAACTTTTTCTTTACTGCAATGCGATGGTCTCAGTGGACTGATTTTGTCTGCGCAGTGAGCAGGAAGAACCCATCTGGCAGTTACAGTTCAAGTGATGGTCTACCCCCCAGACACAGGGAATATGATATCTACCCCATATCTCAGGAGTCCTCTTTTTCTTTTGTGTAACAAATTACAAATATGAAACATTGGTTCTCCAGAGCAGTCAGTTGTGTTAATCTTGGTGACACTGAAGAAAATTTGTTTTAAAGTAGCATTTGCAGGAGAGCAACAAGAAAGCTGAAATTTCCTAAATCTTCTAATTTTTCAAGTGATAATTCAAAGCTCATCATGGCATCTCGCACAGAAGTAACTGTGGTTTACAGACTTCAAGATGTTTTAATTAGTGTTGACCATTGTCCTTGGGGAATCCCAGACTAAATGATCCATAAATGAAAACCCCCTTAAGACTGTCTGTTCTTAAGCTTTGTTTAATGAATGTGCAATTAGAAGACCTTCTAAAAGCTCTACTGACATCATAGATCTTCAGGAATTGCAAGGAAGTAAAAAATGCCACACTACTAATTTTAAGCATGTAAATTAGAAGCATGTCAGTAAGCTGGGAAAGACCATAATACAGAAAAAATATTTTAAAATTGCTTATGAGACTAAAGAAGGACAGCCACAAAGATGTTGAGAAAAATCAAAGTAAATGTAGATTTATGTGGTAGTTCCTAACTTCTTGAATAAAAATCTGTCTTTACAGTAATAATATTTCCTTTTAAACAGCATTTTTCTATCCTGTTACTGAATAGTATTGGCTCTGTTGTCTTGTATTAACATGGGTTCATTTTGGCTCTCTTGAAGGGTTTAATATTTTCATGAAAGGACATTATCTGTCACATTAAAGTGAATGGAAAATTAGTGTTCTGGCACAGTAAAATATGATAGTCTGCTGATTCATTAGATTAGATTGAATAATTGATTTCAATACACTCAAACACTGTTTAATCTTATAGCATCTAAAATAAGAACTTTAGAACCTAGAAAATAATTGCAAGTTAGAAACTAGTTGTGAATGTTCCTGACCTGAAGATACCTGTAACAAACCAGTCACTTTAGTCTGGGCATGGTGGCTCACTCTTGTACTCCCAGGTCTTTCGGGGGCCAAAGACAGAGGATCATTTGAGCCCAGGAGTTCAGGGCCAGCCTGGGCAACACAGTAAGACCCTGTCTCTACAAAATATTAAAAAATTACCAGGTGTGGTGGTGTGCAGGTGTGGTCCCAGCTACTTGAGAGGCTGAGGTGGGAGGACCACTTGAGCCCAGAAGGTCAAGGCTGCAGTGAGCTGTGATTGTGTCACTGCACTGTAGTCTAGGTGACAGAGTGAGACCGTGTCTCACAAAAAAAAAGAAAGAAAGAAAGAAAGAAAAGAAATTAGTCACTTTAATATAATTTTTGATGAATTCTCTTTCTCCAAGGCTTGATAAATATTTTATGGATTCACAGAGCCAACTGGCTTCATTTCACTTCTATCCACCTAGGAACTTTTGTGTTGATCTTATCTGTCCACCTTCCAGTGTCTGGCATTGTAAAAGAACTACCCCAATGTTAGATTGTTTGAATGCTTCATGCCCAGCACACTTTACATGCTAGGCACTTTATATATGTTAATTATAATCTGCATAACAGCCCCAATAAATGAGAGTGAGCAATTTCACATAAACAGCACCAAGATTTAAGAAGACCAGAGAATTTGATCAAGTCTACACAGCTAGTTGCAGGCAGAGGTTGAATTTAAAAGCAAACTAGACTATTCCAGACCATTCCTGGTGTTTCATGAAGTGCAGTCTCTGTACCACCTGGAGTGATACTTTAAATGTATATGACCAGGACCCACCTTCTATATACTGAATCATATGTTTTAGAGATGGGGTGCTAAATTCTACATGTGTAAGAAGCTCCCAGGTGATTCTGTGCCATGCAGATATTGACATGGCTGATTCTAAATATAAAAAGACAAAATTGTGGTCAGATCCCAGTTGTTCATGCATCATGAAAACTCAGGGTTTGCACTCCAGCTGTGAACTTTTCACTGGCCTTTACCACTTACACATCAAAATATGCTAAAATGCCAATGCACAGAATTAGAGAAGGAGGAAATTCCCAATTTATTATGCAATTTAGTACTTAGCAAGAATTAAATGGGGGAGGAATAACTTGTTTAATTACAAGGGGGGAAGAAAGTACACATACACACACCCCAGCTTGAAAAAGGGCTTGGGAATTCTGAAGTGGAATTTTAGTGAAATATTTAAAACTGCTTCCATTATTTAAATGAATGGCATTATTCATTTGATAGACTTGGTTGCCCAAATCATTCAGAAATATTACATGACTTACAAAATAATCTTACAATCAAAGATTAATGAAATCTTTTAAAACTAATACATGAACAAAGTGATTTACAAACATTTAACTCTTACAAGGGCCTTCATGAGGTGAATTTTATTATTTCTAATTGAAAATGGAAGAAACCCAGTCTCACAGAGATTATTTGCTTAAAAGAGCTCTGCTAATAAGGACAGCCCCAGGACTCAAACCCATCACCTTATGACTAAAATGCCCCCTGCTCTATGTCACATCACAATGCCTCGGGGGAGTTCATCTTAGTGGTTCTCAAAGTGTGGTTCCTGAAGCAGCTGCATCAGCATCACCCGGGAATGTGACAGAAATGCAAATTCTCAGGCCCAACCCCAGTGTTCCTGAACCAACAACTGCCCGGCCAGGATGCAGAATCTGCGATTTAACAAACCTTCCAGGTGATTCTAGTACACAATAAAGTTTAAGAAGCACTGCTTTATTTCCTTCTTAGCTGTCTAGAAAACCAAAGCAAAAATGAGCAAACAAGCCATGAATTCTCTTATGGGTGTGGAAGATGAAGAATTTAATGATGAGCTCATCGTTTCAGGAATGTCGGCATTTTTACAGCCAAACAAGACTGCTTGCATTGCCTGCTCCACTGCAAGCTTAATTCCTTGACATTTCTATTACTAATCAATACTTGGCTGAGTTTATTTCCAGTAACCCTAGTGTCCTAACATAGTCAGTGCTAGCGTAGAACATCACCTGAATACTTGGCAAAGTCTATTTAAAAAAAAAAATGTCTTTGATCAGATTTCCATCCACACATTTAAACACATTTAGTTGCTTTCCTTTTCTGAAACTTGACCTTCAGATGCCTTCAAAAGAAAAATGCTGCTGAAGCCAGTTGGAAAACAAATTAAAGCAAAGAATGTCTAGATAAAGGGGGAAAGTAACAGGAGCTCTTTATACTAAGAACAATTGCTGCTAATCACTATGTGCCAAGTACTGTGCTAAGCGCGTTTCCTGCATTTGCTTATTCAATCCTTGCAATAAACTTATAAGGTAGATATAATAAATCCTTTTCACAGATGATGAAACTGATGATTAAGTAACTTGTCTAAGTTCCCACAGCCAGTAAGTGGTCTGTTCCAACAGTCTTTGCTCCTAAACTAGACTAGCCTTCATCTCATTTAAACCATCTTTTTCAAGACAATATAATCTCCCTTGATCTTCTAAAATCATCCTTCGGAGGTCAGCCTTAGCACATGACACCTTGAAGCCACTGCTTGGCCAAGCTGGGCCTAGGGAGATGTTTGCTATTGCCCCTGGGAGAGGCCAGTCTGTTTTTGACTCACAAAAGACAGTTGTACCTATTTCTTTATGCAAAGTGTACTGGGTTTGCAAGAAGTTAAACATTTACATTCAGAAGGATGAGTGGAAGAGAAAAACAGAAGGTGCCAACCCTGTTGATATGAAACATATTTAAAGCCAAATGCTACAGAGCAAGAATAGCAGTTGCTGCAGGGACATTTTGAAGATGCGGTGAAGCCAGATCACTCATCACTTCAGAAAGCCCTATAAAGGCCACATCCAAAAATTGAGGCATCAAATCAAAGCTCCAGATAAAACTCCAGGACAAGGAGCTCTCAAAGAGCCGGGGAGAAACGATGGCTCTCTGCTCAATGTCAAGATGCTATGTTGGGTCATGAAGCTTTATGATACAAGGAAAAATGGAGTAGATTACAAAAAATAAAGCAATCAAACTTGGAAATTGTTAAGACTTCCTGTTCAATTTTTCCAGTAAAAAGCATTTTTCAAAACCAAAGAAAGTTTACTGTAAACAGCCCTGAAATAAAATGCAGTCAAGTGAGGCAGGTGTTATGGGTTGAATTGTGTCTCCCCAAAAAAATACCTTAAAGTCCTAACCCACAGTACCACAGAAGGTGGCCTTACTTGGAGACCAGGTTATTGCAGATGTAATTAATTAAGATGAGGTCACAGTGGCAGGCCCCCAATCCAATACCACTGGTATCCTTATAAGACAGCCATGTAAAGGCAGAGACATACAGAAAGAATGTGATGTGATGGTGAAGGCAGAGACTGGAGTTACGCAGCTGCGAGCTGCCAGTATGAGACCAGAATGTGCCTCTTCAAAACATGAAGGATTGTTGAAGACAAGAAGAAACAGATACTCAAGAGATATCTTTCCTCCATTTGCCTAAAAGCAGGACAAAGATTTATGAAGACAAAAGGTATTCTGCCCTCCTGACTACCAGGGAGAACAAAGGTTAAAGACTGAAGATAGTTTAAGACCCTTATCATCCTGACAACGGTATTAGAAGAATTTATATTAGCAAGCTGTACTAACTAACCTTTATCTGCAAGTTATTTGCCTTTCTTCACTGCCCCACCTGCAAGTTGCTGCCCACAGAGATTCAAAGGTCCTTTTCTATTGTCTTGTTACCAAAAATTTACTATTCTTTGTTGAAGATGCTATATAAGCTGAAATTCAAAGCCACCTCTGAAAACTACTCATTCTCTTGGTGTCTCCATGTATACTCAAAATACACATGTTAATAAACTTCTGTCTGGTTTTCTCTTGTCAATCTGTCTTTTGTAACAAAGGTGCTTTCCAACTAAGAACCTATGGGGATTACTGTTACTCCCCTATACCAGTAAACCACTAGAAACCAGGAAGAGGCTAAGAAGGACTCCCCTACAGCTTTCAGAGGGAGGACGGCCCTGCCCACACCTTGATTTTAGACTTCTGGCCTCCAGAACTGTGAGATAATATATTCATGTCATTCGAAACCAGCAGCTTGTGGTACTTTATTACAGCAGCCCTAGGAAACTAATACAGCAGGTAAAGGCCAGAGAAAAATACTGGTAACCAAGCGGTTCCTACAGGGCAAATCCTAGGGGCCTCGCCTAAGAGCCTCCTCACCTAGAAGGAGTCCCACTGGCTGGCAATGATCACTGTGCCTATGGAAGATGATGCACAAACAGAAGCCTCCCACCACCACCGTAGGCATGCTCTGCAGCCCACAGGGCAGTAAGGAGTAGGCGGTGCTGAACATCCACAGCAGGCAAGACTGGCAGATGCTGGGATGCCTGAGATATGCCAGGCTGACAACATGGCTTTGTTCATAATGTGTCCAAAGTTCTGAAGAAAAAGTTTATATTTGTTCTTGGGCTCACTCAAAGAAAAAATATTCATGCTTTTCAGCTTTTCTTTTTTAAATTTCTTAAAAATATTTAGGGGGTACAAGTGCAGATTTCTTACATGCAGATGGTGCATAGTGGTGAAGTCTTGGCTTTTATTAGTGTACCCGTCACCCGACTAGTGAGCCCTGTGCTCAATAGGTAATTTTCAGCCCTTAGCCCCTCCCACCCTCCCACCTTTTGAAGTGTTCAATCTCTATTATTCTGTTCTCTATATCAATGTGTACCCATTGTTTAGCTCCCACTTATAAGTGGTATTTGACTTTCTGCTTCTGAGTTATTTCACTCAGGATAATGGCCTCCAGTTCCATTCATGTTCCTGTAAAAGACATGATTTTATTTTATTTTTTTTTTGTGGCTGAGTGGCTGAGTAGTATTCTATAGTATAGTATAGTATAGTATAGTATAGTATAGTATAGTATAGTATAGTATAGTATTCTACATTCATTTTCTTAATTCAATCCTCTGTTGATAAACCTTAGGTTTATTCCATATTTTTGCTATTGTCAATAGTTCAGCTTTTCTTTTTTAAATACAGTGATTTCATCATCGGGGCAGTGTCAGAGCAAGAGGACTGGAATGTGAGAACAGAGGAGGGTGTGGGATGGAGTAGAAAGATGAATGTGATTCAGAAATCAGGGAAGACAGGGACAAACAAGCCATTGATGTTGTATTTTCCATGACACATGAGTTATAATAAGAAGCCTTGACCCCTTGGAGCGTGTGTCACTCACAGCTAGCCTGCCTTCCATTGGCTCCTGTGCCTCACCTCCTAGGTTTCTTCCCGCCTCTCCAGGATGCACTCACCTTTGTCTGACCTCTATAAAGTACGCAATTCTAAAGTGGAAAGTGGCTCTCTCTTTTCTTTCCCTCTAATCCTGCTGTGGGTTATTTCTTCCACTCCCTCTTCTGTATACAGACAAATCCCACATTATAGCTCTAGCCCAGACTTCAGTTCTGAGCACTGGTCTTGTATATTCAATGTCTCCTCCATGTATTTGTTTTGATTATCTCCTATATCAACTCATTGTTTCCTCCCAAGCTATTTCTTCCCCCTTCTGACACTTACATAGTACTTACTTGTATTTTACATATACCTGATCATTTAATCCTCAAAACCACCCTATGAGGTAGGTACAATTAATACCGTGATTTTATAGAGGAGAAAAAAGAGGGTCCAGAGCGGTTAAGACACTCGCCAAGGTCACATAGGTAGTTTGTGGCACAGCCAGGATTTGAACCTAGGCAATCTGGCTCCAGTTTCTGTGCTCATCGCCAATTTGCTCAGTTTCCTCAACCTTCCCCATCCCTGTAAAAGGAGCAACCATCAGCCACCAGAAACCTGGGAGTCCCCTTTGATTCCTTCACCTGCATTTCCCTCTGAATTCCATCTATCAGCAAGGCCTGCTGAGATTATTTTAAGAAGATAATCGCATGGGCACTCCTCCCAAGGTTCTTTGCTCCTGCTCTTGTCCAACTCACAATCATCGCTCTCCCGTACTTGAACATCTGAGTCATGTCCCTCTCTACTTCCTACTTCCCATCTCCAGCCATTTCCCACATAGCAGCCAAGGGATCTGTTAAAGATCTAAGTCAGGCCAGGTGGGGTGACACACACCTGTAATCTCTGTGCTTTGGGATGGATCACCTGAGGTCAGGAGTTTGAGACCAGCCTGGCCAATATGATGAAACTCTGCCTCTACTAAAAATACAAAATTTAACCAGGCGTGGTGGCAGGTGCCTGTAATCCCAGCTACTCAGGAGGCTGGGGCAGGAGAATCACTTGAACCCAGGAGGCAGAGGTTGTAGTGAGCTGAGATCGTGCTACTGCACTCTGGTCTGGGCAACAGAGTGAGACTCCATCTCAAAAAAAAAAAAAAAAAAATCTAAGTCAGATCTTGTCACTCCCCTATTTCACACTGAATAGAGTCCAAACTCCTTACACTGGTCCATAGGGCCCTGCATGGTTTGGCGCAACCACCTTCATGACTCTTATCTGGAGCCACTCTCTCCAGATGAGAGGTAGAGTTCCCACACTTCAGTTCTTTGAAAGTCAAGCTGGTATACAATGAACTCTTTCCCACCTTAATGCCTTGGTTTGTGTTGTTCTCTCTATCTGGAATGATTTTTACCTTCAGTCCTCTCCTTAAAGACCATCTTCTCTAACAGACCTTCTTTGGCTCTTGATCTGAGTAGGTCTTCTACTGTTATTCTGCATCTCAGCCACCTCTCCATTGTTAGGGCACTCAGCATTGAGTAATACCTCTCGCTGTTTATATCTGTCTCTCCACCCCCTCTAAAATAAAATTCCAGAAGGCAGAGACATTTGTTTCACTCATTCCTATTTATCCAGCTGGGAGCCCAGTGCTCAGTCCCCAGATAGGGGCTTAATACGTAACTGTGAATTAGTTTGCTAAGTAAGAATATGAAAGCAAGACAATGACATCTCACAGTGTGGACTTTCTCCAAGCTCTACACTAGATGTTTGGCTGCCCGATGAGTTGCTTCCTTCAAGTATCAATAGTCTAGAAATCAAAGTTCCTATTGTATTCTGGGAGATTTGGGAGATACTTCAGAAGCTGAGTGTTTTCTAGTACACTGGAGACATGAAATGCATGACTGTGTCTGGTGATTCTGTTATATCTTCCTTCCTGTCTCTCCAAGTGCTCAGGGTTTCTCTGACAAAGGTAGCAAACCCAACTATCTGGATTGAGCTTGAAACACTGGGCCTCCCCAGAGACTTTATTAACACGAACATCTTTCTCAGAATAATTTTCATGTATTTGTTTAAAGCAGATTATAAATAATTTGTATTAATCTTCTTTTGAGTCATCTAGAACCAGTATGTGTAGATTATCTCTTTGTTCTACAATCAAAGTAAAGTGCTTAACCTAGTTAAGAGTTCTTGACCAAATTCTCTTGGCCAAGGGTCACAAAGAGTTGAAGACTAACATGGCTATTCTGGCCACATACTCAGCCCTGTGCATGTGTAACTTCTGTGGGAGACGTCCCTGTCTAAGGGTCCTGCAATCTAACAGGAATATATAGAGAATTTCTATCTTCCTGGATATATGGAGAAATATAGGGAATTTGGATCACTGAAGTGCAGAATCCACATCTTCTTAAATGGCCCTTGGCTAGAGAACGGTGGCTGTCTGTCTTAGCATTCCAGGCTGATATAACAAAATACCATAAACTGGGTGTCTTATAAATAATAAAAATTTATTTCTCACAATTCTGGAGGCTAAAATTCCAAGATCAAGGTGCCAGCAGATTCGGTGTCTAGTGAAGGTCCACTTTATGGTTCACATACGGCACCTTCTGGCTGTGTTCTCACATGGCAGAAGACGTGACCAAGCTCCCTCAGACCTCTTTTAAAAAGGCAATAATCCCCACCTAACCTAATCACCCCCCAGAGATCCCATCTCCCAATCATCCTGAAGGTCGGGATTTCAACCTATGAATAAGGGGCAGGTTGGTGGGGGAGGGGGAACGACACAGACATTTAGACCACAGCACTAGCTTTGCAGGATTTGGGGACACTTACTCTATCCACCTCACTCCTATGAGGATGAGAAACCTGTGAGGGACTGGGATCAGGGATGTCTCCTGTTTGTAATATTCTGGGCAGAATACTTCTTACATAAATGGCCAAGGTAAATGATGTCTACCGGACATGATGGTAAATGCATTATTTTATGGGTTATTTATGAATTTTTTTAAAAAGCGATAATCCCAACAAGAAGTTGCAGCAAATTTAAGAATGCTTCCTAATGTAAAGTAAACCTAGAGAATGGAAACTCCTTGAACAGTCCATGTGAAGACTTCTTGGGACTCTCTGTGGCCCTTGGAGGATACTAAAGTATCATAAAAGAGAATTGTAATACCTCCCCCAATCCCCTTGTAATCTTGTATCCCTGTTATTGCTTCGTGGGACTCTTCCTGTTGCATTCAAATGTGTCTTGCCCATCTGCCTCAGGGCTTACACTTGTCATTCCGTCTGCCTGGCTGCTCTTTCCCGAGATATTCTCTCAGCTCACCGTCTCATGCCACGTTGACTTCTCCTCCTATATCTGAGCAGAAAATCACACCCCCCATCATATTTATTATCCACCTTTACTTTTCCCCAGAGCACTTAAAACTGTCTTTTTATACTGTACATTTATTTCTTCATTTATTGTCTGTCTTCCCTAATAAAATGTAGGTGCCATCCTTTTTATTTCTCTTTCTCTGCTGTGTTGCCAGAGCCAATATCTGGCATATAAAAGATAGTAAATATTAGTTGAGTGAATAAATGAATTAAAAATGCTTTCTTGTTCTACATCCTGTTTATTTCAATAATTCTCAAATGCCACTGTCAGACTTTTCAGAGCTCCATGCCATATGGTAAAAATTCTACAAATGCGATCTTCACCTTTCTTAAACCCTGTTCACATGGGGCTGTCACTACTCCTATTTAAACATGCCTCCAGAACCTATGTGAGGTACTGAATCAAACACAAAGAGTTACAAATGAAAGAAGTAAAGATCTGATAATGAAGGGATAGACTTGAGAATTTTCTCCTCTTTTGATTTATTCTCCTATAATTCATTCATGTGAGACCTGTGTATTCATTTTATTGCTCAGTACTCTATATACTTCTTTTTTTTCTAACTGCTTTACATCCACCAAAAAAATAGACTTCCAAGAGAACAAATCATACCTTCTCCACTTTACATTCCTTCCTCTCTGATCTAGAGCTTTTTATTTTCCTCTTTACCTCTGATTTACCAGGCTTTTCCAATGGTTAAACATTAGCTTTGCATACTATAGTTTTATCATGATTAAATATAAAAGAGGGACCCTCCCTCCTTCACAGTTGGGCTAACATCAGAGAATGGCAAAGAACAGCTTTTTAGTGTTCATTCCACTCATTCCTAGGAAGCCTCTCTGTTCTCACTCAGATGAGAAACTTTCCAGGCTTTGTCCCAAAACAAAGCTTAAATGTTTTGATTTGAAATCCAGGTCTAACCTGTTTTAAATCAACTTTCTGCAAAAGACCATTTGTGTGCCTGTCTGAATGCCAATATTTACCTAAAGCAGCTTCAGGGAACATGGTTTAAAACACACAGCAGACTTGAACAGCACCTAACCAGGAAAGATGCCTGTTCTGCTTGGGATGTGAAAAGTCTCTTTCAGTGAAAATAGTCACAAAGCTTGATCTTCCATTCCTGGATGTGGTAGATGGGAGGGAGACCAGAGGAGGAGTTCAGCATATTCACATGCATGAACACAGGTTTCTCCTCACACGTTTTAAATTTGCATAGCAAAGAAGAGCAATCACATCAGGAAAGAAAGGTCTAATGGGATGTCTGTGTCAAAGCAAGAAGTATGAAACTGGACAGGACACTCACAAACTCTTTGAACCCAGGAAAAACAGCATCCAAATGCCCAGGGCTGGTGTCTTCCATGGGACAGAATTTGAAAGGCATTATCTTCCCAAATTTCTCTCTCATGTTAGCACATTGCACCTTTCCTAAGAGCCTCTACCACTACTGCCATTCCTCTGGGTTAACAGTGGAAATGAGATGACTGTGTCCTCATATGTCAAACTGCACCAATCTTGTTCCCACCAGAGAGGAAGGGTTCGGGAGGGAAGGGGGCTGTGCCTTCTCTCACCATGAACACTTGATCATAGATTAGCTTTTCCTATCTGCAAGGGTCCATCCTGGCAGCCTTTCCCAACATTTCTACCACCGTGGATCCCTTTTTCAGTATCTTCTATATGGATCCCATGTTTTGAATGATTCTGCCTTGCTAATCTATATTTATTACCAAACATTAATTCATTTTCCTATTTTTCCCATATATGAAAAATATATCTAACAATCAGAGCTTCTGATCAACATAAATAGCCAGGGCCATTGGTATTAATATAACTTTATTTATTTTTAATATAATGTTAGTCAAAAATAAAAGAATATATATTGGAAACTGTGTGCCTTAATGTGAGTTATAGATGCGTAGTATAATTAGGAATGTATCTGGTCTTTGCACTGGTTCTTGGCATAGAGCTTCAAAAACCCTTGGAATTTCCTGAATGATAGGAGTGACTTTGTGATGCAATTGGGGTGACTCATGGCAGACCCTTAGATAGCCTTAGAATGATGGCTGGTCTCCAGAAAGATTAGCCCTGTGATCACAGGGTTGCAACTCTGGTCAGCCAGACCTCTGAGGAGGAAAGAGGGGCTGGAGATTGAGTTCAATCATGTAACAAATAATTTAATCAATCATTTGTGCCTACATAATGGAACTCCAATTACAGTTCTGGACACTGAGGCTCAGAGGAGCTTCCTGGTTATTGAACACACTGACACAAAGGAGGGTGAGGTGCCCTGATGCCAGAGGGAGAGGGCATGGAGGCTCTGGGTCCAGGACCCTTCCGGAGCTTGCCCATGTGTATCCCTCATAATAAACTTGCAT
The DNA here is from genome assembly GCF_029289425.2 of Pan paniscus. Taxonomy (NCBI): domain Eukaryota; kingdom Metazoa; phylum Chordata; class Mammalia; order Primates; family Hominidae; genus Pan; species Pan paniscus. Next base: position 51,503,939 of record NC_073252.2, read on the forward strand.
TAATAAGGATAGCACTTTCAGTGAGTTCTGTGAATCATTCTGGGGAATTCTTTAATTTCAGAGGGTCATGAAAACTCCTAAATTTATAGCCAGTTGGCCAGAAGTGCAGGTGATTCCTGACACTTGAACTGACATCTGAAGTGAGGGCAGTTTTGCGGAGGACTGAACCCTTAATCCTGTGGAATCTGACGCTAATGCTGGGTAGTTAGTGTCAGAACTGTATTCCAGTATGCCCACTAGGAGTGGAAAGGGAGTATTTTATGTCTTTAGAAATATATATGTGTTTAAAATATTATAAAATATTGAAAACAAGAGTGGTCAGAAGGAATCTGATTGAGGACGTGACATCTCTTTTAGATGGCTGAAAGAACCATTCCAATGGGGAGAGGGGGCTATTGATGTGTAATAAAATCAGGCCCAGGAAATAGGCAGAAGCCCCTCTACAAAAACAGTTGCAGCGATATTATTTGGCAAGAAATACATTTTAGAATAAAATTAATATATTGAAATCATGCTGATTAAAACTAACATTTATTGAGTGCTCACTCCATGCCAGGCACTGCTAATACATTTTACATGAACTGGCTTAATGCTTACAAACCGTAGATGAGATAAGCACTATTACCCTACCTGTCTTATAGATGAGGAAACTGAAGTAGACAAAGACTAAGCAATTTGCGCAAGAGCCTACCTTTTAAATGATTAGGGAGTTCTGAAAGGGAGAATTACAATTTTGGTTAGACTGTTTTCATTCTGCTCCCAGCAGAGCCTGTCGCACTAGGTACTTGCTGCTTTAATTGTTTAACTGTTTTGGATGAACTTCAAAACAAAGTTAGTAGGCATTGTATTTAGGTAATATATTTTTATAAAACTTCTCTTATCCCTTGGTTGCAGAGTAGCTCTATATTCCCTTTCCTCATTTTGTAAATTAGAGTTTAGAGTGGTGAAAGGAGAATGTATCCCAAGTTAGGATGTTAATAACAGTTCATGGTGATTACAATGATTGTGAGTTAATTTAAAAAAATTCTAGCACCACTGGGTATGGTGGCTCACACCTGTAATTCCAACACTTCCGAAGGCCAATGTGGGTGGATCAGCTGAGCTCAGGAGTTCAAGACCAGCCTGGGCAACACAGTGAATTCCCATCTCTACAAAAAAAATTTAAAAATTAGCTGGGCATGGTGGGGGCATGCCTGTGGTCCCAGCTACTCGGGAGACTGAGGCAGTAGGATCGCTTGAGCCCAGGAGGTTGAGGCTGCAGCAAGCCGTGATTGCACCACTGCACTCCAGCCTGAATGACAGTGAAGCTCTGTCAAAAAAAATAAAGAAATAAAGAAAGAAAAATTCTAGTACCATAATAAAAATTCTAATTTGAGAGTTCAAACTAATAGGAATTACATTTATTATTATTCTGTAAATGTAAGTTAGGAATTGATCAAGGAGGAAAGAGCTCAGAGTATTTACATAAGAAAGCCAGCATTGTATAACAGAAGGTACGCAGAAAAAATACTGCTGTGGTAGCTTAATAAAAAGTCACATTGTAAGACATTCTAATTTGTGGGCTTCCTGAGTGCTTGCTATGGACCTACAGGCAACATATGACAAGGGACTCTAAGTCCAAGGAGTATAAACCAATAAGATATCAGGCCCTTTCATCAAGGGTGAAGTGGTAGAACATATGTCTGAACAGAGATATTCAAAATTTGCAAACAAAGGAAATACTAATGCAACACAGATTGTTGATTCATCTGAAACAATGGTAGGGTTGCAACACTCCTAGATAGAATATAAAAGACCTAAGAAACCAGCCATTCTTTCATCTTCAATGGTAATGCATTGAAATTGCAACTAATGGCTTCTCCCTTGATCATACCACTGTAATAAACTAATCATACACATAATCACGTATACAGTTTTGTAGAAATGCAATGACTTGATTGCTTATTTATGTTTGAGTGTGTATGTGGTTTTGTGTGGCAGAGAGGAAAAAAGAACACATAAAACTTTGTGATAAGAATGTTTACAATTGGAAATCTGAGGGTTTTTACCATCTTAACCATTTCTAAGTGTATAGTTCAGTAGTGGTTAGAATATTCACATTGTTTTGAAACATCTTCAGAACTTTTTCATCTTTCAGAACTGAAACTCTACACATTAAACAACTCCTCTTTTTCTCTTTCCTTATTCATTCCTAACGACCAGTCTCCTTCTGTTCCTATGAATTTGACTGCTTTGGATACCTCTTATCAATGAAATCATACAGTATTTTGTCTCTTTGGGACTGGCTTTTTCACTTAACATACTGGGCTCAAGGCTCACCCATATAGTAGCATGTGACAGGGTTTTCTTCCTGTCACACAACATGTGTTTTTAAAAGACTGAATAATATTCCATTGTGTGTGTGTACCGCATTTTGTTTATTCATTCTTCTGTCAATGGAAACTGGGCTGCTTCTACCTCTTGGCTATTGTAAAAAGTACTGCAGTGAACATGGGTGTATAGATACCTTTCTTTAAGATCCTGCTTTCATTTCCTTTGGATATATACCCAGAAATGGGATTGCTGGAGCAGTGGTAGTTCTAGTTTTAATTTTTTGGAGAATTGCTATCTTGTTTTCCATAGCAGTTCTGAGTTGTTCTTAATGTTTGCTCTCTGAGATCTCACTCATAAGTATTAGTTCTTTAATTGAGGGAGAGGAGGTAAACAGGAAAAAAAAAAAAGAAAGAAAAACCCAGAGACAGTAGGAGCCCTTCTTTGGCTAGGGCCTCTTTCTCCATGTGAGGGTTTGCCCTCCAGGCTCAGGTTAGCCTCCTGTTTTTGGCCTCTCCCCACCTCTTTCCTGCTATCTGATGCCAAATGCTACCATCCCTGATGTAGCCATACTCCTAGCCCCTGTGGTAGGCAGAACAACAGCCTCCTAAAATGTATACACCATAATCCTTGGGAATTGTCAATGTATTGTGTTTCATGATGAAAGAGACTTTGCAAACATAATTAAGGTTTCAGACCTTAAAACACAGGGATTAGCCCGTGTTATCCAGGTGGGCCCAATTTAATCACACGCGCCCTTAAAAGCAGAGAAATGTCTTCAGCTGGAGGGAGAAGAGAATGGCAGAAAAGAGATCCCCCAGAAAGAAAAGCCAAAGAGATTCCAAGCATAAGAAAGATTTGATGCATCATTGCTGGTTCTGAGATGCAGGGGCCACATACAAGGACAGGCAGAGACCTCCAGGAGCCAAAGACAGCTTTTGCTGGCAGCCAGCAAGCACTAAGAACTCAATTCGACGACTACAAGGAACTAAATTCTACCAACAACCTAAAAGGGCTTGGAAGAGGATTCTTCCCAAAGTCTCCAGAAAGGAACGCAGTCCCAACAACGCCTTCATTTTAGTGCTGTGTGACCCATTTCAGGCTTCTAACATATAGAACTGTGAGATAATAAATGGATGTTGTTTTAAATTGCTAAATTTATGATAATTTGTCACAGCTGCAATAGGAAATGAATACACCCTTGATCACACGCACTTGGGTCTCTCCTAGCCCTTCAGAAATATGCCACGCCTTTGAAGGTGTCAGCAGGAGAGCCTGCCCAAATAATTCCATGTCAATTTACTCATGGGCGAGGGCCAGAGGGTGACTTTTTTTTTTTAACACCAGCATTTTGGAGAGATGCTTTTTTCATCTGATTCTATGATATGTTCATAAAAGCAGCAGGGATTTCAGATGAAAGATGAGAGATTAGCCTCCTAGCCAGTGAGAAGGGAGTAACTTGGGCCAAACAAAGCCTTCCAACAGCACACCTTCCATCCATACGCCAGGCCAAGGGATGGTCACATCTCTGCACAGGCTTTTCTTTAAACTTGCCCTCCCCCTTACTTATAAAATATAATGTATGCTCATGATTAAAAAAAAAATCAAACAGTACAGAAGGTGATATATTGAAAAGTAAAAGTCCTTTCTCACAATTCCACCTTTCCACAAAGTTTTGATGTAATAGTCTTTCTGTAAATTTTTTATTTTCTTTGTTCTTTCTTTTAAACAGAATCCCTCTGTACATATTATTCTATAAGTTGATTTTTTAAAGTATTACATCTTGGGACTTTTTTAATGTCAATTCACATACAGCTGATCCACTTTTTTCCCATTCATTTTAATGATCACATAAAAATTCCTGTAAGTTATAAATGAGTAATTTACTTATTCCTACCCTATCGATGGACATTTATGCTGTCTGCATGTTTGTTTTCATTAATACAAACAAATGTACTTGGGCCCCTATTTTTTCAACCTTATGCAAGTTTATCTATAAGATACATACCCACAAGTGGAATTACTGGGTTTAAAGGACATGTGCATTTAAGGACTGAGAGATATTGCCAAAATACTATCCAAAAGTGTACCAAATTTACTCTCCCATGAAGAGAGAATAAAAATATCACCTTGCCACATCCTCTACATTACTTTTTTTTTTTTTAACCTTCACCAATCTCTTAAGTAGAAAAGTGTTTCTTATCATGATATTTATGTTTTCTTCAATTCTGAGATGCAGGATTTTTTTTTTTTTAATAGATAGGGTTTCACTCTGTCACCCAAGCTGGAGTACAGTGGCATGAACATGGCTCACTGCAGCCTCCACCTCTTGGGCTTAAGCGATCTTCCCACCTGAGCCTCCCGAGTAGCTAGGACCATGGGTACGCCCCATCATGTTCAGCTAATTTTTAAAGTTTTTTTTTTTTTTAAGAGACTGGGTCTTGCCATATTACCCATGCTGGTCTCGAACTTCTGGGCTCAAATGATCCTCCCACCTTGGCCTCCCAAAATGCTGGGATTATAGGTGTGAGCCACTGTGTCCAACCTTGTAGCACCTTCTGATGTTATTGGACATTTATAATTCTTTTTATGTCCTGTTTATGTCCCTTACAACTTTTTCTGTCAAGTTCATTTTTTAAACCAATTTATTCAAGTTATTTGTATGTTAAGGAAATAAGTCTTCTGTCTAATGTGCTGCAAATATTTTTTCCCTGCCAGCTGTCTTCTGCCTCTACCAATGGGATTGTTGGCTGTCATAGTTATAAACTTGTACGTAGTTAAAATAGATCAATATTTTTCTTTTAGGCGTTGGGTTTTGTATCACAGTTGTAAGCACCTTCCCCACTCCAAGATTATTCTTCAATCCATTCATATTTCTTTCTCTTTTTCTATTTTTTTGAGATGGAGTCTCACTCTGTCTCCCAGGCTGGAGTGCAGTGGCATGATCTCAGCTCACTGCAACCTCTGCCTCCCAGGTTCAGGTGATTCTCCTGCCTCAGCCTCCTGAGTAGCTGGGATTACAGGCATCTGCCATCGCACCGGGCTATTTTTGTATTTCTAGTAGAGACAGGGTTTCACCATGTTGGCCAGGCTGGTCTCAAACTCCTGGCTTTAGGTGATCCACCCACCTCGGCCTCCCAAAGTGCTAGGATTACAGGTGTGAGCCACCACACCCGGCCCATTCATATTTCATCTTCTTCATTTCTGTATTTTATCCACATGGAAGTTATTTTATTGTAAGGAGAAAAAGGAATACAGATTTACTTTTTCCCCAAACAGCTAGAAGTTTTCCTAACATTTATTGAATAATCCATCTCTTCTCTGATATGTCATCTTTTTCATATAATAAATTCCCAAATTACATACTAAATTTATTATCTGATTTTGACCTTTCCGCTTTGGTGTCATCATAAATTATTTTAACTATGTAACTTTACAATGCATTTTTAAAAATATTTTATTATTTTTGACATCCTCTGGCTTTTCTAGCATGTTAATTTTGCCAGATAAACTTAAAAACTTTCCTAAAATTTTCCTTGCTATCTTGACCTTCTGTGTTTTGGTTTGACTCATATATGTTACTGTGTTGTGAAGGCTTAATTTTTACTTACCCAGATAGATGCCATGATATCCCACCTTTGCCTTGAGCTGAGATCACACTAATCTATTAAAAGAAAACAATTAGTAAATGGTATCAATATGTGATTCAGGACACAATAATCTCAGTCCAACCCTTAATCTTGAATCCAGAAAACAGATGTCAACATTCACAGAAAAACCTTCTCAGGAAGAGGATATATCTGACATTGGGTATCCCATCTGCTAAACAAACATTTACTGAGCATCTACCATATGCAAGGGACTGTGCTAGACCTGTGAGGACTTCAAGACAAGAGACAGAAAAAAATCTTTGTACTTAAGATGCTTACAAATATACTTCCTGAAAAGCCAATTTTTGACTTATTTAAAGTTCAGGAGAACTCTGCTGACTACTGACAGGCTACCACTACGGGGATCAATAACAACAAAAACACAGGATTTTGCTCCTCCTCACCAAATCAACACAAAGTTTAGCTGCCTTCAGTTGGATTCCTTGTGCTTGATTGTGAAACTTCATGTACATTTTACAAGGCTCCAAGCCTACAGTCTGTTATAAAGACACGTCTGCTCTTTGAGGAGGTGGTCCAGTCCTTGGTGGGGTGCAGAGGTGAAAGGGACAGTTCTTTGATTGGGAAGCCAGACACATTTTTCTTAAACAGATATTATTCAAACATGCTGGCATATCTCCAGGGTTGATTTAGAAATGCAAGTTGCTCCCACCCTTCCTGGGAACAAAATATTCTAAAAATTCCCTGACACCCCCAGAGCAAAGTTCAATGGGAAATTACACTATTAGTCTCTGGAAATATTTCACCTTGGTTTTTTCAGGCTCTCTGTAGCCTAGGGCAGTCAACTCTCCAGTTAGAGTCTAATACTGCATCTCTCTAAATACATGCTCTTTGACTTATGAGGGGTTACAGCCAGATAAACTATTTTGAAGTCTAAAAATCAGAAGTCAAACCATCTGTACAGTGAAAACAAGGCATTATTAGTTCTCATTTTGCCTCTTAAAGCTAAACACAATTTCTTTGGGCCTCAATTTCCTCATCTGTAAAAAGTGAAGAAGGGGGTGTTGCCAGCATTGAACGAGGTCAGTTTCACAGGGCTGGAGATTCTTCTAATCTGTGTGCACTGGTGCACGGTAGATATTAAAAAAAAAACTTATTGATTAAATGAATGATTTAATACAAGCCGCACAATCATCCAGTGAGTTAGGTATTACATCTTCGTTTTGCATATGAAGAAGCTGGAGCCCAGAGAGGTATGGTAATGTCCCACAGTCACACAGCTAGTGAGTGGACCCCTACTGCATCCAGGCAGCTAGACTCTAAAGGTATGAACCTAACCCCCATGTTTCTGCCTTAATCTGCTGCCTGGCCCACACCTGACCAAATCTGACACTTAATATGCGTTGATCCAGCAGAACTGGAAAATTATTAAGAATTATTACTAATCTATCATTTAACTTTTAAGATGTAAAGAATTACTCCACAGCGAAGGCCAAATGACTTAAACAGAATTTCAATATATCCTTTCCTGAAAGGGATTACATCATTTCCTTTTACTTCCTCCTCTACGGTTATTTCTAAACAGGTTTCTCTACACAACCACATAGTTCTGGGAACAAGATTCTGGTTTTCTTTACATTTAAAAATTCCCTTTCTGGTCAGTCTGAAGTTTTCCGTCTTCGTGAAAACCAAAGGTGGTATCTTCATGGAGTAACGTTTTAATTAGTTACATTTTAAAAAATGATGTTGATGAACATAGTAAATGTATCTTTCCCGGAGGGCAGGGTCTTGCTGTCAGTGCTGAACACAAATCCTTGGAAAGAATTCGGCCTGGGCTATGCAATTTCTTATCAGCAGCCAGAGGGGCCTCCAGCGACCCAGAACCTCCCAGTACCTGCATAATTTCCTATATATGGTCATCTGCAATCAAGTATCCAAATCTCCCACCTGGTGACTCAAATACCAAGGGAATGATTCATATCTAGTCAATAGGATTCGGTTGCAAAGAAAACGGTTAGTCTTTTCAGGAAAAAGCAAACTTCTTGAACTTCCAACCCTCAATATGCAAATCCACTTTTTTCTACCTTCTAAAAAAAATAAGTAAAATAAAATAAACTGCCTATGTGAGGGGGAGAAGATGCTCACAGGATGGGTGCGATTCCAAGTCCACAGAGCAGACCTCTGAGCCAGCCCCGTCTGCCATGCCGGGGACCCGAGGAACCTTCCGACTCCCAGCTTTTTTCTGTCCCCTAGACCTTTAGGAGTGGGGAGGCCGAGATGGCTAAGTGGATCCCTTACGCTGCTAGCTGTAATAAGCGAAGCTTTCAGGGAGCGAGGACAGCTGAGTATCAGCTTGGGCCCCACCAAGACCTGGGTGACCCTCCCATGGCACGGCACTTTCCCCGCCGTGGGCCCAGTCTCCTCGACTCTGAAATGCGGGACTGAGGTCCCTCCAGCTCCCCACCCACGCAGCTGGGTTGGGGCCGGGCGCGGGCGCCAGCCGCCAGCCCTGCCCAGGGTCGAGCTGCACTCGCGGGGGAACTGGGCGAGGCGCCGCGACCTCCCCAAGCCACCCGTCAGCAGGCGGCGGTGGGCGAGGCTCGCGGGGACGCGCCGGGAGGCTGAACTTACCCCAAAGCGCGGTGGGGGAAACTGGTGTGCGAGTAAACTGCGAACAAACTGCGAGCGAAGGTGTCAGCCCCGGGCGCAGGTGCTCCGCGCTGGCTCCGGGTCCGGATCGCGACCGCACCCCTTCCTCCTGCCCCTCCTCCGGCCTCTCGACTCCACCTGATTGCGGCCCCAGGCCCCGGGAAAGGGAAGCCGCGCCCTGCTGCCACCGGGCTCTATCCCTGTACACAGGCGCCCCAGCTCTGCTCCCTCACCGGTCTCTAAGCTTCCCCACCCTTTTCTCCCTACGCCCTCATTTCGCTCTCGGTTTCCACTACACCTTTACTTTCTCAAATGTACTGCAATGCTTATTTTGTTCTAGGCAGTGTGGATTCGGAGATTAGACTGTCCCTATACCTAAGGAACTCACTGCGTGGCATAGGTGGCGGACACCTAACATTAATAACATTGATCTGGCATTTACTTTGTACCAGGCACTGTTCTAACTTCTTTAAGAATATGCGCGGATTTATTAGGTCGGTGCAAAAGTAATTGCGGTTTTTGCCATTAAAATGGCTCCGACAACAACTCTATGAGGTAGATACTATTATCCCCATTTTATAGATGAGGAAATTGAGATACAGAGACGTTGGGTAACTGCAGCCAATTTACACAGAAGGTAAATGCCAGAGCTAGTGTTTGGAACCCAATTATTTCAGTAATTCCTCTACTAAACGTGTTGACCCTCTGGTATGAGGATTCCAACCAAAGGCTCAGGGAGACGGTAACCTGGAAGGGCATTCTAGGCATTTGGAAGAGCAAAACAAATCATCGAGGCTAAAAGGTTAAAGCCCTACTCGTATGAGGGAATTATGAGCAGTTGTGTGCTGAAGGATGTAGAAAAAGTTACCATGTATTGAGTATCAGGCATTGAAGTGCTTGAATACCTTACCTCTTTTATCTTCAAGGGAACTCTAGGAGGTGCTATTTTTATCACAATTTGCAGAAGAGAAAACTGAGTCTTAGAAAAGTGAAGTGATTTATCCGAGACCACATAAGTAAAAAGTATTGCTTGCACTCAGTCATCACTGGGCCCCTTATGTATTCACCCGAAGGATTTGAAAACTTACCTCCACAAACACCTGCACATGGATGTTTATAGTAGCTTTACTCCTAAGTATCAAAAGTCGGAAGCAACCAAGATGTAATTCGTAGGTGAATGGATAAATAAACTGTGATACATCTATACAATAGAATTTTATTCAGCACTGAAAAGAAATTAGCTATCAAGCTATAAAAACACATGGAAGAAACTTAAATGCATATTATTAAGAGAAAGAAGCCCATTTGAAAATGCTACACACTATGATTCCAACTATATGACATTCCAGAAAAGGCAACACTATGGAGACAGTAAAAAAAATCACTGGTTTCTAGGAGTTGAGAGGAGGTAGGGTGAACAGGTGGAGCACAGAGGATTTTTAGAGGATAAGCATGGCTGGAGCTGCTTGAGTGTGAGTTGAAGAGATAACAGTCTTGGTCCTTAAGGCTGAGTCCTGGGACCTAGAAACTCATTAGAAATGCAAATTCCCTGAAACCCTGCTCCATCAAGTGATTCTGATGCATCCTAAAGTTCGAGAACCACTGGTTTAAGAGGAGCTACAATGGAGAAGGCAGAGATGGTCATGCTTAAAAGGCCAGTGCCCTGGGAGCCCTCTCAGATTTACAAATCTGAAGTGATGGGCTTTCTGCAAGAGAGAAGATAGGATGGTGTTCTGCATTCTGTTCTGCATAGTAATTCCTGACTCCCATTCAGACTTCACCACAATAAACTGTTAAATCCCATGTTACCTCAAAAAATTCTGAGATTAGCATGAAATGGGGGAAAATATTTATTATTATTTGTGCCAGACACTGGGTAATGCACTTGACATACGTGATCTATGTCATGCTTACCAACTAGCTATAAATTAGGTATGATTGCCTCTATTTTGCAGATACGGACACAGGCTCAGAGGGACTCAGTAAGTTCTACGAGTTGTATTCCAGGCAACTAGGAAGTCATAGGGCTAGATTTATAGCCAGAAGAAAATGAGTAACAGGTGATGTTTTACATGTAGGCCTTATTTTAATTGTTTAAACCATTCAGGATTTAACTTCTTTGATTTCCTGATGGGAACTTTAACAAAGGCACTTTTATCATTTTTTGAGTTTTTCTAGTTGTATCAACAGCCCAATCACCACCATTTATATTAGAAACATGCCATGGCATATTATAAAACTATTTTTCCCCCAAAGGATGAGTTTTCTTGGAAGGAAATATTAGAGGATGCTGTTAGAATCCAGGTTTATGGTTATCCAGAAAAAGAATTCAGAAAAGGTTATTTAATAAAAGTTTCATTATTCTGAATACACAGAACTTTACAGGTTAGTAAAAAGCGAATTTTCCTATAGCACCCTGATCAAAAGAACGATTAACAGCCAAATACAAATTTTTAAAGCAAAGTTATTGAGATATATTTAGAACATATGGTAAAATGTGAAGGAAAGACCGACTACGTGATTGTGGCTGTTGAATACATAGCTGCTGTTACAGTGATGTGTTGGAGCTGGGTTATACCAGCATGTGAAAGCCAGTTCCTGAATTTTCAGTTATTTCACAGCCAGTATTAATGTAGACATTATTGCAAGTTAAATAAATACAATTGAATAAATTACGTTAAAAGCAAAGGTAATAGGTACTCAAAATTAACCACTTCCTAATTATTTCACTACATTTTATTATTATTGATGCTTTCCAGGTTGTGTTTATTGCATCCATGTGGTGAAAATAGGGCATAAGCCGGGCGCAGTGGCTCACGCCTGTAATCCCAGCACTTTGGGAGGCCGAGGTGGGCAGATCACGAGGTCAGGAGATCAAGACATCCTGGCTAACACGGTGAAACCCTGTTTCCACTAAAAATACAAAAAATTAGCTGGTCGTGGTGGCGGGAGCCTGTAATCCCAGCTACTCAGGAGGCTGAGGCAGGAGAATGGCATGAACCCCGGAGGCGGAGCTTGCAGTGAGCCGAGATCGCGCCACTGCACTCCAGCCTGGGCGACAGAGCGAGACTCCGTCTTAAAAAAACAAAAAACAAAAACAAAAAAAAAAAAAGAAAGAAAAAAAAATAATTTAGCCGGGCATGGTGGCACATGTCTGTAATCCCAGCTACTCGGGAAGGCTGAGGCAGGAGAATCGCCTGAACCTGGGAGGCGGAGGTTGCAGTGAGCCCAGATGGTACCATTGTACTCCAGCCCGGGCAACAAGAGCGAAACTCCGACTCAAAAAAAAAGAAAAGAAAAATAGTGCATAAAGTGGTACTACTGTGCATCTCTTCCCAACTCCACATTCAGTGAAATTATGCTAATGGGTTGTATTCAGCCATAGTGGGAGTATATACAACACAAAAACTAGGAAATACTGTAAATGGAGCCTCCCTTTACCCCAAAGGTCAGTTGTGAAGCATTTATCAGCATATCACTCTTTATAATAACAAGCAAATTTAAAATTGAGACAAGATTTGAGTTAAAGTATTGAATTTTGATTTACATTAGAGAAGTGGAAGCAAATGGCACTGAATTTAAGGACTGTGTAAGAGTTTGGACAGAAAGACAGCATACTTAAAGGGTCTGAATAAAGAGTCAAATAAAGGAGCTATTTATAAACGCATGGGCAGAGTTCGGTTAGGTATCCACAGGGATGATATAGTCTCCAAGGACTAGGGACAGGATGAAATCATGACTAGCCTTGCGTGGGCAAGGGAGGGAAGGGGTTTCATCAGAACCCGTGACACCTGTGGCCAGGGAGGGATGCAGCCACCCCAGAATCACAAGGCAGAAGGAAGCAGGGAGGAGGCTAAACACACATCATCTTCTCTCTCATCAGTGGTTCCACTTGGCCAACCTCAACCAGAAGCGAGAGGCAAGGGAGCCTTGAAGAAGCAGTTGATGAAAAGTCGGTTTCCCAGAGCACAGGGCAGGGCAGATTCAGTGTGCAGCAAACAGAATCAGCCGCAGAGGGACTCTTGGGAGTTGCTAGTATCCAGCACTGGTTCATTTTTAAAGCATTCCTTAGTGGGATGTTTAAGGGAGATATCTTGATACTAGTTTTTAACAATTTATGAAAATTATTCCAGAGACTGAAATTCTAATAACTTCTATAACTTGCTGAGTAGTCTTGGAACTGAGATATCTTGATACTAGTTTTTAACAATTTAAGAAAATTATCCCATAGACCGAAATTCTAATAACTTTTATAACTTGCTGAGTAATCTTGGAACTTGGCCTTAAACCAAAATGAGCCTAGGGATAAAATTCTGCTAGCTTTTTTACAGAGGGTTGCAGCATAGGTCTATTTTGTTGTATTAATCAAGTGATGTAATTTTTCATGACAAGCATTAAATTTAGGTGATAGGAGTTGGGACCATTTTAAAGCAACATCAAGTTGTGCTTGTGAAGGCCTTCAAAGATTTGAAATTCTGAAATTCATATGAAACTTTCAAAGGAAATTATCCAGGACAACTATGTCTCACGGGGTTGTTATGAAGACTGAATGAGGTACAGAGTATAAGGGAGTCATTGTTCTTGATTGGAGCATTGCCAGATATGCCCAATATATCATTTGATATAGTCCCTATAACAGTCCTGGGGCATTAGCTACTCTCAGTGCACAGGGTTCTAGTTAAGAGTTCTCTGTGGCTCATTTGGGGACAGAATCTCTATTACATATTGTGGTATCATAATATTAGGTTGAGACATACAAAACTATTGATATTGGACTATTTTTAACCTATCAAATCATCAATTTCATGTAGTTGAATGTAATAACATATTCCAAATATAGTCTCCTTCCACCACTCCCAGTACATTTCTTCAAAAGCAGTCTATGAGGCATTTTAAATTCTAAATGGGAACTCATTTTCTGCCACTATTCCTCAAGATCCCTAAATTTTATGGCCATGACATTTCCAGTCTCAGAAGCATTTTTATAGACAATCTTAACAATTCTTAGATTAATTCCTGGTACAGCTTCTCTGCACTCTAGAGAAGTGAACTCCAGGGCAGAGAGTCTGCTCTAAGGCAACGGATAATAACAGGAAATTGTGAGGATTGGAAGTTTACATTAAGCTCCTGGCAGCATCTCAGCAACTTCCAGGATTGGTTGTGGCATCCCTTCCCCAGATTTTCTATAAACATGCTTTCTCAAGTCTTGCTGAGTTTGCAAACCTGCCAACAGAGCCCTGCTGGTCACTGTTATTGGCAGTTATTTGTTTTATCAGAAGGGAAAGGCACACAAATGCACAGGCTTGCAGAATGCAAAGACCAGCTGGGTAGAGCTCCATTTTGACTCTGATTTTTCCCTTCATGAGCCTATAAACTCTTGTTTGGAGCTTTGGTCTTTTCCAGGGTCAGTGATGGATGCTCAAATATTTGCATGTGCACAGAAGGACATAAGCCACCCTCATACTATATCATGTCTCTTTAGAAGTTTTGATAATAAATACAAAAATCATCTTATATGGCACATGGAAATTTTAATTATTCCTCTTTGTCTCAGAATTTCAACTGATTGCCAAAGAAGACCTATGATAATCTGGAAACATATAATTTATTCAGCATCTTACTCTGAACACAGTTAATGAGTGTCTCAGATTCACCCTCATTAGAAGGGTTTTCTCCAGAAGACCGCTTCAAATTTAGAATGAATTTTGGCATCTTAATGGCAATGTCTATATTCATAAGAGATATAATCTAAAAAGAACATAGGAAAACAAAAAACCAACCAGACTGTCATTTATTAATACAAATTTATATAGTGGCATATACTATTGGAGAAATCAGAAATTCATAACACACAAATTCATATTGGAAATACAAAAATCATGTGAGAGTCAAGAAATCAGGTTGACAGCACCACAAATGTTTACTCAGTCTGAGCAGGTGTGTAGTATCCAAGAATAACAAATACCTATAGCAGACTGAGACTGAATATCATAAGACTGTGCAAACACATTCCAACACTATTTCCCACCCAACAATAGAATCTGCAGGAGTCCTCTAGGAGGGCTGGGGTAAAATAAAAGGGCAGCAAAGCAGAAAAAATGGTATAGACCATTCTTTCTTTTAACCTTCACAGCCAGCATATAAAAGCAAGTAGTAACCACTGAGAGTTGTTTGTTCCTTCTCACTTGAAGGCAAGATATAAAAGGTTAGTAAAACACACACAAGGCATTAGTGAGCAAATCAGAGAAATTGAAAGCAGAGCTTTGACTGAAATATAATCCACATTAGTCATCAAATTACTTGATTCCTATAATGAAGTATGAAACAAACCAAATGAATATTTCTACATCAAAGGGGTATATCTCATCTCCACATCTCTTAACACTATTTAACAAGTGTGCATCCACTAGAGAAGTACTGGCATTCAATAACGTACATTTAGTGGGGTGAAAGGCAGAAAGAAAGGGAGGCAGAAATACTGCAAGGGCTTTCCTTTCACACACAGTTTCCTATCTCACTCTTGCCCTTGTCATTTCAGACCTTGTACGTGGCGGTTGCTGGGAGCACTCTGGGGCTCAGTCTTTAGTCCTTCCCACTCTAGCTTCATTCTGCCACCTCTGTACTCTTCCCATGCAATGTCCTATTCAGCAGTAATGGAAGGGGTGTGCAAGAAGAATATGTGGGCAAATGGAAAGGTGCTGCTTTAACGTGTAAGCATTCTGGCACTTGGAGCAGTTACACAGTTACAAATAATGGGCCAAATGGAAATTCGCTCTACAAATTAGCATTCACTCTCTAGGTTGTTCTGGAGATTCTGTGCCTGGCTGATCAGCTCTCCAGCCATGAGATACCAATTCTGGGTGTCCATGAGGCTGATACAGGAGTTCTGCCCTGAATTGCCCAAGCTGGTCTTAAGTAGCACCTGACCAGTCAGGAGTTTCAGACTCTGGGCTCACCCCAACTCATTCTCTCCTGAAAACCTGACACTCATCTCAGAATGCTAAATTAGATTTTGCTCTAAATCTCCTGTTCTGGATGCCAATTCATAGTCTCATCTCCTGCTGATACATTTTTATGAATTTTCTGCTCATGCTTCCTTAGGACCACCGCCAGAGTCATGCCTTTGTAAAGCAGTGTTTCTTTCCTCCAAGAAAAGGTTATCTCATAATCCAAGTAGAGAAGATAATTGTTTTCCTCTCTCCTCCCTTGTGATATTGCCACCATACTCTCTCACTTCCCCTTCCTAAATTTACTCCCCATCATTCACCCATGACACCATTCATTCATTCAACAAACATTTCTGGAGTGCTTGTTACATGCAAGGCACTGTTGAAGAATGAAAGGCGCGGCTCACAAAGGTCCTACTTTCAAGGAGCTTGGAGTCTCACAGAGCTGCCTAGAACCTTTCACAGTTCATCCTTTCTAGCTTTTAGTAGCGAAATGTTACTAGTTTGGAATGTTCTCAAAGAGCTTGAGTCATTCTCATACAAATATTACACAATGTGAAGGCTCTGTTATTTGCTTGGTGAATATGGTGTGCCATGCATCAGAAGAGGACATGTCTTTTACTCTCGAATAATGAAATTGTGCCTCCAATTCAAAACAACATGGCATGCATGCTTATGTTTCCGCCAATAAGGCAGAAACAGAAGAGAAACAAAAGCAAGCTGTGTGTAGCCTACACAAAATAGTTAAGCTGATACTTGAACACTAAATTATTTTAGAGCCATGTGTTCATGGCCTTGTCATGTGCTGATATGGTAAAAATAATTGCCTGAGCTACCAGAAAAGAACCCCTCAAAGAGAAATCCCTGAAATACTGCACCAGGAATAGTGCCTCTGTCTGCTGTGTCACACACAGCAAGGAGAACCAGCATGTATCTGTTAAGTCTGATTTCACCCCAACCTGGGCTTTCTCCTAATTTGCCTTATTCAAATGAATCACTTACTTTCCCGAAGCACTAACAGAATAAAAAACCATACCTAGCAAAGCACATGGGATTGTCTGTTACAGGAACGGGCAAAGACCGGAGTAGGAGGAAACGGTGGTGGGTTTTCTTTAAAGCATTTATGGCAATGTTGAATTAAAAGGCCGTAGTACGTTGATCCTGTTTTGCAGCATCCTTGGTCAGGGAGGGATGTCTCAGTGCCATGTAAACTAGTTGGGAACAAAGACACCTCCCTGGGGTGAAGGGCATCACTAATGTGCTCTGATACGCCTGCCAGGCCCCTCCTTAACTCGGGTTTCAGTCTCCCCCTTTGTAGGAGGGAGTTCTCTGTGGCTGAGGAGGCGGAGGCTCCCGTGGTTTTCAGAGGATTTTACTTAAGCACACTGAAATCCCCAGGTAAAAAGGGCTCTGGAAAAGCAAAGTACAATTAGAGGCCAAGGAGCATACGCTGTCAAGTGAAAATCATGAGCAAATATATGTGTTGTGTCGATTAGCAGAATTTTTAATGGAATCTGGGTGTCAGCAGTTCATACTCTGCTGTCTGGGGACTCAGGAAAAGCCCTGTAGGAGAAAGCTGGGGCTGGGGGAGGGAACCAAAGGCCCGTACCTACTTCTTCTCTCTGAGATCTGCCATGGTACACTACCCAGTCCTCTCATCTCCATCTGCTAACCTAATTGTTCAACTCCTGTCCTGATACTAAAGTACTTGTTTTCTAAGACCAGCCTTACAGAAGGAGCTGTGTACAGTTGTTGACACTATTAAAGGGATCTACGGAAATAACTGTAATACTCCGGGGGTCTCTGTGGTTCTTTGCTGAATGAGGTAGCTCAGTTGTGAGTTGATGCATGTGATGTGTGCCGTCTGCCACTCAAAGCTATAGTTTTCCCTTTTTTATCTGCGAGATTATAAAAATACCAGTATTTCCCCCCATTTTATAAAAATGATTTTAGAAAAAAATACACATAGGTCTCCTCCATTAAACTTCTGTTCCATCTTGTAAATTGTTGTGAACTCTGACTTCTAGATTCAGTCTTTTGACTTTAGCACCTTTGAACGTGTAAGCCGCCTCGGGCTCACTCAGGATGTTGACGTTCCGCACAGTGCAGTACTGTCTATTCACGTTCTTCTCCACCCGGTCCGGGTGCCTCTTAGGCACTTCTACCTTGGTATTCAGAGGATATTCTTCCAAAATGTCCTCTGCGGGCTTCTTCTTCCTCTGTTTCTGGCATTTCCTGTTGATAAAACAAGCCACCAAAAACACCAGAAGTAGAAGCATGATTGCAGCCAGGGCGCTGCCAATGGATGCCCCAGTCTGTGACAGGGACGCAGCTACCGCCAGCTCTTGCATCTCCAGATTCAGGGACTTCATATTGGTGCCATTCTTGACTTGGTCTCCTTCATTGTCATAGATGAGGGAATCATCAAGGATCAGCTGGCCATTGGGTTCTACCAGGTCCCTTCGGTTGCGTCTGAGTGGAGCTGTGAGAGAGCGCTGGACCCGGGGCCCTGAGATGGTGTCAGGGCCAATGATGTAGATGACCTGGAGATACCACTGGTGTCCTGCTTCCACCTGCAGGGGGACAAACCGAACATGTTGTTGTTGCCCACAGACCACCTCTGAAGAAAGGAAATGGAAGGATAATTGCCACTATATGCCTTGATAGATAACTGATTTCCAGAAAAGCATTAGCAATGGTTGGTGTCTACTAATACAGAGAACTGAACCAGATATGGGTTCTATTTTATTTCCAAATTAAGATGATCTTGAGTCAGCTATTCGGATTCTTTTTTGTTTCCCTATGTGTACATGGAATAGCCTAAGAAATTATGTTTCATGGTCTCTTTAGCTAAGTGAATGCTTATATTTGTCTGTCTTTATTGATAGCAGTGAAATAATAGCATTAAAAACCACATTTATTTACAGTGACCTTCAATTATGTGTTATGCCAATTTACTATTTATTGGTGAACTTCAGCGAAAATGGAGTCATTCAACAAAATATTCACTAAACATATACTCTGTGCATAATACACAGATACGTGACAAACATTTTCTAAACACTTTCTCGATCAGGCTATATCATCAAGTATTTTATCTCCCCCTCATCTTCCTCCATTAAAATGCTTCATGGTTTCGAAATAACTTCTGAAGCATGATAATAGTTCTGAAGGGTCATAGATTAATATTTAGAGACAAAAAAAGTGAAATTTGTCTTGAAAGTTCATGTTCATTGCTAAGACTTAAGGTATTTGTGTTTATCAAACAGTAATTCTTGCTATTCTAAATTGCTGTATTGTATTATGATTTTTTAAATGTTTTTCATATGTCTGTGAAAATCAGCTGGGCTAGCATAGAACCAAAAAGGGATGCAATATAAAAGAACTTAGGAAAAACTGGAGTGTCATATGCAGCCATGATGTGCACAATGACAAGTGACTATATGCAAAGTCAATAATTGTATCATTGTTTTGGTCTACTGGGGATACATGTGAAAACTTTGGGTGGGTGATAAGCTTAACAATAAGAAAAGATCTGCCACCAAGAATGGCAGAATGTTGAAGAATCCAGAGATGTTGCAGTCCTCCTCCTTTTTTTTTTCAAGCTTTAAAGTAGACTTGGTCTTAAGCTTCTGTTCTTCTCACCAAACTCACCTTATAGAGTGCATCTACTTTTAGAGTAAATCCATCCACACCTGGCATGTTACTGACCACATGGAAATCAGGCAACTCAGAGGCAAAGTGAGCCTCAAAAGGCACATCATGGAAGTACTTATCAGTTACCTCTGGCTGATTGCGGTCCTAGGATTTCAGAAAAAAGAAATGCAAGATTTAGAAAGATGGTTCCACTATATTGGTAGGTGGCAGTGACTGGGAGGAGAAAAGTACTCATCACTCCTGGCTTTAGGTTGAGTTGAGAGAGTATGTGCTGTGAAGCCCTCTCCATAAGTCAGTGGCTGCCTGATATGGTTTGGCTGTGTCCCCACCAAATCTTATCTTGAATTATAGTTCCCATAATCCCCATGTGTCATGGGAGAGACCCAATAGGAAGTAATTGAATCATGGCGACATTTACCTCTATGATGTTCTTGTGATAGTGAGTGGGTTCTCATGAGATCTGATTTTTTTTTTTTTTTTAGATGGAGTCTTGCTCTGTCACCCAGGCTGAAGTGCAATGGCACGATCTCGGCTCACTGCAGGCTCCACCTCCTGGGTTCATGCCATTCTCCTGCCTCAGCCTCCAGAGTAGCTGGGACTACAGGAGCCCACCACTATACCTGGCTAATTTTTTTGTATTTTTAGTAAAGACGGAGTTTCACTCTGTTAGCTAGGATGGTCTCAATCTCCTGACCTCGTGATCCGCCCACCTCGGCCTCCCAAAGTGCTGGGATTACAGGCTTGAGCTACCGCACCCGGCCCTCTGATGGTTTTTTAAGAGGCTTTTTCCCCTTTGCTTGGCACTTCTTGCTGCCCCTATGTGAAGAAGGACGTATTTGCTTCCCCTTCCGCTATGATTGTAAGAGGCCTCCCCAGCCATGCTGAACTGTAAGTCAATGAAACCTCTTTCCTTTATAAATTACCCAGTTACAGGCATGTCATTAGCAACATGAGAACAGACTAATACACTAACTCTGGGAACCCACTGTCCTTTTCAAAAAGGACATGTGGTGGCTTTTGTGATCTCAAAATGCAAAAAGTGGGATATTCTAGCCCAATACTTCTCAAGTTATTTGGTCTCAGGACCCTTTACACATTTACAAATCAAGGACCCCAGAGAGTTTTTGTTTATGTGACTTATATCTATCAACATTTACTCGGTTAAAAATTAAACCTGAAAAAATTTTAAGTGTTTACTTATTAATTCATTTTAAACTGACAATAAGAAACTCATTACATGTTAACTTAAGTAAGATATTTTTTAGTGAAAATACCTAAATTCATTCCCTTCCCCAATAAAGAGAGCTGGCAATGTTTTACATTTTTGTAATCTCAGGGAAAAAACTGGATTCTCATAACTGCTTCTGAATTCCATCAGTTGTGATATGCTGTTTTGTTTAAAGTGTATGAAGAAAATCTGGCCTCATAAAGCTATGTAGTTAATAGCTTTTTCAAATAATTATGGCTTTTTTTTTCTTTTTTTTTTTGAGATAGGGTTTCGCTCTGTTGCCCAGGCTGGAGTGCAGTGGTGCAATCTTGGCTCACTGCATCCTTGACCTCCCAGTCTCAAGTGATTTTCTCACCTCAGCCTCCCAAGTAGCTGTGGCTACAAGTGCATGCCACCAAGCCCAGCTAATTTTCAAATCTTTTTTTGTAGATATGGGGTCTCCTTATGTTTCTCAGGCTTGTCTCAAACTCCTAAGCTTAAGTGATTCTCCCACCTCAGTGTCCCAGAATGTTGATATTACAGGCATGAGCCACCACGCCCTGCCTCTTTTTTGATACTAAATCAAAACTTGGTGAGTGGTTATTTTTTAAAGATTCGTTACAATGTGGAATCTGAAATTTTATTGATAAACTTTTTAAACTCTCTAAACTCATGAGGGAATAAGTATGAAAAAAAGAGTCATCATCATATTATTTTGAAAGTAATTTTGACTCTGTAGACTCCCTGAAAGAGTATGGGGACACTCCAGGTCTCTGAACCATACTCTGAGAAACATTGGCCGAGAGTTTCCTTTTCCGAGGACATCAATGGAAGTTTGTCTTGTTACTCACCGTAACCACCACCTATGTACTAGTATTTAGCTGATCTGAAAGAAACAACAACACAAACATATATAGAGAAGAAAATATCAAGAGTGAGCTCCATCTACTTTAGGCAGAAGTCATAGCTGGGGAAATCTGCTCAAGTGTCTGCTCTTTAACACTAATAGTGAGAACTTAGCATACCAACAGCAGGAATCTGTGTTTTAGGTGTTTGTTTGGCTGAATGCATCCATACTGGGGCCCTTCATTGTAGATTGTCCCCGTGGGATCAAAGAAAGGCACATAACCATCCTTGCCCGTACAAAGATAGACTTTCTCCAGCTGGAGTTTGTAAGCAGAATTAAGATTTTGTTCTGGATTCCAAAGTACTCGGCCATAAAGGATTTGACCTGAAAAGATTGAAAGGTATTAATTAGGTCAGACTTGAAGATGAAAGAAAAACAAATGTCAAGGGTTGAAAGGGGTTAAACATGCTCCCTTAAGAGTGAAAAGCACTTTTCTATGAAGAGCTCCATGATTCCATGTGCCCCTAAAATACTCATTCATTTATTGCTTCTTTTTTATTCTTATTTTCTTTTTTTCTCTGAGTTTTCTTGCTAGGGAATATTTATGGCTTCTTTTTTTCAATAAGCATTAATTAAGCATTTAAGGGAAGCAAAGTATTCTGTTATGCACGGGGGATACCAAGGTGTGTGAGATGCAGTTGAGAGGATGGAAACAAACTCAGAGTGATTGACTAAAATAGGCTCATATTTATCAAACTCATACTATTTGCCAGATACTGTACCAAGTCCTCTCATGTAATAACTCACGTAGTGCTCACAATTTTGCAGATGAGAAACCTGAGGCACTGAGTGGGGCTAAGTGATTTGCTGAAGGTCACAAAGCAAGCAAACGGTGAGGGTGGGATTCCAAGTCAAGGTACTATGCTCTCAAACCAAACCACCACAATACTTTATTAATCACCCAAATGCTATACTGTTACATTGCACAATAGAGGAAGGTATGTCATGTTAAGAGAGCATGAAACCAGGTACAGAAATCTGCCTAGGGAATGGTATGAAGGGTTTCAAGAGACATGATATTTGAGCGGTATCCTGAAACACAAGTAGGCATTTGTCAGACAGTGCATTTGGGGTGGGAGTGAGAGGCAGGAGAGAACATTCTAGGCGAAAAAAAAAAAAAAAGAAAATCCATGTACAAAATACTGAATGCTTCAAGGATGTAAGCCCTAGTGTAGGCCGTTTCCTATGTGTCGGCTATGGCACCAAGCTCTTTACATGCAACTAACTTACTTAATCCTCCCAAGAGCCCAAAAGATAAGCTTCAATTATTATTCCCATTTTTAAGTAACTTATCCAAGGTTCCACAGCAATGATGCAGTGGGAGGAGGATTTTGGAATTAGCACAAATCTGGCTAATTCCAAATGCTCATCCCAAACATTTACTATGTGATGCTAAGTAAGTCAGTGTGACAAGAGTGGAGGGTGTGTAGAAGCTCTGGCAGGAGAGGCTCCTGGGGAGATAGACAAACCGTGCTGAGGAGGCTGGACTTGAATATATAAGTAATAAGAAACACTGGAGGGTTTTAAGCGGAAAGGTAGTAACACACTTGGGCCTTAGAAACATGGCAAATGGGTCAAGGACAAAGAGACTTAAGTCACAGAGACCTGGTAGGGGCTATTTTAATCCTCTAGTGAGAGATAGGCACCTAAAATATAGCTGTGAGGCAAGAGGATGAACTCAAGAAATGTCTAGGAGTCAGACTCCACTCATCTTAATGATAGATGGGACGTAGGATGTAGGAAGGGGAAGTTGAGGATAACCCTGAGATTTTTGGTTGGGGCACATAGAGGATGGTGATGCAGTCAGTAGGGTAGCAGATGTGGGAGGAGCATGCTTGGAAGGAGACAAGTCCAGACTTGAGCATCTCTAGGTGTCTGAAAGACATGCTGCTTGGAGAGCTTCAGTAGTTTCATATCTGCATGTGGAAACGTAGAAATGAAGCTCGGAGAGATCCAGGATGAGGTCAAATCCTATGGAATGGCTGCAGAACAGTAGGAGTGTAAGAAGTTCAGAGTAAAGGATGGCCCAAGCCATGGGGATGACCAGAGGCAGCACTCAGAGTAGGAATAGACTGAGCCAAGCATGGAATCTGGGGACACTAACACGGAAGGGGCAGAGGATGGAGGCCAGGGACAGGAGAGTGAGAAGGAGTCACCTGAGAGGCAAGATGGTGTCGGGTGAGGCTGACGCAAAGGAAACCCAACAGGAAAAAAGTGCCAGAATACATCAATTTGGTGTCATTGACAAGAGAAAGACAGGATAGAATCCAGCCTGCAGTAAACAGATAGAGAAGTGACCGTGAAGTGAGCCATTTTCAGCAGAGAAAGCATGATGGAGAACGCACATGTTTGGCATCCTTTTGAGACTGGGAGGCAATGGGATTTGAGGAAATAACTGACCCAGAGTTAGACAATGTGCTAGAATCTGGTCGGAAATGCCAGTATTCTTACTACTCAGACCAGTGCTTTCCCATGGCATCACACTGCCAATCATTATAGTGCCAAGTGTGTGATTTGATTTCGAAACAACATGAAATGGGCCTGTACCTAGATTCAGTCCTGGCTGTCCTGGAACCAACCCTGGGGGATCTTTACTGGGGTGGTGACTGAGAGCTTATGAGCAGAGATGCCAGTCCGGTGACTTACCAAAAGCTTCTCATATCCAGGCAGAGCCTCTTTCTGCAGGTGGAGGAAGCAACTCACCTTTTGAAAAGGCTCCTTTGTAATCCATTTCTGCTAGTGACATATCAGATGTATTGGGATCCATTAGGAACACCTTCTCATTATTGCAGAGCTGAAATTCAGTGTTAAGTGAATACACAACTGGCACAGGGCGGTTGGTCTGCTGGAATGCAATGGGTATCAGGAATCTAAATGCAAGGAGAAACAAAGAGCTCTTTGAGAGCAGGGTCAGCTTTGCATATGTAATTTGAGTCACCCTCCCTTCCCCACCCTCCACAGGATTGTACACAGAGCTTTGTTGTGGGCACTAAATATTCACTGAATAAAGGGATGTGTAAGGTAAAAGGACTTTATTTGGTAGTTATTTCTTTTGAACAGAAATAATTAGTCTTAAAAAATAATTAATTACTCTTTAGGCTCTTTGGTATTCTTTGCTTTTTTTGGCCTTTTCATTCTGGGGGCTCCCAAAATTGCCCTTTGACTTCTAAAGTGCTCCCCGCTTTGGAGCCCAGCTAGATTTCTTCCCAGAGCTGCATGCTCTGAGGCTTTGACTCTTTCAACCTGATCAAAACTTTATTTATTGCATGTCCCACTTTCAGGACTTGCTAGGCGATACTCTCTTGCCTTGCTCTGTGTGCCTACCTCCCCAGCCTTCTTCCTGAGCCCCTTCCTTCCGTGTCTCCTTCTGGCAGATAAGCGCTCCCAAGGCTCAGTTCTGGGACCCTTACTGTTCTCCCTCAATAACTTCACCCAAGATGATCTCAGCCTTGTCACTGAGTGCATTTGCTATCTCAAAGGTAGTAATGCCAAATTTAACTATCTAATCCAGATTTCTCCTCTAAGCTCTGAAACACGTATCTGGCTGTCAAATGGTAGCTCTACATGGCTGTCAGATAACCCAAACTCAGTATGCTCTTCCCTTGGAAACTTGCTCTTCCTTCTAGTGTTATTATCTCAGTGAAAGGCAAAAAAAGAGGTGCCAGCACCTTAAGTGTTCTCCCTGGAGTCACTATTAGTTCTGTCTAGGCTATTCTACATCTATCATGCAATGCATGAGCCAGTGTCATTTTCAAAAATTCAAATTTGCTTAATATCCTTCAGTGGTTTCCCATATCCCTTAGAAGGAAGAGCAATATTTTTGCCATGACCGGTAAAGCTCTGGCCTCTGCCTATTTCTACAGCCTCATCTCCAGCTACTCTTCCCCTTCCCTCCATTTCTGGGATCTAGCCAGACTGGCCTTCTTTCAATCTCTGGACCAGCTCTCTACTCCATGATCTCTAGTGCCCCAGGGCTCATTTATTCAGCAAATATTCACTGAGCATATATTATACAGTAGACATCATTCTAGTAATAGGAATTCATCTGTGGACTAAACAGAAAAACATGATCTCAGGGAAGTTATGTTCTAAGGAAATAGTAAGCAAAATAAATAAAAAATAATATAGCATGCTAAAAGGTAACAGGTGATAAGGAGAACAATTAGGCAGAGAAAGGGTAATGCTAGAAGGAGGTTCAACTGGAAATTCTAAATAATATGGTCATGGGTGTAAATTGGTGCAGCCATTATGTAAAACAGTATGGAGCATCCTCAAAAAATTAAAAATAGAACTATTACATGACCCAGCAATCCCTATTCCTGGTATATACCCAAACAAGGGGAAATCAGCATCTTGTAGAGACATCTCCACTCCTAGGTTCATTGTAACATTATTCACAATAGCTAAGATTTGGAAACAACCAGTGTCCATCAATGGATTAATCAATAAAGAAAATGTGGTGTATATATACACAATGAAATAGTCAGTCTTAAAAAAATAAGGAGATCCTGCCATTTGTGACCACATGGATGAACCTGAAAGACATTATACTATGTGAAATTAGCCAGACACAGAAAAATACTGCACAATTTCACTTATATATGGAATCATAAAAAGCTGATTCGGGTGGGAACAAAAAACTCCAAAAGCTGGATACACAGAAACAAAGAGAACGGTGGTTACCAGGAGCGACGAGGAGGGGGATATGGGGAAATGTAAGTCAAAAGGTGCAAAGTTGCAATAATATTATGTACTGGACATTTCCTAAGAGAGTAGATTTCAGGTACTCTTATCATACACACACACGTGTGCATGCAGGTAACTAAGTGAGGAGATGGGTATGTTAATTTGTTTGACTTTAGTAATCATTTCACTATGTGTATCAAACCATAATGTTTTACACCTTAAATATATACCATAAAGAGAGAGAAAGGAAGAAACTCAGTCATGGAAGGCCTCAGTGAGAGGAAAACATGCAAAGGCTTGAAGCAGGCAATGGAGTAAGACATGCGGCTATGTGGAGAGGAAGCCCTCCAGGAAGAGGAAATGGCAAAGGCAAAAAGGTCTGGGGTAAGAGTGTGTGCAATACATTAGAGGAATGACCAGTCAGCCAGGGTGGCTGGAGAACAGTGAGGGAGATAAGATCACAGAGGTAACTTGGGACCAGATCCCATAAAGCCTTACCTGTACTGTCAGGACTTTAGGGTTTATTTAAACTGTGGAGTGTTTTGAAAAAGTGAGGGGTTTGCTGTGTTAAGAAGAAACTACAGGGTGGCTGCAGGGGACTTTGTTAACAGGCTATTTCAATAATTTAGACAAGTGATGATAATGGTTCTGACCAGGGCTTTTGCCAGGTGGGCAGTGAAAATAATTGGATTTTTAATATATTTTAAAGGAGAGGCCTAAAATCCTTGATGACAGTGCCAGAATAAGAGAAATCTCAATGATATTGTTAAGATTTGGGTGTAAGCACCTAGAACAGAGAGATTGACAAAGCTTTTCTGTAAACAGCCAGATAGTAAATATTTTAAACTTTGTGGGCCATATGGGGTACATGCACAGATACATGCTGGCAGGTCTGAGGCACAGATGTAGGTATGATGATAGAAGCTTGCATAAGTTCTCTTCTGATTTCTTCTGTTTCCTCACTCCAACAGGACAGAAAGGTCACCAGGTGAAGGTGACAACAGGGGAGAAGCAGCAAGTTTGTGGGAAGGAATAAAACAGGCGAGAGGAAGAAAAGGCCTACGATAAAATACAACAGCCCTTTATGCTAAAAACTCTCAATAAACTAGGTATTGATGGGACATATCTCAAAATAATAAGAGCTATTTATGACAAACCCATAGCCAATATGATACTGAATGGGCAAAAGCTGGAAGCATTCCCTTTGAAAACCTGCACAAGACAAGGATGCCCTCTCTCACCACTCCTATTCAACGTAGTATTGGAAGTTCTGGCCAGGGCAAGCAGGCAAGGGAAAGAAATAAAGGGTACTCAAATAGGAAGAGAGGAAGTCAAATTGCCTCTGTTTGCAGATGACATGATTGTATATTTAGAAAACCCCATTGTCTCAGCACCAAATCTCCTTAAGCTGATAAGCAACTTCAGCAAAGTCTCAGGATAAATAATCAATGTGCAAAAATCACAAGCATTCCTATACAACAGTAACAGACAAACAGAGAGCCAAATCATGAGTGAACTCCCATTCACAATTTCTACTAAGAGAATAAAATACCTAGGAATCCAACTTACAAGGGATGTGAAGGACCTCTTTAAGGAGAACTACAAACCACTGCTCAAGGAAATAAGAAAGGACACGAACAAATGAAAAAACATTCCATGCTCACGGATAGGAAGAATCAATATTGTGAAAATGGCCATACTGCCCAAAGTAATTTAGATATTCAATGCTATTCCCATCAAGCTACAAACGGACTTTCTTCACAGAATTAGAAAAAACTACTTTAAATTTCATGTGTAACCATAAAAGAACCCGTATACCCAAGACAATCCTAAGCAAAAAGAACAAAGCTGAAGGCATCATGCTACCTGACTTCAAACTATACTACAAGGCTACAGTAACCAAAACAGCATGGTACTTGTACCAAAAGAGATATATAGACCAATGGAACAGAACAGAGGCCTCAGTAATCACGCCACACATCTACAACCATCTGATCTTTGAAAAACCTGATAAAAACAAGCAATGGAGTCCAGTTTCAGTTTTCTGCATTTGGCTAGCCACTTTTCCCAATGCTATTTATTAAATAAAGAATCCTTTCCCCATTGCTTGTATTAAGTCCAAATTCCCTGTATCAGTCTTGATTTTGTATGTGTGTTGTAGTTCTATCGCATCCACATGGAGCTATATAGGGGATCCAAGGTTAAGCCTGGGGGAGTCACCCTGGGAATAATGGGGCATCTGCAAGTAATAATCTCCCTGATGTAAAGCAAGGACCCCCAACTCTGAAGCCTCAGTATCCTCAGCAACATTCTTCCTCTGCCACCTCCCACATTTATGCCACACAGGGCCTGAGGACAGTGTTGGTGTCCTCCTTGATCCTTTTAGCCAGTTTCAAACCATCGTTCCTCTCTCCCCTTAAAAAATCCAGAACCTACCCTGGAGAAACTCTACTTACACATGTGCACCGAGATATATATAAGAATTTTCTTTGTAATAGAGAGAAAGCCAAAGGGAGTGGTCAAATACATTGTGGAATTTTCCTACAATGAATACCTTAATGCAGTGAGCAACAAACTACAGCTACATGAATCGACACAAATGAATCAACAAATGATTCACTGAGTTAAAAAAAAGAGTAGCAGAGATAATTCATGCAGTATGAAACTTATATACAGTGGTTCCCCCCTCATTCATGGGTTTGCTTTCCTCTGTTTCAGTTACCTAAGACCTACCATAGTCCAAAAATATTAAACAAAAAATTCCAGAAATAAACAATTCATAAGTTTTAAATCATATACCATTTTTACTAGCATGATGAAATCTTGTGCCTTTCTGCTCCATCCTGCCTGGAACAGGAATCGTCCCTTTGTTCAGCATCTCCACATTGTATATGCTACCCATTTGTTAGTCACTTAGTAGCTGTCTTGGTTAGCAGATTGAAAAAACATTGTACATATAGGGTTTGGTATTATGTGTGGTTTCAGGCACCCACTGGGGCTCTTGGAACATTTACTCCAAGGATAAGGGGGGACTACTGTCTAGAGTTCAAAAACTTGCAAAACCATGTAGAAGTATACATGAGGTATAACCATAAACCAAAACAATGAATAATAAATACAAATATCAGGTTAGTGGTGACCCTAGTGGGGAAGAGAGAGGGAGTATGATTGGAGAGGGGCATTGAGGGTATTGAAGGAGCACTGGTAATGTTCTGTTTCTTGAGTTTCTTAAGGTGGGTGGTAGATCTGCTATATGATATATATATAGTCTTCAGAATATCTGAAATATTACATAATTTTTAAACATTTAAATGAATTAAAATTCCCCAGCATATCCCATCAGATTATTTTCCCATTGTTCTTCCTTACTGCAGCCAACTACCATTTTCCTGGTCACCTTCCTTCCTTCATTTGGCTAACTATGGTGCTTCCTGGCATTGTTCCTGCCATGAATCTTTGTGACTTAAACATCCATTCAGATGAACTATCAACTACTCCAGACTCCCAGTTCCTTGACTCCCTCACCTCCAAACAGCTTGTTCACCACCCTGCTACAGCTACCTACTCTTCATAGGCCCATTATGCACCATCACCAAAAATCTCATTTCCAGCACCTCGCTCTCTACCACCTCATGTCTTTCCAGCTCCTCTCTTCTTTTCCTCCCACTTCTTAATTACTCAGCCACACCAGGACCTCCCAACCACATTAGCAGAATGCATGGGAAAGGGAGCGCGTGCACTCTCATGGTGGGAATGGACATACATAGTTACATATTTACAAACATGCTGGAAGACAGTTTGGCAGTTTCTTAAAAAGTTAAACATACATCTGTCATATGATCCAGTCACTCCATTTTTAGGTATTTACATAAGAAAACAGAAAACACATGTTTATATAAAGCTCGTACATATAGGTTCATAGAAGCTTTATTTATCATAGCCCCAAACTGGAAACAACTGAAATGTTCATCAGTTGATCACTGATAAACAAACTGTAGTAAATCCATACCATGAAGTCCAACCCAGAAATAACAGGAACAAATACTGATACACCCAACACAGATGAATCAAAATCATCATGCAGAGTGAGATGAGCCAGAGAGAGAGAATTCACATTGTATGATGTCATTTATAAAACACTCTAAAAAAAGCAAACTTATCCATAGTGGCAGAAAACAGATCTGTGGTTATCTGCAGAAAGGGAATGGAGGATGTGAAGGAGGAACTACAAAGGCACACGAGGAATCTTTTTGGAAATGGATATGTTCCCTATCTTGTCTCTATCTTGACTGTGGTGATGTTTCACAAGTGTATACATAGGTAAAAATTTATCGAATTGTACAGTTTAAATATGTACAATTTTATGTTGATAATATGACAATTTAAAAGCAGTTCCACACCGCCTGATCTGCTGCTAGCTGTAACCCTCTAGTATATTTACTCTTTTCCACTGTCTGAGATGGCCCTGTTTCTTTCCTCCTCTCTTCTCAAACCTCGACATTCTTCACTTTCGGCAAATGTAGGGCTTTTCATTTCACAGGGAGAATAGCTTCAATCAGATATCCACTATGTCATCCTTATCCTCCTAGTGTCCCAATTCTCCTTTCACCTGCTTCCATTGATTCACTGCCTGCCTCTTCAGTGGATGAACTCTCTGTGCTTCCAGCTATGGCCAGCCCTTTCCTCATGCCCTGGATCTACTCCCTTGCCCCGCTCAAGTATCTGGCTCTGCAAGCTTTCCCTCTATCCCCTGCATCATCAACTTTCCCCTCGATTGGATTATTCCCACCAGCATACAAGCATCCTGAAATAAAGCAAATAAAACCTGCTGTTCATTTGACTCCTCATCTGTTTCCAGTTATTGCCCCTTTGCTCTGGCATCCTCTATAGCAACTCCTCAAGCACTGTTTATCCCTGCTGTCTCTACTTTCTCGCCTCTCTCTCAAGCTCACCCCAATCAGGCTTGTATCCCCTTTAGTCCACCAAACCTGCTCTTGGCGGAGTTCACCAATGACCTCAGTATTGACGAATCCAATAGCCAATTCTCAGTCTTTTATTTAAAAGCCACATTTCAAATAGTCTTCTTTTAATGTTAATGTCAGATTCTGTCTTGGGCATTTTATCTCAGCAATGTTTTCTATATACTTTGCTCAGCTCCTAGAAAGGTGACCCTAGACTATAAACTGCCTGAGAGCACGGATTACTTTTAATCCTCTGCTCTAGTGTAGTGCTATCACCTCAATGCCTTGACCTGAGCAAAACACATGAGAAGAGCTGAATAAATATGAATGAATGAATGAATGAATGAATGAATATACAGCACAATACAGTCTCAGGTCTGAGGTGAATATGGGCTCATGTACGGTTGAGTCTCATTATTCACAATTGTTATGCTCTATAAAGTCTCCACGAATAATGAATTAGTGGATATTGAGCCATAGCTACTAGAAGAAATATAGGGTTAGATTCCTATGAGCCTCTGTTCACAACATTTATATCAACCAATTAACATATAACCTTGTTTTATGTCTGTTTCTGTGTAAAGACCCCTTATTTAATATATATTGTTGATTCATTTCTATTGAACTCATGGTTATCATAAGGCACATTACAGCCTTCTGATGCTTAGAAATACTAGAAAACACTTTGGCATTATACTTGGGAGCCATTCTAAATGGAGAAATCATCAACAAAAGGCACAAAAATGCAAAAAACATGGCACTGAATAGACTGTGCATAGGATGCTTGTTTGGAGTATGAGAGCTGCAACAAGAAGGCAGAGTATCACCGGGTTTGACTTCAGCTGGGGATGTGTGTGTTAAGTGACTCAAATGTTTTGTGACTCTGCTGTGCATGTCAGTGAATGACTATGAAAGCAGCATGTTGATTTGGGGGTTACAAATAAATTTTAGTGAGTAGGAGAATTCACAAATAAGGAATCAACAAATAATGAGGATTGACTATATTTTCCTACCTTTCTGGGGCATGTGCAGTGCAGGCCAAAGGCTTCTCTCCTGGGTCAACCCATGGCTGTGTGGGCTGCACTGTGCAAGGGATCAGGTAGATGGTGTACTCTCCCGAGTAGTCCTTCCTGGAAACATGCAGAGCAGACTGTGATCGTAGGGAACAACTGATAGGTTGCTGGCTTACCCAGAAAGACATGGCCTTCACTAAACAGTTTTCAGGTGGTATTTGTGTCCAGCAGCTAAGAACTTTACAAGTCTGCAAACACCATTTTCGGGAACTCATCTTCAATTATCCTAACCTTCAGAGTATTATCCAGAGGTGTTAAATAGAGCTACTTTCATGTATTCAGGTATTCAGGTCCTTCTTATGAGGAAAGCTAAGAAAGGCAGACTACATATGAAAACATAGAAGGCTCAGGTGATGACAGAACAGAATTGGCCATTTCCTTTGGATTTCATGAGACTTGTTTGACAATTTCTGTTTAGTGTTTCTTGATGACAGATACCCTATTCAATGCATTCCCAAATGGAAAAGCAGCTTTTATTTCTGAAGATGTGATACTGTCAGGTGCTGCTGTGACACAGGAGGTAGCAAATGCCTCAGGATTCCAGGACACCACTCCAGAGCATATGGAAGCAGCACCCTGCAGAAAGTCCCTGCACCCGTTTCACTCACACTCAATTTTGAGGTTCCCCTTTCAAACTCTATAGCCTCATCCCTTTATAAAGTCGAAGAACAAGATCACTTCTCATTAGAGACCACTCACGGGGACTTGGGGACTTCCCTGTTTATGGGGGGCCCAGGATTCTCCAGTTCATGACTCTG
This sequence comes from Pan paniscus, assembly GCF_029289425.2. NCBI lineage: Eukaryota > Metazoa > Chordata > Mammalia > Primates > Hominidae > Pan > Pan paniscus. The sequence continues at coordinate 51,536,702 of NC_073252.2, forward strand.
TGAGCAGGAAGCCTTTGGACCTCTCTCCTATTTCATCTCCCACACTTCTCACTGGGTGGCAGCTCCAACCCTGTCAGGTGGCCTGGAAGGCAGCCAAGCATTCAGAAGCTTCAGGAACCTTCTTCAAGGGCCTTGGGAGTCTGTCATCCATTGAATGGAGAGCATAGGGCTTGAATCTTCATTATAACTGTTTGTGAGGGATCTGTGAACAGTTCTCATAAATGCTGTGCTTGTTTTGACCATTTTGGGATACTTATCTATCAGTAAATTGACAGCAAAGATTTGGTTAAAAACAATAATAAAACTTTTATGTCACATCCTGGGGTCAGTGTAGTGGACTGGCACAGGCTGAAAACTGGGAACCAGTAGAACCTCAGCTTGCCTCTGCCATGGCTGCATGACTTTAACAAAGCATGAGGACTTTCAGGGCCGTTGTTTCTAAGCTCCTTCCCATTCTAAAAGTCTGTATGTCTGCAGTTTTCCTTCAAAGCTTGGATCAGCAGGAAATGAGACTTTGTATACCATATTTAAATTACATGGAAACTGACACCTACAATGTGGATAGTAACCCTTCATTAATAGAAATATTCAAATAGGCAGAACAATCCATGCCTGGCTAGATTGTGACTAGCTCTGTTCAAACCCTGTAGGGGCTCTCCTTGCACTAGAGAGTAGAAGCCAGAGGCTGCACACTGGTTTACAAGGCCCCACCCCATGGCCCTACTCCCACTCCTTACTTCTTCAGCATTATTGTCTATTACTCTCTTCCCTGCTCACTCCATGCCAGCCATATGGGCCTCCTTGTTGTTCTCCAAGCATGCCCAAATGTTGCCATCTTAGGAACTTTACCAGGAACCCTGTTTCCCATGTTTCTGCACAGCCAACTCCCTCACCTCCTTCAAGTCTTTGCTCAGATAAGGTCTACTGGGAACATTCTAATTAAAATTATAATGTCTCCCCATTCCTGTCTCCCCTTACCCTGCTCCATACCATTCATTTTCCCATAGCGCTTATCACCTTCTGACATTTGTTATACTTTGCTTATTAGGTCTACTGTTTTGTGTCTCCTTACTTTAAGTCCTATACTTAGGGATCTTTATTTTGTTTACCAATATATTCAAGGTGCCCAGAACCTTCTCTGACACACAGTAAACATTCCATAAATACTTGTTGAACAAATGAATGCAAGACAAATAGCATAGCCTCCCAAGCCTTCGGTCCTACTTTTCTCTATTCCTAAATACTACTTAGGTCCATTTCCTCATGATCCCTTCAAACATGTCAAACACAGTCTTAGGCACATGTCTTTAATCTTGCAGTTCTTTTAATCTCCTTGCTAGAATCTAAGCATTTCCCATATCACAACATGGACCATAAGTTGTCTCACCTCTTTCAGGAATCCTTATACAACTCCCCAGCCTCTGGCTCTCTCTTCCCTGAACAACTACGGTCTTGATATTATCCTGTATCTCTCACAGTGTGTTTAGCATGGAGTGCTTGGTGGGGTTCTTCATTTTGTCATTTATCTATGTATTTTATCTCCTCACCTCAAAGGTAAGCTCCTAAAAGATACTTGCTCAGAACCTATCACATGCTAAAACCTGTGGTTCTGGGGATTTAAGATGAATCATATGTGCCTTCTACTCTGGAGAAGCTCACAATCTAGTGAAAAACTGGGACCAGCAGATAGACCATCATAAGATAATGAGCTGTGTTACAGCAGAAGCTGGAACAGAGTAGGAACCAGGAGGAGGGAGCTGCTAGTACTGTATGGGAAGTCTGGGAAGCTGTCACAAAGGGGTCAGTATTTGAGCTGGGCTGGGTCTCAGAGGAGTTAGTTTTGCAAGGGGAAAAGAGCAGCAAGGGCTGAGGGAATTGCAAAAGCATGGAGGTATGGATGGGCTGGTGGGTTCAGGGATTGGTGAGTAACTAACGTGGATAAAAGGCTGGGTTTGACATGAAACCAGAGGGGAGGCTGGGCCTTGTATGCTGCAGAAGGAGGGTGGGCTTCATCCAAGTGGCAATGAAGATGTCAGCAGAATACTTAAAGGAAGACAGTTTCCCTGTCTATAAACTGGGACAAAGAACATGAAGCACAGTCCTTGAAGGTTATTAGATATCAATTTCAAAGGAATCACTATACAATAAAAATATCTGATATAAGATCAAAAATTTTAAGTTAAGAAAAAATTTTTTTTGAAAATGATTCTCAAGACAATTTGAAGTAAGATTTTAATGCTAAATATAGCTCTTACTCTCATTACCTATAAAATGGGGATCATATATTTATGACAGATTCCTGGTTGCCCACTTATCCTTTTCATAGTGGTTTTAATTTTTTTTCCATTCTTCCCTTTTACAGATGGGGGATATTTTACTATAGTTGTTAAATTCCTATTCTACCTCTATACTGGGTCTGGGAGAGGAATAAATCTTGTAAACGACACATGGGCTTAAATCAGAGGTACTATATTTTGCACTGGTTATTGTAATTGAAATGAAATTTCTTTATTCGATAAAGGTTTTAGTTAGACACATTTCCCAGCTTCCCTTGTAGGCAGGTGTGCCATGTGACTAAGTTCCCCACCATAGTTTGTAGGTGAAAGTGATGTGTGCCCCTTCTGGTCTCACCCTTGGAATAAGTGTAAGCACTTCCTATTTATATATCAGAAGTTGATCTGAGCAAGATTTGTTTCTTTCTTTCTTTGCTAGAATGTCATTTCTTTTAATTATTATTATTATTTTGTAAGAGTCAGGATCTCTTTCTGTTGCCCAGGCTGGAATGCAGTGGCTATTTGCAGGTGGCATCATGGCTAACTGCAGCTTCGCACTCCTGAGTTCAAGTGATCCTCCTGAGGAGCTGGGCTACCAGCTAGCACCACTACTCCCAGCTGAGGGTTATTTCTATCAATTCCCCTTTCAAAATAAAAGTCTAGCCTTCAGAGAAAAGCACTATTTCTCAAGCACCTGAAAGAAATGGAAAACCATTCAGCTCTACCCATGGAGGCCTCCATCACTGTATTTACCTGTTATAAGAGCTTGTGGCTCTCCAGAGTTGATGTGGAGAATCAAAAGTCTGAGCGCTCCATAATAGCTGCAAGTCAAATTCAATTCCTCCTAGGTGGTCTGGAGTCAATATGAAAGATTTCACATCTGGGAGAGTGTGATGCTCCATCACAAACTGTCCTATTTGAAGGGGAAACACACGCATTTATTGTACTTGTGGTAGAGCTTTAGTTTAATTGTACCTGGTAGAGCCCCACAAAAGCCTGAGAACTGAATTAATGTTCTTCTCTCACACAACTAAGCTTAGCCCATTTTGCCCCTTAGAATATATTCCACACTGGATAGAATGGCATCTCACCCTAGCCCATCGTCCTACTTGTGATGGTCATCATAGTCATAGGTATTTATTTATAAACAATAGGAATATTCCTTGTGGAAATGGTGCTAATGAGTATATTCACAATAATAGGGGTCTTTATGTGACAATGAACACTGAATATACATAGCTTTGAATTCTAACGAACATGTTTCTTGGAGGTAGAAAGGTCTCAGTAGTTTATAAATGGAAATATCAGCATCAGATAAAAGTCACATTTAGGGCCATTCAAGTCCTTGGTAGAAGGGTATAATTATAAACATCATTAAAAGGGTAAATGTTATCAGCAAGATACCCCCACTCTTTAAAACTGCACTGAAATAGCGTCGTGAAGAAATAAAAGTAGGGGGAATATTTTAGATTAAAAGAAACTAAAGCAATATAACAATCAAAATGTAACATATGAATCACAACTGGAACTTCTTTCTTTTTATGTAAGCAGTTATAAAATAAACAAATATAAAAATAAGTGGAAAAGACGTTTGTGGAACAATAAAGGAAATATGAATACAGACTGGATATTATTGAATCAATGCTAAATATCGTAGAAGTGATCATGATGTTGTGATTCTATAAGAGAATGTCCTTGTTCTTAGGAGATGTCAACTGAAGTATTTTGGGTAACTTGACACGAAGTCTGCAACTTGTTTCTGAACGGTGTGACAAAAAAAGATATGTATGGATGGATGTATGTGCACATGGATGTATAGCAAAATGTTAATCATTGTTGACTGTTTTTTACTGTTCTATTCTTTCAACTTTCTGTATGTGTGAAATGTTTCTTAATAAAAAGTCGGGAAAAAAAACGGCATTGATATTACCTCTGAATTTGGCATGGGTCTTGAATTCAATGACAAGACGGCCATCCTCTCGAATGTAGATTCTTATTATCTGAAGCCTTGCAGAGAGCACGCTGTCTGTCTGGATTCCTGGGCAGGAAAGCAGAGAGAAAATGCTAGGGCATGGAAAATTCCTCCCTGACAGCAACCACATATAAGTTATCCCAAGGACACCTCCAAGTATAGCTGCACATTTATTTGAATGTAACAAGATAACATTTATATGTCTATAGAAACATATGCCAATTAAAATTGTATGACAGCTAATTTCACTTTGTTCTTTTTTTTTTTTGTAATGGTTCCACTGTTCTTGACATAGACTTTTCAAACCTGTAAGTTCCACTTAACCCAGATGCAGGGTTCAGCAAAAAAATGAATCTTAAAACTTCTTACTATCAAACTTTACACCAGGGTATGGTTACAGCACATCTGCTTCTTACTATATTTTCTTTTCCTCGCCAAGATACCTTTCCGGACTTAACAGAGGTATAAACAAAGTCCTGGTGGCTACATTTAGTACTCAAACCAAAGGAGAATTAAAGCCAGCTTGTAGAAAGCCAACATGACACAAGAAAGCTGTGGCTTTAATAAAGGAAATTGTAGTCATGGTCTCCAGTGAGTTCAGAAAGACCAAAACCAAAGAGTAACGTAAGGAGGAGAAACATGAACTTGAACAAAACAAAACAAAAACAAGAGCTCAAGGAATTATCTGACCCAGAGTGGGAAAGCTGCCTGAAGTTATTTTCCCATGAGAAATATAAAGCAAAAAATGATTTGAGCCTAAGACATTTCACAGAAGAAAGGACTACACTGTCAGCCCTTTGTATCTGTAGGTTCTACATCATGGATTCTGCATCTGTGGATTCACCCAACCTCAAATAGAAAATATAAGAATAAAAATGCATCTGCACTAAACATATAGATTTTTTTGTCATTATTTCCTAAACAATATAGCATAACAACTATTTATATAGCATATGCATTGTATTAGGTTTATAAGTAATCTAGAGATGATTTAAAGCATAAGGGAGTATATGTATAGGTTATATGTAAATACTACACCATTTTATATGAGGGACTTGAGCATCCTCAGATCTTGGCGTCTGTGGGAGGTCCTGGAACCAAACACTAATAGATATGAATGATGACTGTAATTTCAATTAGTAGAGATGAAGCTTTCTCAAAAGAAAACTCTTGTATTTTTTTTAGTATGTTTGCCCCAGATAAAGCACCTCACCCCTGAAGAGGAAAACAGGGAGGATGGGAGCAGCAGAATTTAGGGGAAATGGGTTTGGGGAAATAGGTTAGGGGTAGTGTGTGAAGTACAGGACACTAAAAATGAGGAAAAAAAAAAAAACAAGAAAAACAAAAATAACCAAGAACGATTGGAGAGAATGGAGGAGAAAATTGGGGAGTTTTAAGGAGCATCTATATGGAAGCAGTAGGAGGAGGTAGGTGTGAAACTGAGTGGGAGTGAGGTGTGGGCTCCCAGCTGAAGGGCTGCCTCCCACTTAGTTCTTGGAGGCTCCTCCCAAAGAGGACAGTAATGGGGATGAGCCTGAGGGAAAGGTCATTTTAAACATTCAGTATCACAGCCCTTGACTTTGGAAGGTTAAAATCCCTTCTTTGGAGGATGCAATTAAAGAGCAGACTCTTTGACAAATGAATAAAGTGGGCTACTTGACATAAATATTTCAAGTGCTCTTGACACATTTTTCCATTTCCTTGCATCTGATTTGAAGATCCTTTTGCTCTGTAAAAACATGAACCACACCATTTTTCACTAGGAGAAAATGAAAATCATTTGGGTTATATTCCAAAAGAACACACACCCATCTGAATCCCTAACGGGCAGTAGAGGACTCATTTGTCACTTGCCATCCTCTACTCTGGGACCTTAGCTATCTGGGCTGAGACCTTCCAGCATCAGGACAGAAGGACATCATTCTTTTCGGGAACCACAGATCTGCACTTTGAGGTGGCCCCACTTTGTCTATGGGATAACAGGATGAGAAATGCAGCTACTGTTAAAAGTCACTACTCTTCTTTTAATCTTGCTTGAGTGAAGCCCTAACTAAAGGGATAGTTAAGGCGTCAGTGGGCATACCTGTTCTCCAGAGAACAGTGTCATAGAAGAAAGAAAACTCCATCTCGGTGTGGTGCTCCAAGGAGGCCCAGCCCCTGGGGGCTGTCACATAGATGTAGGACACATATAGAGGCACGTGCACTGTCAAGAAGGACTGGGCAGAGTCCCTCACCTGCCGAGGAAGCAGTATGCACACAGAGTTATTTCTCCCCTGGGATGAAAAGACATACTGTCACCACATCTTGGTTCCATTTTCATTCACCCATGTAGTCACACACTTATTCAATAATTATTAAGCAAGTGCCCATGATTGCACTTACTTATTTAAAAAAATAAAGGAACTAATGGAATAGAAAGCGGCCGGGATGCTTCTTTCGACAGGGTCATGTGCAGAGGCTTCTCTAAGGAGGTGGCACTTGAACAAAAATACTTTTGAAGTGGGAGAATGAGCTCTGTTCAGTTGCTAGAAGATTTGGCTGAAATTTTAGAATATCACAATTATTCCCAAGGATCAACCCGGTGGATGTGGGATCTACCACTCAGTACAAACTCCCTGTATTGACCATTTGCCAGTGACCTGTAGGAGAGCCCAAGTCAACCATCATCAGGAAGATGCCCACATCCGGACGCCTGGGAGGAGCCTGTGCCTAACTCAGGATGTTTTAGTGAGTGCTCTCATCTCCTGCTCCAGGAACAAAGGGCCGGAGCATTGAAATCATATCTAGGAAGCTCACCAATGGACAGCTCAGAGCTGCATGTACTTCAGTAATTTCCTGTCCCATGCTATGCTTTGGAAAGAGTTTTGAAAAGGCAGCATATCACATTTCCAAGAGAACATTTCTTCTAAGGAGGTTTGTGTTCCTGCTTTTAATTTGGCCCAGTCATTTTTATTTTACTATGTAATGAACAAAACTGGATGGAAAGATAACAGAATGGTAGCAGAAGCTTTTGTGGTGAAGCTAGCTGTATATGTGTGTGTGAATGGGGAGTTAGTTCACACATTTTAAAAATATTTTTATACTTTTTTCCATAAATAAATAAATAAATATATGTTGTATATATATATATATATACAACATGTTGTATATATATATATATACAACATGTTGTATATATATATATATACATATATATGTTGTATATATATATATATACAACAAAAAAACTTAGCTTAAAACAATTTTATTTTATCATTGGCTAATTACTACAATATACTATGGGACTTATATTTTTCTTTTGTTTGAAAATACAGTATAAAGTGTTTCTATGGGTAATTAAGGAAAAAACCAAATGCTTTAATATTTTTCTAAAGTTTTTTTTTAATATTCAAAGTTGTCAGCGATTTAAAATTTGATGCCAACTTTCTCAAAAGACTCAACTAACTCCATACTCATTGAAAAATTCCATTTTGACATGCCTTACTTTGTTTGTTTGTTTGTTTGTTTGTTTTTCAAGAGATGGGGTCTCTCTCTGTAGCCCAGACTGGAATGCAGTGACTCCATCATAGCTCACTGCAGCTTCAACTTCCTGGCCTCCAGTGATCCTCCAGCCTCAGCCTCCCAAAGTGCTGAGATTACAGGTATGAGCCACTGTTCCCAGCCCCCCTTTTTTTTCTTTTTAAAGAAAATTTCCAGATTGTATTCGGACCTTGTACCATGTTCTGTCCCTTATACACAGGTTTTGCTAAATACACCTGCTCCAATCACACTATCAGAACTTCAATAAACTCTCTAGCTGATTGGCAAAATTAATTTTTCCTCATTTGTTTTTGTTTATCCTCCTTTAGCCCTCATGATATTACTTACTAATCTTTAAAAAGAAAAAAAAACCAACAAATATTTACTGCATGCCTATTCTACACCAGGCACACTGTGCAAGGCACCTTCTCATGTTGAGATTATTAGTACAATTTCAGAAGAGGTTCAGAGAGGTTATGTCTTGTCCAAGCCTGCTGATTGATAGCAAAAGGTACCAACTAGGCCTTAGTTCTAAGTTCTATATTTTTCCTATCATACGTCAGTAATTTCAATTATTTTCAAAGAAACAGACAACAACAAAATACTTCTGTGCATGTTTTTTCTGTGTTGGTTTAAAAGTGGGATTATATATAAGAAATCCTTGTCTTTGAGGTTTTTAAGCATATTCTGAATAAAAATATTCAAACAGTAATTACAGCAAAATCATAAAGAACAGAGAATACTAATTTTTGAGGGGCCAGGAAAGAAACAAAATCACTTAGTTTTGCATTTTCCAAAGTCAAAGTTTATACAACTGGAGAAATGGAAAACCGATGAACGCCTTAAAATTCTCTTCAGTAGATGGCAGTAGTGTGTACAAAATGAGAGGAAACCAGGCTGAGAGGCACCACAAAGAAAACGACAAATTTTAATCAAAGACACTTTCTCTAAATAATTACTGTAAATCCCTCTATAATTTCTCTCCTTCAGTGAGGATAAACCTGATTTGAAATGAAGAACAAACATCTAACTAGTTTTTAGCTCATTGAGATAACTGCTCAAAATTGGCTAGAACCTGTTTTAGAATTAATTTTCCCATGAGGACAGATTAGCCTAGTCTCACTGGCCCTTTGATATAACTGCCCTTCTCTGACTCTGGCTTCTTGCTATAAATTTTTCAGTTGTCACTAATTGATATGGTTTGGCTCTGTGTCCCCACCCAAATCTCATCTTGAATTGTAATCCCCATAATCCCTACATGTCAAGGGAGGAATCAGGTGGGAGGTGATTGGATCATGGGGGTGGTTTCCCTCATGCTGTTCTTGTGATAGTGAGTGAGTTCTCATGAGATCTGATGGTTTTATAAGGCAGTTTTCCTTGTTCTTGCTTGCTCTCTCTCACCTGCCACCATGTAAGACATGTCTGCTTCCCCTTCCACTATGATTATAAGTTTCCTGAGGCCTCTCCAGCCATGTGGAACTGTGAGTCAATTAAACCTCTTATCTTTATAGATTACCAGTCTCTAGTTTGTCTTTATGGTAGTGTGAGAATAGACTAACACACTAATGTTTAATGGTAATATATATTTTAGAAAGTGTCTATTTTTGTGGGGGCTGGCAGTTTGGAACAGGTGTGAAATAAAAATGTTTTAAGCAATTATCTTTTCCACAATGCATAGTACAACAGAGCTCTTCTTATCTTCTGAAAGACAGGCTGCGTCATCTGATGCATTTTCCCAGGTGGGGAAGAGAATATATCAATGTAGTAATAACCCTATCATCAAATGTAAATATTTTTGGCTTTCCAAAATATATGCATTATAAATACAAAAACATATATGCCTAGAGAAGTAAATATTGGATTTTTACATAAGTGAGTATGCCAGACAGTAAGTTTTTTCCACATTAACTTGATTTAGAGGACTTTGGGGGCCTTCTCTAGCTTCAGTGCTGCCAAGATCTTGCTTGAGGGACTTATAAAGAAGACTCCCTTAGTTGGTTGTCCCAGTTCTGGAGGCAAAGTGCTAACTGAAGTGCTTCAGGAACAAACAAGGTTGACCATGGCACCCATATGCAGAGTCCTCAGACAAGCCCCGGGGCACCTACCTGGAAGTCAGCGGTTACAGAGCCCCCACAGACGTCAATCAGCTCAGTCATGTCGTAATAAGCATCAAAGGTCCACACGCAGCTCTTCAGGTTCAGGTGTTTGTAGAGCTGGATGGTCTTCGGCTCTCGCACGCTGGGGTCAAACTGGAAGGGGCGATCATAGCCAGGCCCCAGGGCAGTGCTATCATAGACCACATCATCCAGGAACCCTGCCTCTGCCAGGGAGGGAAGAACAAGGAACGATAACTTGGTTTGTGGATGCCAAGGAGCAGGGTGGGGCGAAGAGCTCACCCTTTTGCACTAAAAGCACTTTCAATCACCTGAGACCCTACTAACAAAGAAACCCAGGGCTCCCAATGTGCAGGGAGAATGTGAGGGATCTTGGAAAGCGCTTGCTAACTGCTGTTGCCAGGTGTTGAATGGAGGACTCCACCTCTAAGAGACCACAGGAACCAGGGAGGAAAAGGTGAGCAAATGATACCATGAATGAAGGCGGCAGAACTTGGAAAGGAAAACTCTCTGAAGCTTTGCCTGTTATACCTGGCAAGTCTGGTCCTGTGCTTCATATATGTCCCCACTACTGCTGAAGAAATGGATTTACTGTATGGCTCATTCATTGGTGAATTATTATTTTAAGAGTGATTTTTAAAATTTCTTTTTTGAGACCCCATCTCAAAAAAAAAAAAAAAAAACAAAGCCAGCATACCTACATTTGACTACTTTTGCTCATACAGTTTCTGAACTCTTGTCGGGGGAAAGTCTTAATTTTTTGTTAGTGAGTAAATAGGTCACTAATGATGCCTGTAACTCTCACCTGTGCCAGGCAAAAATTATTTAATCAAATGCTGCCAAGCACATGAATGGCTCTAAATTAAGGGAGAACTTTATGCAGTAGGGAGCTGAACACAGATACAATTTTAGAATATAAGGGTTAAATTTTTTTTTTTTTTTTTTGAGATGGAGTCTTACTCTGTCATCCAGACTGGAGTGCAATGGTGCGATCTCGGCTCACTGCAACCTCCGCCTCCTGGGTTCAAGCGATTCTCCTGTCTCAGCCTCCCGAGTAGCTGGGATTACAGGTGCACGTCACCACACCTGGCTAATTTTTTATGTTTTTAGTAGAGATGGGGTTTCACTGTGTTCCCCAGGCTGGTCTCAAACTCCTAAGCTCAGGTAATCCACCCGCCTCAGCCTCCCAAAGTGCTAGGATTACAGGCATGAGCCACTGCACCCGGCCGGGTTAAAATTTTTATAGTACTAAAAGCAACTGTAGTATTTTAAAAGGGTTGATAAATATCTTAGAATGCTTGAGACCCAGCACCTAGCCCTCTGCCCCATGATGACTAGGTACTCAATTAACATGTCTTGAATTTAATTGCTTTTAAGCAGGAACAGGTGCAAAGTTTAGTATTTAAACACAGTATGTCTCTTCCACTAGCTACAGATGTGGACCAATTAAACTTTCATATGTAGCTCAGTGATTTATAAATAATTTTCACTCAGCTAATTTCTACTGTATAAAGACCATCATGACCAAAAGTGATGCTTAATGAATATGAAAGAGAATATGAATGCATTTCTGTCTTCAAAAACACTGTTAAGGGTTTCACCATTTGTGAAAGGAGGAAATATGCATTTAATGTGCACTTGCTAAGGTAAATGGAAATGGACAGAATTCTTTGTAAAGTCAAATGTCTGCTGTGGTGAACACAGAGATGCGCTGCCTCAGCTGTCAGCTCCTTCAGCTCTGCGTCAGCTGCATGTTGGCTCAGCCCAAGGTCATGCCCTTGCGGGGCAGCCTGCATCCAGTGACTTAGCTAGGTAGGCTATAAGAGTCTGGCTGTGTCAGCTGGAAGTAGGACAAGTCTCTCCAGAGCTCCCTGCCATGGCCGAGATGGCTTTTTCAGCCTGCATTGCAGCTTGACTTCTCCCTCTGCCCAATCCTGTTTCGCTCCTTCTCTTTCACAGATATTGATCCCTAATAAACATCTTGTAACCCCAAACTCCCTCTTAGCTCCTGCTTCTGGAGAACTCATCCTATACCATCTTCACTTGAGCTTTCTATAACAGGTTTTTGGAGCACCAATGTAAACATGCTCACTCTAAGGGAATGAAGACACTAAAATATATCATAGTAGGTGCTTTAAAAATGTCAACGCATTTAATCCTCATCTTGAGTGGTAGCAATTGTTATTCCCACTTTATAGACAACAGTGGCTCAGAAAGGTCAAACTATATTTGTTCAGTGGAATAAGGATTTGAACCAGTGTGATTCCAAAGTCCTTGTTTCTTCCTGTCCACTGCATTGACTGAACTGATGGCATTTGCATGTGTGCTAGAAGGAAAACCACTAATATGTGGATTCTGAGGACCAGAAAACACGAAAAGCAGTTCTCACTCTGGCATATCCTGAAAGTCAACTGCACTGGGCTAGCATGGAAAGACCAGTCCTGAACTTGTCAATCTCACCTGAGATGCCTCTCAGGTCATAGGTGGTAACTAAATTGGAGCAGACGTGCTGGTGTCTGTAGATGGACTCAGACAGTAGAAAATGTAAGTTGTGCAACGGCATGGTGGAGATAAGGGGCAGCATTCCATCCTGGTGTGGGATCTGCACCGAAATGTGGATTCTAGGGGGAAAAAGGCAGAAATAAATGTTAAGCTGACTGCTATAAATGGTCAATAGGATATACTTCTTTCTCATCACCGAATTTGTCTTCACCAATGAGCTACCATTTTTTTTTCTTCCTGAAGCTTTCCAGGTAGGATTTCTATCTGAACAGGGGGTATAGATATACACATAGTATCATTGCTTCCCTCTAAGAGACCCTCCAGACAGAGGACTGCTTGCAATCTAGAATTATAGATTTTTTTTCTATACAGGAAAAGATAACATCACAACCACAAATTACTTTAAAGCTCTCCTTTGCTTTTTAATGGAAACTCTGTTATTTCAGGAGCTAAAGCTGAGTGACTAGAGAGGGCCTGTTCCCCTGCTCTGTCACAGTGAATGTCTATGGAAGTTAGGTAAGGTTGATACTCACATTTCTTTTAAGTATTTGAGTCAAAAATATATCGTTGAGCTTTTAAACTCTAAAACCAATTCCTCTACCCAGCCAAATCTGAGAAACTACAATATCCAGCTACTTATACTGTCTCTCCTGACTGAAAACAGCCTTCTCTCTCCAGTCTGCCTGTAAGTCCTATCAGCACTACGCGTCCAGCCCCGCCAGCCTCAATCTGCAGTGTGCTGTTCCTTGATCTACATCCTCAGCTCTTAGGCAGCCTTTGGACCAGGAAATCTGTAACTTATTTATATTGGCTGCTATTTCTCAAATGTTTTCAGACTCTGTTTGTCTTGCCTCTCCACTATGAGGACAAGGAACATTTCCTTCACTTCTTTTGTTTCTCCAGGGCACATAGTATACAATTCTAAATAAGAAATGAGTTTAATAAATATTGGTTAAGACTGCAACATGATAGTACTTATGGGTTGCATTTTTTGTCATTGTACCAGTTTAAACTTTGAGCATGTTTATTGAAAGTGTGTTTTGAGTTTATATACTTGTCTCTCTGAGCAAAGAGTCACATTTTTAAGTGGAATCAGAACCTTGGAAGTGAAGACGAGGGCCTTTTTTCTAGGAAGGGGTCACCAAGATACATTTTATTGTGTCAGGAAAGAAAGAAGCATGTACATAGTCATTCAAACATGTTTTATTCATACAAAGGAACTCATTTTTCTGAGTTTATGAGCAACTGAGTTGTTCATAAAGGCACACACTTAAATACTATAGTGTTTAATAAATACGCATAGCATACACAAATTCTTTTTTGCTATGCAAAAATGAAAACATCCATTTCCCATCATGGTGGCCCAGAAAAAAATTAAGTCCAATGTCTCCTAATTTCTACAATGTTATTATTCATTTGTTCAGTAGATATTTAGGAGTGCCTCTTAGATGCCAAGAAGCACTATACTGGCAGAAGATACTCAAAATACATACTCATGGTCTTCAGGCCTTACCATCTACTAAAGGGCAGAGAGAGTGAATGCTAATAATCTTCTAAAAGAAGCATATACAGGTGCCAGAGAAGCCAGGAGGGGAAGCCTCCAAATTAAATTAGGGGAGATGTTGGAAATGTCCCTAGAAGAGATGCCATGCAGTAGGTATTGTAGGACAGTAGGGTTCCGGCCAGTGGAAGGGGGCTAGGGAGAGTTGAGGTAACAGCATGGCAGAGGTATGCAACCTGTAAGAGTCTGTAGCACTTGGGAAGTTACTCATGATTCCTTGTGGTTGGACTGGCCGGTGAAAATGACAAGGTGAGAGAAAGACTAGGAAGATAGGCAGGGGGCCCGAGCTTGAGGGACCTTCACAGATTTAAACTTTTACTGATGCATTCATCATCACATTTTTATCATGCAGAAGCATCCCTTATTGATTGTCCTGGGAAACACACAAAGGAGACCTGAGATTCACTTCAATCTATGTGTGGTGGAAGGCACCACCTGCCTGACCTGTTCGGATGCTCCTTATGTTTGACATCCAGGTATTTCAAGGTTGCGATGAAGGACTGAGCCTGGAAGCCTCTGGATGTCCCAGCCACCACTGGTGTGTGGCAGATAGCACTGTCTGTTCCAATGGTAACAATGTTGCTCCTTAAGGGGGTCCCCACATGGCCCACCTTGTCCACAGCCTTGGCCACACAACGCACATGGAACCTCCGGCTGAAGTAAATGCTGTCCAGGACCTAACAGGAAGAAAAAATCACCTCCAATGTGAGTACCCTACTTAAACAGCTCCTTACATGATCTGGTTCAAGCTAATCTGTAAAGATCATCCATCCACCCATCCATTGATTGTTCCATCTATTCATTCATTCATCAAGTAAGTATTGACTTTTAACTATGAACCAGACACTCGAGACAGATCAGTGAGTACTTATAGCCTAAGGGGGTAAGATAGTCAACAAGCAAGTAGACAGATGTGGAGCACAAACCCATAGATGAATGATTTCCATTAATAGTATTGTTCTCTTTATATACTAGGCTCAGCAGAAGGATGACCCAAGTGTTATTCAGGCTTCTAGCAAGACTGGTTGGCCTCCAAATCACTGTTGCTGAGAGCATGATGTCAGGAGACAGAGGAAATATGCTTCCTTCCCAGGAATTCTCATGGTCTCTTTATCCTACTGTTATCCTCCCTCGATCATCCCATCTCCCTACCCAGTGACCACACACTGCAAGGGTTATAATAACATGCAGGCTTGAAGCTGAGAACTTGGCCTCTGACACCTTCTAGTCTTTGAAGGTCTTTCCACAGATTCCTCCAAGTCCCCAAATATACAGAAGCCCTAAGAGTGCTGAACTCAATCTATGCAGGGGCAATGTAGGTCACCAGGACTCTTTAGGTTATGTGTGCATTTACATAGGGAAGTATATAACAAGAAAAATTAATCAGTAGTTCTGTGTGCCACAGACCTCTCACAAAGCAATCACACAAACTTATACATTTTACCCATGAAAACAATTTTCACTGAAGTCCATTAAAAATTAAAGAAAATTTTTCCATTAAACTTTTTTTTAATTAGCTGCCAATGCTTTACTTATTTATATATACAAGAACTTAGTACAGAAGGGATTTGAGGCATCCTACAAGAATGCATATAATAGAATGGCATTAAATAAATAATTGAAGAAATCAAGATAAAGTGAAGGAAACTAGGGTAAAGGGTATTAGTCACAAATTCATTGCAAGAAGAAAACCTGAAGCATAAAGTCATAAATTTATCTGTTAAAAATGTACATTTGGCTCCAACCAGACCACACCTCCTTTACAGTTTTGTTGAAGAGAGAAATAGATACTTAAGAAACAACAAGCTGGTAATTCTTGCCATGTTGATTTTTTAATAATAGAGAAGACTATTTAAATTTGAACTAGGTTATGTTGCAAAAGAATTGCTCTTCAGGCCTTTCTGAATAAGCTGTGCCAAAGAGAGTGGGTATGAACGACCCTGCATTATCCAAAGCCTCCCATCTATGTCTAGTGGTTTTCCTCTGCTATTCATCCCAGTGAAGCTCTTATTACAGTGGGAATAAACTGTGGAATGAACAGGAAAATCTAGAGAAATTTGGTCTGAAAGAAATCTCTGATGTCTAAAATCATTCAGTGATATAATTTTAGGCAAGAATTGTTGGATGCTTACTACATGCCAGGTACTATACTAAGCCTGAATCTCAACTGCTTTCAGCTCACTTTTGGAAGAGAACCAGCTTTATCAGTATGATGTGCAGGATCACTGTGGTGGGCTGTTTGTTAAGGCTGGGAAAACATACTATTCATTGTTCTCTGATGGTGTCAGGGGTGTTGGTCTCTAAGCTTTTTGAGGACAGCAACTGCTGCACAAATGTCTTTTCATGGCCTCCCATAGAGCTTTGTAACGTGCTGATCATTCAGCAACCATTCTATTCTTTTATTTAATAACTGGTCCCCTCTATGTGCCATCGATGTCCTGGCCATTTTGGGCCATGTTTCTACTGCATTACAGAAATGTGGTAGAAACTTTGGTTCATGTCCATAAGGAGTTATGTGTTAATACTTATTGAATGATTGGAGATACATTAATAGTAATCAACAGCGCCTATCTGGAGTTTTTCACTGACTTTGTCATTTATAGGTCACATTTTTCAATGACCTTGTCAAGTAGCTAAGCAAAAGAATTATTACTTTGCAGATCAGGAGACTGAGACTCAGAGAGATTAAGTAACCTCTTAACATTATTTAGTTTAAAACAGGCAGAACCAGAATTTGCAAACAGGTCTTCTAACTAGCTTAGTTTTCTATTACAGCATATAACCTTTTCTTATGTATAAGAGTAAAAAGACTGTGCACCTGCTTATTTGTTTTATTCCAAATGCCATGCATGGACCATAAGGAATTTGATTATCTGAGTAACAAAGAACAACACCAGTTCTCTCCCAGGGAGGGAGAACCAGGCCCAGACCCCCAGACCTACCATGTGGTTGACACTGGTGAATGGTGTGTTGTCAGTGATGGTTTCAAAGGGAGACCGGGCCCCATTGCCATCAGTGGGGGCAGCCACTTCCCAGCTGAACTGCACAGATGTCTGGTTGATGCCGGCCTCACTGCAGCGCTCCTTCATGACAGCGTATCTGGGGAAATGAGGGTCGCAGGGGGTGACACAGACCAGTGGGTAGCCTGGGGAGGGGGATTTCTTGACTCCTTCCTTGGTAACTTCTTCCACATGGTCATAGTCAGCAAGTGTGACCACCTGCGAAAGAGCAACAAAGCTTCAGTTCAGGTTGGGTATTGGCAAGGTCAGAGAACTAAGCCCCCTTTCTTTAGAGATCCACAAGATCTCTTAGTGTCTACAGGTTCTTTGAAATATAACAGGAGAAGTTTTTATAATTCTTTGCCAGGCATCCTTAAAAGATACTGCAGATCTTTAGTGGTGGAGAAGATCCTTCTACTGGTTGGGCTAGAAGCTTTATTATCCTTTTAGTTTTATTCCTAAATCAGAGCCCTATCACTCATGTAAAAAAATACTCTGATTTTCCTGCCCATTGGAACCAAAGCTGTATCATGAATAGCAGTTGCTAGTTTAAAGTTGCATTAAATAGTTGATGGTATATAGTAGAACATTTGGCAAAATAAGAGTAAATAGAAGTGGTATATTTCTTCCATGGCCAAATAAAAGACACATTTTGAAATAATCATCATTCTTTTCTAATATATGAGACAAGTTAGCGGAAGTCAGAGGGCTTCTTCTGATTGCTTCACAATTATGGGTTAAATTTTCCTTGGCAACCTCTAGGTGTTTTCCTCTTAATTGTAAGGACAGTGCATTCATTCTATTCACCCCAAGTTAGGAAATCTGGTACTACCTTCCCACAGGTACTTAATTCTATAAATATAGTGAGTATGTGGGATGATAGATATGAGGTAGTATTATCTTCTTACTCTTCTAAGTCCCATCAAAGAAATGAGAAGATCAATTGTATTGTATTTTCTATCTTTATCAGGCTAAGATATCAACAGGATTTGGTCTCACTTTTAGGTCAGAACAGGGTTTCTTACCCTCAACACTATTGACATTTGTGCCAAATAATTCCTTTTGTTGTCGAGGGTAGTGTTTCTTACCCTCAACACTATTGACATTTGTGCCAAATAATTCCTTTTGTTGTCGGGGGCTTCCCTATGCATTATGGGATGTTTAGGAGTATCCCTGGCTTTTACCCACTAGATACTAGTAGCACCTGGTGTGACAACTGTGACAACCAAAAATGTCTCCAGACATTGCTTAAATGTCCTCTGGAAAGGGGATGATGGAAGGCAAGATGGCTCCTGGTTGGGAACCACTGGGTTAGAAGAATAAAGAAATAGAGTACTTCCCTTCAGTTCTCATCTACTAGTCACTGAGACGTAAAACAGCAATCCTTTGGGTCAAGCAACTCACAATGGGTGGTGCTGGCAATATGAGGCTCCCTGCTGCCTCCTGGTCTAGAATTGTCACCGTGGCAGTAGTCACATCCCCAAGAACTGCTTCCACTGGGTCATCTGGGCCAAGGACTAGTGAGAAAGATTCATGCCATTCCCGGTCTTCATTGGACAGGATCTCAACTTTAAAAAAGATATGATCCACACCTTCACCAAGAACAGAACAAAAAGAGAGCAAAGGCTTCATTAGGAAACACACCCAAGAGTGTGCAGCTTGGCACTGCTGAGACATCATGTTAAAATATGTTCTTTCTTTTTAGTGGTGTTCTATAAATGCAGTGGCTGCTAATCACTTTAGCCCCATCTCAAGTGAGGAATCTTTTTTACAGACCAAATTCCACCTGTGGTAGAGGCTCAGTATTGCAGATTTACTGTTCAACACCATATGAGGACTAATGGCCCCTGCCTGACACTGGCTGGCAGTAATAAAAATCGATGATCCAAAATACACTTCACCCTGGTTATGAGTTTTTTTGCTGAATTTTTCTTTCCCCCTTACATTTTGCATGAGCTCCTGTTTGGCTGTGAGGGCTTGCACATACAGATATCCTTCAAAGCTGTCTCCTGAGAAGCAGTGGCTCAAGGTTATCTACCAAGCCAGCCTCCACAAAGATGGTAACATGGAGGGTGAGTGACCTGGAACAGGTGAGGGTTCAAGCCTTCAAGACCCACTTCAGGGACCGTTCCAAGATGGCCGAATAGGAAGAGCTCTGGTCTGTAGCTCCCAGCATGACTGACGCAGAAGACAGGTGATTTCTCCATTTCCAACTGAGGTACCTGGTTCATCTCACTGGGACTGGTTGGACAGTGGGTGCAGCCCATGGAGGGCAAGCTGAAGCAGGGAGGGGTGTCGCCTCACCTGGGAAGTGCAAGGGGTCGGGGGATTTCCTTTTCCTAGCCAAGGGAAGCTGTGACAGACTGTACCTGGAAAAATGGGACACGCCTGCCCAAATACTGCACTTTTCCCACAGTCTTAGCAACCAGCAGACCAGGGGATTCTCTCCCATGCCTGACTCGGGGGGTTCCATACCCATGGAGCTTTGCTCGCTGCTAGCGCAGCAGCCTGAGATCAACCTGCGAGGCTGTAGCCTGGCTGGGGGAGGGGTGTCTGCAATTGCTGAGGCTTAAGTAGGTAAACAAAGTGGCTGGGAAGCTCGAACTGGGGGGAGCCCACCACAGCTCAGGAAGGCCTACTGCCTCTATAGACTCCACCTCTGTGGGCAGGGCATAGCTGAACAAAAGCCAGCAGAAACTTCTGCAGACTTAAACGTCTCTGTCTGACAGCTCTGAAGAGAGCAGTTGTTCTCCCAGCATGGCGTTTGAGCTCAGAGAACAGACAGACTGCCTCCTCAAGTGGGTCCCTGACCCCTGTGTAGCCTAACTGGGAGACATCTCCCAGTGGCGGCCAACGGACACCACATATAGGTGCATGCCTCTGGGACGAAGCTTCCAGAGGAAGGATCAGGCAGCAATATTTGCCGTTCTGCAATATTTGCTGTTCTACAGCCTCTGCTGGTGATACCCAAGCAAACAGGGTCTGGAGTGGACTTCCAGCAAATTCCAACAGACCTGCAGCTGAGGGATCTGACTATTAGAAGGAAAACTAACAAACAGAAAGGAATAGCAGCAACATCAACAAAAAGGACATTCACACCAAAACCCCATCTGTAGGTCACCAACAACAAAGACCAAAGGCAGATAAAACCACAAAGATGGGGATAAATCAGAACAGAAAAGCTGAAAATTCTAAAAACCGGAGTGTCTCTTCTCCTCCAAAGGATCGCAGCTCCTCACCAGCAATGGAACAAAGATGGATGGAGAATGACTTTGGCGAGTTGACAGAAGTAGGCTTCAGAAGGTCGGTAATAACAAACTTCTCCGAGCTAAAGAAGCACGTTCTAACCCATCGCAAAGAAGCCAAAAACCTTGACAAAAGGGTAGACGAATGGCTAACTAGAATAAACAGTGTCGAGAAGACTTTAAATGACCTGATTGAGCTGAAAACCATGGCACAAGAGCTTCGTGATACATGCACAAGCTTCAATAGGCAATTCAATCAAGTGGAAGAAAGGATATCAGTGATTGAAGATCAAATTAATGAAATAAAGTGAGAAGAGAAGTTTAGAGAAAAAAAGAATAAAAAGAAATGAACAAATCCTCCAAGAAATATAGTACTATGTGAAAAGACAAAATCTACATTTGATTGGTGTACCTGAAAATGATGGGGAAAATGGAACCATGTTGGAAAACACTCTTCAGGATATTATCCAGGAGAACTTCCCCAACCTGGCAAGCCAGGCCAACATTCAAATTGAGGAAATACAGAGAACACCACAGAGGTACTCCTCAAGAAGAGCAACCCCAAGACACATAATTGTCAGATTCACCAAGGTGGAAATGAAGGAAAAAATGTTAAGGGCAGCCAGAGAGAAAGGTCGGATTACCCACAAAGGGAAGCCCATCATACTAACAGCAGATCTCCTGGCAGAAACCCTACAAGCCAGAAGAGAGTGGGGGACAATATCCAACATTCTTAAAGAAAAGAATTTTTCAAAGCAGAATTTCATATCCAGCCAAACTAAGCTTCATAAGTGAAGGAGAAATAAAATCCTTTAGAGACAAGCAAATGCTGAGAGATTTTGTCACCACCAGGCCTGCCTTACAAGAGCTCCTGAAGGAAGCACTAAATATGGAAAGGAACAACCAGTACCATCCACTGCAAAAACATGCCAAATTGTAAAGACCATTGATGCTATGAAGAAACTGCATCAATTAATGGGCAAAATAACCAGCTAACATCATAATGACAGGATCAAATTCACACATAACAATATCAACCTTAAATGTAAATGGGCTAAATGACCCCAATTAAAAGACACAGACTGGCAAATTGGATAAAGAGTCAAGACCCATCATTGTGCTGTATTCAGGAGACCCATCTCACATGCAGAGACACACGTATGCTCAAAATAAAGGGATGGAGGAAGATCCACCAAGCAAATGGAAAGCAAAAGAAAAAAGCAGGGGTTGCAATCCTAGTCTCTGATAAAACAGACTTTAAACCAACAAAGATCAAACGAGACAAAGAAGGCCATTACATAATGGTAAAGGGATCAGTTCAACAAGAAGAGTTAATTATCCTAAATGTATATACACCCAATACAGGAGCATCCAGATTCATAAAGCAAGTCCTTAGAGACTACAAAGAGATTTAGATTCCCACACAATAATAATGGGAGACTTTAACACTCCACTGTCAGTCAATATTAGACAAATCAATGAGACAGAAGGTTGATAACGATATCCAGGACTTGAAGTTAGCTCTGCAGCAAGCAGACCTAATAGACAGCTACAGAACTCTCCACCCAAAATCAACAGAATATACATTCTTCTCAGCACCACATCACATTTATTCTAAAATTGACCACATAATTGGAAGTCAAGTACTCCTCAGCAAATGGAAAAGAACAGAAATCACAACAAACTGTCTCTCAGACCACAGTGTAATCAAATTAACACTCGGGATTAACTAAACTCACCCAAAACCGCACAACTACATGGAAACTGAACAATCTGCTCCTGAATAACTACTGGGTACATAATGAAATTAAGGCAGAAATAAAGATGTTCTTTGAAACCAATGAGAACAAAGACACAATGTACCAGAATCTCTGGGACACATTTAAAGCAGTGTGTAGAGGGAAATTTATAGCATTAAATGCTCACAAGAGAAAGCAGGAGAGATCTAAAATTGACACCCTAACATCACAGTTAAAAGGATTAGAGAAGCAAGAGCAAACAAATTCACAAGCCATCAAAAGGCAAGAAATAACTAAGATCAGAATAGAACTGGAGGAGATAGAGACACAAAAAACCCTTCAAACAAATAAAGGAATCCAGAAGCTGGTTTTTTGAAAAGATCAACAAAATTGATAGACCACTAGCAAGACTAATAAAGAAGAAATGAGAGGAGAATCAAATAGATGCAATAAAAAATGATAAAGGGGATATCACCACCGATCCCACAGAAATACAAACTACCATCAGAGAATACTATAAACACCTCTATGCAAATAAACTAGAAAACTTAGAAGAAATGAATAAATTCCTGGACACATACACCCTCCCAAGACTAAACCAGGAAGAAGTTGAATCTCTGAATAGACCAATAACAGGCTCTGAAATTGAGGCAATAATTAATAGCCTAACAACCAAAAAAAGTCCAGGACCAGACGGATTCACAGCCAAATTCTATCAGAGGTACAAAGAAGAGCTGGTACCATTCCTTCCGAAAATATTCAACAATAGAAAACGAGGTAATTCTCCCTAACTCATTTTATGAAGCCGGAATCATCCTGATGCCAAAGCCTGGCAGAGACACAACAAGAAAAGAGATTTTTAGACCAATATCCCTGATGACCATCAATGCGAAAATCCTCAATAAAATACTGGTGAATCGAATCCAGCAGCACATTGAAAAGCTTATCCACCACGATCATGTTGGCTTCATCCCTGGGATGCAAGGTTGGTTCAACATATGCAAATCAATAAAGGTAATCCATCACATAAACAGAACCAGTGACAAAAACCACATGATTATCTCAAAAGATGCAGAAAAGGCCTTTGACAAAATTCAACAGCTCTTCATGCTAAAAACTCTCAATAAACTAGGTATTGATGGAATGTATCTCAAAATAATAAGAGCTATTTATGACAAACCCATAGCCAATATCATATTGAATGGGCAAAAGCTGGAAGCATTCCCTTTGAAAACTGGCACAAGACAAGGATGCCCTCTCTCACCACTCCTATTCAACATAGTATTGGAAGTTCTGGCCAGGGCAATCAGGCAAGAGAAAGAAATAAAGGGTATTTAATTAGGAAAAGAGGAAGTCAAATTGCCCCTGTTTGCAGATGACATGATTGTATATTTAGAAAACCCCATCATCTCAGCCCAAAATCTCCCTAAGCTGATAAGCAACTTCAGCAAAGTTTCAGGACACAAAATCAATGTGCAAAAATCACAAGCATTCCTATACAACTATAATAAACAGAGAACCAAATCATGAGTGAACTCCCATTCACAATTGCTACAAAGAGAATACAATACCTAGGAATCCAACTTACAAGGGACATGAAGGACCTCTTCAAGGAGAACTACAAACCCCTGTTTAATGAAATAAAGGAGGACACAAACAAATGGAAGAACATTCCATGCTTACGGAGAGGAAGAATCAATATCATGAAAATGGCCATACTGCCCAAGGTAATTTATAGATACAATGCCATCCCGATCAAGCTACCAATGACTTTCTTCACAGAATTGGAAAAAAACTACTTTAAATTTCATATGGAGCCAAAAAAGAGCCCTCATTGCCAAGACAGTCCCAAGCAAAAAGAACAAAGCTGGAGGCATCACAATACCTGACTTCAAACTATACTACATGGCTATAGTAACCAAAACAGCATGGTACTGGTACCAAAAGAGATATGTAGACCCATGGAACGGAACAGAGGCCTCAGAAATAACACCACACATTTACAACCATCTGATCTTTGACAAACCTGACAAAAGCAATGGGGAAATAATTCCCTACTTAATAAATGGTGCTGAGAAAACTGGCTAGCCATATATACAAAGCTGAAACTGGATCCCTTCCTTACACTTTTTACAAAAATTAATTCAAGGTGGATTAAAGACTTAAATGTTAGACCTAAAACTATAGAAACCCTAGAAGAAGACCTAGGCAATACCATTCAGGACAAAGGCATGGGTAAGGACTTCATGACTAAAACACTAAAAGCAATGGCAACAAAAGCCAAAATAGACAAATGGGATCTAATTAATTCCATCGGTCATCAGAGAAATGCAAATTGAAACCACAATGAGATACCATCTCATGCCAGTTAGACTGGCGATCATTAAAAAGTCAGGAAACAACAGATTCTGGAGAGGATGTGGAGAAATAGGAATGCTTTTACACTGTTGGTGGGAGTGTAAAAAGTTCAACCATTGTGAAAGACAGTGTGGCAATTCCTCAAGGATCTAGAACCAGAAATACCATTTGACCCAGCAATCTCATTACTGGGTAGATGCCCAAAAAATTATAAATCATGCTACTATAAAGACACATGCACACATATGTTTACTGCGGCACTATTAACAATAGCAAAGACTTGGAACCAACCCAAATGGCCGTCAATAATAGACTGGATTAAGAAAATGTGGCACATATATACCATGGAATGCTATGTAGCCATAAAAAAGGATGAGTTCTTGTCCTTTGCAGGGACATGGATGAAGCTGGAAACCATCATTCTCAGCAAACTATCACAAGGACAGAAAACCAAACATTGCACGTCCTCACTCATAGGTGGGAACTGAACAATGAGAACACTTGGACACAGGGCAGGGAACATCACACAATGGGGCCTGTTGGGGGATGAAGGGCTGGGGGAGGGTTAGCATTGGGAGGAATACCTAATGTAAATGACGAGTTAATGGGTGCAGCAAACCAACATGGCACATGCATACCTATGTAACAAACCTGCACGTTGCACACATGTACCCTAGAACTTAAAGTATATATATAAAAAAAGACCCACTTCTTTTTTTGTAAGGTGAGTTTCTGAAGGTGCAAATACCTCATTGAAGTTAAAGCCCCTTTCTTAGTCTATAGACATCCGGGCTAAGTTCCTTCTAGACCTATCCTTTCCCCAGATCTTTATGCGGAAAGTAAAAAGTGAAAGACAGTTCCGTCTTGAGATATGGAAGGAGGGCATCTAGCTTTCCAGCAAACGTCAGTCAGACACAGATGGGATGGAGCCAGAAGCCCTTTAAAGCTCTGGTGAGGGGAGAGAAAATAAAGACCCTCCCCCTTCAACCCCCATCATTTCTGAGGGCATCATTTTCTCCCTCCACTTGCCAAGACAGCTCTAAAAAGTTCTCCTAGCACTGTTGCCCTCCTCTGGCTACGTCGCAAATGGTGTCAGGATCTATACCAGTTAGATTTCAGAAAGTTCTGTGAAGAAACCTAGCATACAGTTCAACCCTTTTCCTGTTTCATTCTCCCCATCAGATTAATACTTAAATGTCCTCTGAAAGGGGGAGAGTGGAAGATCACAGACCTTTAAGCTGTGATCTATGACCTGAACGCCATCTCTCTCTTTTCCCAAACTCATCTCCATATAAATTGTGTTTTGGAAAGTTCAAAACTGGGTATCCTGTTTCCTAGCAGATATTAAACCACTTGAACACAGGGATTGTGCCTTTCAGATGTAGTAATCCTTGACTGACCCAGCACAGCACTTTTCAGCAATATTTATTGAATGGTGCCAGTTACGTGTGTATTTTTTTTTAACAAGTGATCCTATCATTCAACCAAATCTTAGGCTAACAAAAAATTCTTTTAAATGAACCAAAATGCCCAGCATGGTCTAAAGTAAGAGACCTATTTCTTTTTCCCCCATGTCATTTTTACGAATTAGAAATTTCACCTGCAATCTCAAATGTGTGCTTAAAAATGCTTTAGCTATTGGAACTACTGTTTCCCTTTTTCATTTATCTGTTTATTCCTTTCTTCAAATACAAGATTTTTGCCCCTCTATTAAGTAAAACCCACAGATTGAGGTTGGCATTCAATTACCGGGACTGAACTTCAAGACTCGGCTCTTTGGGTAATAATCCACACCAGACTGGGCAGAGCCATCCCGCGTGCTGCAGCGAACCTTGGAGGTCCTGTTCTGATCCCCTCTGCGGATCACCTTGATGTTCAGAATCGCAATGGCATCTGGGCCTGCGGGTTCCCGGACTTGGTATGCAGCTTCTTCAAACTCAATGGTGGGGGCTAAGGAAATGTGGTTAGGAAAACAAGAGCCAGTTAGAATAGCACAAAGGATTCAGACTCCCAGGAAAACACCTTATAATGACAAGAAGAAATTGTTCATATTAGTTAACAGTATGAAGGCAAAATGGCTTGCAGTCATAAAACTCAATCAGTATTTACTGCTAAACAATGCTTTGGAAAAAATTATTTATTTGTGATTCTGCAGGAGTTATGTCTCACATGTTCCTTATTAAAAACAATATAATGGGTGGAATTATTTGTAGAGACCTTGAAATTCATGATGTCCAAGTTTCCATCTTGGCACTACAGTTCACAGAATGTTTTAAAATTTGAACAGTTTATCAAGGGACTGAGACATAGTAGGCCCTAGATAAATACCTGTCACATAAATCAACTTTTCATTCATGAGATATGAATGTCAAAGGTTTATAATTTATCTCATTTATATACTACTTAAATTTACCAAGTCCACCCCTCACCTCTGGTCCTTTGGACCCCCTCCTCTTAGTGCTCTCACCTCCCAACCTCAGCTTTTCTTAATTTCCTATAAGCTATATAGGTAAGTATGGGTGCTTTCAGTGACTGGCTACAAGGGTAACTCAGGAACACAAGATTTCCTAATGGAATCCTGTTGCTAGGAAATGATTAATAATATATTCAACCTGGGCAACATAGTGAGACCTCATCTCTACAAATAATTAAAAAATGGCCAGGCATGGTGGCACGTGCCTGTGGTCGCAGCTACTCAGGAGGTTGAGGTGGGAGAGTCACTTGAGCCCTGGTGGTCGAGGCTACAGTGAGCCATAATTGCCCCACTGCACTCCGGCCTGGGCGACAAAGCAAAACGCCATCTCAAATAAATAAATAAATAAATAAAAATAATATACTGATTTTTACCAAAAAATTCAAATCATGCCTTCTTTTCTATTATATCTCATGGGGAAGGGTGGGGTGGTGGTAGAGAGAGTGAGATAAAAAGATGGAAAAATTGAGAGTAAAGATAACTTTTATACCATTTTGAGTATATCTTAGAATATGGCAGAAATTTTTACTTTCTGTATTTATTTCCGTTTCTTTCCCTCTCAGAAAGTCAAATCTTCCTAACTGTAGAAGATAAGCCTCATTTGAGGTTTTATAGTTTTTAATAAGAATGCCCTTTGAAATCTAGGAGGGTCACTGCAGCACAGCATAAATCTTTTTTTTTTTTTTTTTCTTTGAGACAGAGTTTTGCTCTTGTTGCCCAAGCTAGAGTGCAATGGCGCGATCTCGGCTCACTGCAACTTCCACCTCCTGGGTTTGAGCGATTCTCCTACCTCAGCCTCCTGAGTAGCTGGGATTACAGGCGCATGCCACCACGCCTGGCTAATTTTGTATTTTTAGTAGAGACAGGGTTTCTCCATGTTGGTCAGGCTGGTCTTGAACTCCTAACCTTAGGTGATCCGCCTGCCTTGGCCTCCCAAAATGCTGGCATTACAGGCGTGAGCCACTGCACCCGGCGTTTTTTAAAATTATACTTTTAAGTTCTGGGATACATGTGCAGAACGTGCAAGTTTGTTACAAGCCACATGTGCCACCGACCCATCACCTACATTAGGTATTTCTCCTAATGCTATCCCTCCCCAGGCCCCTGTCCCTGTCAACAGGCCCCAGTGTATGATGTTCCTCTCCCTGTGTCCATGTGTTCTCATTGTTCAGCTCCCACTTATGAGTGAGAACATGTGGTGTTTGGTTGTCTGTTCTTGTGTTAGTTGCAGCAGAGTATAAATCTTATTTGCCTGAGTCTCAATGATGGGTTTTCTATGTACCTGGGAGAGGTTCACTTTGGGATCTGAACTTGAGTCTCCTGGGGTCAAGGACTAATTCAACTTCGAGGCTGGAGTTTCTTATTTTATCCAATGTCCAAGTTAGTTACTGATATTTCCCTAGAAACCCTAAGAGTCACTTAAGAGTATAGATTCTAGAATCAGACAGAATGAAGTTCACATCCAGGTTTGCTGTTTACAGCTGTATAACTAAGAGTGCAAATTATATAGCTTTGCTGAGGTTCAGTTTCTTTATTCGTAATATAGAAATAATAGCACCAACCTCAAGAAATTCCTTCCAGTATTAAATAAGATAATATAATATGCTTAGCATAGTTCTTGGTATACAGTATTCAATAAAAAGAGCTATCACTATTTGTAACATTATTATCTATTCACTCATTAAAATATCTATTTTAGTGAAACAATTATGTCCCAGTTTGAAACAGGTTTTGTCTTCCCTGGTGCCTGGGTCATTCTTGGCTAACACCTGACTATAGAGCTTAAGTTTTTTTTTTAGGTTAGTAGGCCAAATCAATTAGAGAGAAGAAAACTGAGAAATTAGACTTTTCCAGGAAGGTGGCAGTGTTTTAAACCAGTTCATTGGATTCCACTGATTCCAACTGTATTTCCAATCCTGCTCCTGAACTACAGTGACTTAAATGGCTTTTATTCTCTGTCTTCGCATTTCTGTCTCAGCTTTTGACCACAATCATTCCATATCTCCTAGCACTGTGGTAGGGAATAATTATATTAAAAATACCTATGAATTTTTTGGATCTCTGTAGAGGGAGATCATTTGCCACCAACATTTTATATAAATATTCAGAGAATGTTATCAGTAGGCATTCTTAAAGCACTTTTATTTTTCAAAACACTAATAATTAGTTAAACATCAGTTTATGTCCCCTCAACCTAAGAGTAACTAAAGATAATTTCTTCTGTTACCATCTTCATCATTGGATATGGTGATGGTGGCCATGTTATTCTTTCCAATTCTAGCTCCACTCCAGTGGTTTCCAAGAGGAAGGCCGAGGTAGACCCTGAACTGTTCCTCTGGCTCAAACATGGAGTCATCGTGGATATAGACCGTACAGTTCTTCACCTAGAGCCAATGGCACAAGACAGATTAAAATTTTCAGCAAGATATCAGTGATTTGCTTGGTTTTCCTAGAAAATTATTTTTCTTCTTTATTGCATCAAAAAGTCCACACAAATTCAAAAGGATCCAGTTTCATTTATAAAACAAAATGTTCAAATTTAACAGTTCATGCTTGAGTGGGACCCACCTATATGTGGAGACTTGTATTAGAACATACCAAACCATTTTTAATTATTGGTGATGAATTATGAAAAACAAGATCAACAAAACAAAAGAACCCACTAAAAACCATATGTAGAACATCTGTGTACTTTCCCACATTTTTTCTGGGCTGCTTAATACATTTTCACATATTAAAATAGGTAGATTTCTGATGACGGGGGTTTAACATACAGATTAAACTTCCTGGAGAGTTGAGTAACACTTCTTTTCCTTTGTAAAAATTGAAGTCTTATAAAGAAATTAGAAAGGCTTTGCGTTAGGCTAAAGATACCTTTAAATGCTAAAGAATTTTCGAATCTGCTGCCAAATGATATCTCATCTGAAAACTGCTGAGTACAGAAAGTCTGAGACCACAATCCAAATCCCTGTTTGATGGAAAGAAACCAAGTGTTTCTCAACAGAATATTCTCTACTGAGGATTGTGTTTTTGAGAAAATGTAAAATATGGTCACAACATTTCAGATAACACAGCAGCCTCAATAGTAGAGTCATGTGATGTGAAGGAGGATATTTTTAGTTGGATCATTTCAAATTCACTATTCTAACATATTGCAAAGGATATATGAGTAGAGAGAAGTTTCACTCTCATACTTCCTAAGTCACGCTAAATGGTGAGAGAATATCCCTGTGAATATTTATATGTGACTTGCTAATCTGATTTTAAGTCCCTGAAGAATGTTGTGTTTTTTTTCCTCTACCACATCTTTTGTATAGGAATTCCTTATAGAAAGCATGAAGTTAGCAGTGACTTTTTAGATCTTAAAAAAAAGTTAGTGAATGACAAGTTTCAAAGCATATGCTTAGCAAGCAAAATAATAATAATAATAATAAGGGTTCTAAAATGTGCTTAAGAATAATGATAGATTGCCATGTGGGTAACACAGACTACTAGACTGTATTTTCTTTATAATTTTATTAAATTAAAAACTACTTCTTGGATAAGCAGAGAATTCTCTTTTGAACTTAAAACAAATACAGACATGTAGACTCAAAGCTGCAGATGGTATCTGTAGTACATGTATGTGTTTTAAAGCACATTTCAACCTGTCACCAGTAAAATTCCCATAAAATATATAACTAAGACAGGCTTTTATGAGTCATAAATGTGTAAATGTCATGAGTGCCCCAAAGAAGGAAGCTATCACTTTTATTTTTGTAGTAAAAATGAACAGAGGAAGAATCTAGGGTGATGTGTGATGGGTATGTTTTATGCTAAACTTCAAAAGGACTAATCATAAGGCAAAAACTGGATACATTTGATTATTTCAAAATTGAAGGCTTCTGATCAACTAAGAACACCATACTCAATGGTAATAAATAAGTGACAGAAAAAGAAAAGATGTTATTAATACCTAAAATGTCTAAAACTGGCAAGGAATTAATATTTGGGAAATATAAGAAAGTATTGCAAATCAGTGAGTAAAAGATAACACAAGGAAGGGGAATATCACACTCTGGGGACTGTGGTGGGGAGGGGGGAGGGGGGAGGGATAGCATTGGGAGATATACCTAATGCTAGATGACGAGTTAGTGGGTGCAGCGCACCAGCATGGCACATGTATACATATGTAACTAACCTGCACAATGTGCACATGTACCCTAAAACTTAAAGTATAATTAAAAAAAAAAAAAAGAAAAAAAAATAAATTAAAAAAAAAGATAACACAATAAAATAAGAAACAAAGGATAAAAATAAGCTTATATGCTTATTGGAAACCCAATAAGCTAACAAGCATATGAAAGATTAGTAATTAGAGAATTACAAATTAAAATGAGATATAACTTTATACATATTAAATTAGCAAAAATTCAAAAGATGAATAATGCTCGTTTTGAAGAGAATATAGGGTTATAGCAACCCTCATGCACTTCTAGTGACATTCTGGAAAGTATTCCAACACAAGTTTTTCAAATTAAGTATATGCATGTCCTGTAGTTTATCAAAATTGATTTTGATAAACTGATTGTATATCCAACAAAATTCTCATTCAAGTCTGTAAGTGGACATGTATGAGGATGTGCACTGAAGCATTATTTGTGATGACAGGGAGTCAGGAAGCTGGTGGGTGTGATCACTGAAGTTCTTCACTGTCTCTTGCTGAGAGTGCATGGGTAAAATATAGCAGACACATATTGATAAATATTTGTCTCCTCCATATCTCCTGTTGAAATTTGATCCCCAATTATTGGAAATGGGGCCTGGTGGAAGATGTTTGGGTGATGGGGACAGTTCTCTCATGAATGGCTTGGTGCCATTCTCACATGATTGAATGAATTCTCTCTTAAATCCCATGAGATACGGTAGTTAATAAGAGTCTGACACCTCCCTACCCTCTCTCTTTCCTCCTCTCTTGCCATGTGATGATGCCTGCTCCCCTTCCTCTTCTGCCTTGAGTGGTAGCTTCCTGAAGCCCTCACCAGAAGCAGATGCTGGCACCATGTTTCTTGTACAGCCTGCAGAACTGTGAGCCAAATAAACCCCTTTTCTTTATGAACTACCCAGACTCAGGTATTCCTTTATAGCAATGCAAATCGACTAAGACATATACCATAAAATATTATGCAACAGTTAGAAGCAACAGATTACATGTACACCTAAAAAACACAGATCTCAAAACATTGCTGAGTAAAAACAGTAAAAGATGAAAAAAAGAGGACAATAGCATTTTTAGAAATTAAAACTGTATACATAAAACAACAAGCATTTCTTAAGAAGAAATACAAGTTAAGAGATACATATTAAACACAATAGACTGATGAGCAGGGAAAAGAATGTGGCTGGAGAGTAGGGGTAAAACAAAATGAATAAAAAAAAACAAACATAAGAGAAGGGCTTAGTATTGACCAATGAGGATGCGTGCCTTGAACCAAGGGATACAACTGACTCAACCATCTGAAACTGAGATTTTAAAATGGGGAAAATGTGATTCTCATTCAATACACACTTTTGACATACACTGAGGTTGCAGACTAATTCTGGTGCAGCCATGTTTAGTGGTGAGTTTCTTTTTTTTATTATTATTATACTTTAAGTTCTGGGATACATGTGCAGAACATGCAGGTTTGTTACATAGGTATACATGTGCCATGGTGGTTTGCTGCACCCATCAACCCGTCATTTAAATTGGGTATTCCTCCTAATGCTATCCCTCCCCTAGCCCCCCACCACCCAGACAGGCCCCGGTGTGTGATGTTCCCCTCCCTGGGTCCATGTGTTCTCATTGTTCAACTCCCACTTATGAGTCAGAATATTCAGTGTTTGGTTTTCTGTTCCTGTGTTAGTTTGCTGAGAATGATGGTTTCCAGCTTCATCCGTGTCCCTGCAAAGGAATGAACTCATCTTTTTTTTATAGCTGCATAATACTCCATGGTGTATGTGTGCCACAGTTTCTTTATCCAGTCTATCATTGATGGGCATTTGGGTTGGTTCCAAGTCTTTGCTATTGTGAATAGTGCTGCAATAAATATACATGTGCATGTGTCTTTATAATAGAAAGATTTATAATTCTTTGGGTATATACCCGGTAATGGGATTGCTAGGCCAAATCGTATTTCTGGTTCTAGATCCTTGAGGAATCACCATCCTGTCTTCCACAATGGTTGAACTAATTTACACTCCCACCAACAGTGTAAAAGTGTTCCTATTTCTCCACATCCTCTCCAGAATCTGTTGTTTCCTGACATTTTAATGATCACCATTCTAACTGGCATGAGATGGTATCTCATTGTGGTTTTGATTTGCATTTCTCTAACGACCAGTGATGATGAGCTTTTTTTCATTTGTTTGTTGGCTGCATAAATGTCTTCTTTTGAGAAGTGTCTGTTCATATCCTTTGCCTACTTTTTGATGGGGTTGTTTTTTCCTTGTAAATTTGTTTAAGTTTCTTATAGATTCTGGATATTAGCCCTTTGTCAGATGGATAGATTGCAAAGATTTTCTCCCATTCTGTAGGTTTCCTGTTCACTCTGATGATAGTTTCTTTTGCTGTGCAGAAGCTCTTTAGTTCAATTAGATCCCATTTGTCAATTTTGGCTTTCGTTGCCATTGCTTTTGGTGTTTTAGTCATGAAGTCCTTGCCCATGTCCTTGCCTTGTCCTTGTCCTGAACGGTATTGCCTATGTTTACTTCTAGGATTTTTATGGTTTTAGGTCTTACGTTTAAGTCTTCAATCCATCCTGAGTTAATTTTTGTATAAGGTGTAAGGAAGGGGTCCAGTTTCAGTTTTCTGCATATGGCTAGCTAGTTTTCCCAACACCATTTATTAAGTAGGGAATCCTTTCCCCATTGCTTATTTTTGTCAGGTTTGTCAAAAAATCAGATGGTTGTAGATGTGTGACATTATTTCTGAGGCCTCTGTTCTGTTCCATTGGTCTATATATCTCTTTTGGTACCAGTACCATGCTGTTTTGATTACTGCAGACTTGTAGTATAGTTTGAAGTCAGGTAGTGTGATGCCTCCAGCTTTGTTCTTTTTGCTTAGGATTGTCTTGGCTATATGGGCTCTTTTATGGTTCCATATGAAATTTAAAGTAGTTTTTTTCTAATTCTGTGAAGAATGTCAAAGGTAGCTTGATGGGGATAGCAAGGAATCTATAAATTACTTTGGGCAGTATGGCCATTTTCATGATATTGATTCTTCTTATCCATGAGCATGGAATATTTTTCCATTTGTGTCCTCTCTTATTTCTTTGAGCAGTGGTTTGTAGTTCTTCTTGAAGAGGTCCTTCATGTCCCTTGTAAGTTGTATTCTTAGGTATTTTATTCTCTTTGTAGCAATTGTGAATGGGAGTTCATTCATGATTTGGCTCTCTGTTTATTATAGTTGTATAGGAATGCTTGTGATTTTTGCACATTGATTTTGTATCCTGAAACTTTGCTGAAGTTCCTTATCAGCTTAAGGAGATTTGGGGCTGAGACAATGGGGTTTTCTAAATATACAATTATGTCATCTGCAAAAAGAGACAATTTGACTTCCTCTCTTCCTATTTGAATAAACGTTTATTTCTTTCTCTTGCCTGTTTGCCCTAGCCAGAACGTTTAATACTATGTTGAACAGGAGTGGTGAGAGAGGGCATCTTTGTCTTGTGCAGGTTTTCAAAGGGAATACTTCCAGCTTTTGCCATTCAATATATTGGCTGTGGGTTTGTCATAAATAGCTCTTGTTATTTTGAGATATGTTCCGTCAATACCTAGTTTATTGAGAGTTTTTATCATGAAGGGCTGTTAAAGTTTGTCGAAGGCCTTTTCTGCATCTATTAGATAATCATGTGGGTTTTGTCATTGGTTCTGTTTATGTGATGGATTATGTTTATTGATTTGCGTATGTTGAACTAGCTTTGTATCCCAGGGATGCAGCCAACTTGATTGTGGTGGATAAACTTTTTGATGTGCTGCTGGATTCAGTTTGCCAGTATTTTATTGAGTATTTTCGCATTGATGTTCATCAGAGATATTGGCCTGAAATTTTTTTTGTTGCATTTCTGCCACAGTTAGGTATCAGGATGATGCTGGCCTCATAAAATGAATTAGGAAGGAGTCCCTCTTTTTCTATTGTTTGGAATAGTTTCAGAAGTAATGGTACCAGCTCCTCTTTGTACCTCTGGTAGAATTCGGCTGTGAATCCATCTGGTCCTGGGCTTTTTTTGGTTGGTAGGCTATTAATTACTGCCTCAATTTCAGAACTTGTTACTGGTCTATTCAGGGATTCAAATTCTTCCCGGTTTAGTCTTGAGAGGGCGTATGTGTCCAGGTATTTATCCATTTCTTCCAGATTTTCTAGTTTATTTGCATAGAGGTGTTTATAGTATTCTTTGATGGTAGTTTGTATTTCTGTGGGATCGGTGGTGATATCCCCTTTATCAATTTTTATTGTGTCTATTTGATTATTCTCTTTCTTCTTTATTAGTCTGGATAATGGTCTATCTATTTGGTTAATCTTTTAAAAAAACCAGCTCCTGGATTCACTGATTTTTTTTGAAGGATTTTTCGTGTCTCTATCTCCTTCAGTTCTGTTCTGATCCTAATTATTTCTTGTCTTCTGCTAGCTTTTGAATTTGTTTGCTCTTGCTTCTCTAGTTCTTTTAATTGTGATGTTATGGTGTCGATTTTAGACCTTTCCCACTTTCTCCTGTGGGCATTTAGTGCTATAAATTTCCCTCTAAACATTGCTTTAGCTGTGTTCCAGGGATTCTGGTATGTTGTGTTTGTTCTCATTGGTTTCAAAGAACTTATTTATTTCTGCCTTAATTTTTTATTTACCCAGTAGTCATTCAGGAGCAGGTTGTTCGGTTTCCATGTAGTTGTGTGGTTTTGAGTGAGTTTCTTAATCCTGAGTTCGAATTTGTTGCACTGTGGTCTGAGAGACTGTTTGTTATGATTTCTGTTCTTTTGCATTTGCTGAGGAGTGCTTTACTTCCAAATATGTGGTCAACTTTAGAATAAGTGCCATGTGGTGCTGAGAAGAATGTATATTCTGTTGATTTTGGGTGGAGAGTTCTGTAGATGTCTATTAGGTCTGCTTGGTCCAGAGCTGAGTTCAAGTCCCAAATAACCTTGTTAATTTTCTGTCTCATTGATCTGTCTAATATTGACAGTGGGGTGTTAAAGTCTCCCACTATTATTTTGTTGGAGTCTATGTCTCTTTGTAGGTCTCTAAGAACTTGCTTTGTGAATCTGGGTGTTCCTGTATTGGGTGCATATATATTTAGGAAAGTTAGCTCATGTTGTTGCATTGATCCCTTTACCATTATGTAATATACCCTTCTTTGTCTTTTCTGATCTTTGCTGGTTTAAAGTCTGTTTTATCAGAGACTAGGATTTCAACCCCTGCTTTTTTTTTTTTTTTTTTGCTTTCCATTGGCTTTAGTGGTGAGTTTCTAGGTGCATATGCATGAGATTTCATGTACATCGTCAAGAGAATACTCTGCTGACTTCAATTTGCTCAACATCTGCCTATTTGGTCCTATACTGGGATATATGTTTCCCTGGGACAGGGGTGCAGGTATTAGACGGCTGTCTCCTGCTCTCAAAGTAACAGTGGAGTATATTCATCTCTAACATAGTTTGAGATTGAGAGGTGGTAATAAGAGCAGAACTCATTTGCTTCTGCTAAGTTCCAAATATGTCACACATCAGCTAAACTTCTCAGATCAACCAATGATATGTGTATTTGATTGTAAGTGGGAGACAAAGAAGGAATAGATGACATCATTAAAAATATTGTCAATTATGGATAACCCTTGAATGACACAGGTTCGAACTGCATGGGTGCACTTAGTCATGGATTTTTTTCTGTCTCTCTACTCCTGAGACAGTGAGACCCTCCTCTCCCTCCTTCTCTTCAGCTTATTCAATATGAAGACAATGAGGATGAAGACCTTTATGATGATCCACTATTCCACCTCTTAATAACACTTTTTCTCTAGTTTATTTTATTGTGAGAATGCAGTATGTGATACATATGACACATAAAATATGTGATAATCAACTATTTATGTTATTGGTAAGGCTTTCAGTCAACAGTAGGTTATTAGTAGTTAAGTTTTGTGTGAGTCAAAAGTTATACACAAATTTTCAACTGTGTGGGGAGTTGGCACCCCTATCCCCTGCATTGTTCAAGGGTCACCTGTAGTATACAAAATTCTGAGAATTTTTGGAATTTATATAAATGACTTCATTACAGACAAATAAAGACAATAAGAGAATCTCATCTTTCAGCCACCACCAATCCACTTACTTTGTCCCCTTTGAGAAATGTAATCCGTGAAGAGTCTGCATTTTGTCTCTCCTCAAAGTCCTCCATGACCTGAGCGGAATGGCTCTGAGTATAGCACCTCACTGATGACTCATAGCTCAGGTCCCCGCTCCGAGTGATAGGGACATGCAGGACACCCTCCTTCTCCTTCACTAGGAGCAAATCCTTGGCAAACTGCATGCTGGGCACTAGGTGGGCAGACAGAAAGACAGAGGCACCGTTAGTGGAAGACAGGGAAGCCGTGGCCATGGTCCTTGTCAGCCTTCAGCAGCTATTTTGGCAGGTGTGCTCCACCAAAGCCCAAGGTAGGCTGACAAATCACAGGTGGCAAGCAGATTCCAAAGCATGGTTGTTGCTCTCAGGACAAGGGAACTGCTTCTACTATAAGTGTGCATCCAGTGAAATAGAACAGATCAATTTTGTACCTATCTTTGTACAACTTCAAAATGCAGTCACCATCTCAAATATGGGCAGGTAATGCAAGTCAATAAATGGGATAATTGTAAGAAAAATTTTGATGGTGTAAGAAAAATTTTGGTCATTATTTGAGTACTCAAAAGACTTCACTGTCCTCCTAGGGCTACAGTAAGGAAAACAGCAGTGCAAGTCTGGTGCTAAATGGCCACTCACATTGGTCTTGGGGCCAGAGAGACAATAGGAAAGAGTGGGGACATAAGTATAAAGGAAAGAGTAGGAACTGTTTAAAAAGTTCCAGTCTTCTGTTGCCAGATCTTATTTTCAAATGAAGCCAGAGATGTGGATTTTTATGACATAGCTCCTGAATTCAAAAATAGCAAACAAATAAAATAGTGAAAAGAAATTTTGTATAAGCCAAAACTATTTGGGACAAACAAAGCATGTCCACAGACTAAATTTGGCCAGAGGGTTCCAGTCTGTGACCACTGCTATAGATGACTCTTCTTTTTTTTTGAGACGGAGTCTCGCTCTGTCGCTCAGGCTGGAGTGCAGTGGCACAATCTCAGCTCACTGCAACCTCTACCTCCCGGGTTCAAGCAATTTTCCTGCCTCAGCCTCCCAAGTAGCTGGGACTACAGATAGGTGCTAGATGCCTCTTCTTTTATAACTCAAATCCTCCTTTGACTTAAGGATGAGACCGTAGTCAAATCATGGTTAAAAACAAGGACTTAGGAGGAAACAGACCTGAATTTCCATCTCAGCCCTTCTACTTACCAGTTGTGTGACACAGGGCAAGTTACTTAGACTTTCCAAACTTTGGGATATTTTTCATATATAAATTGGAAATATTAATATCTAATATAGAATTGTTGGTATAATTGAATTTAATGAGATAATAAATGCATGGTACTCAATGTAGTATCTGGTTTATAGTGAGAACTCAAAGTTTGGTAGGAATTAATATATTATGGTTTCTATTTTCCTCCCAACTCCAGAATTCTCAATATGAAGAATCATTTGCTCTGTATTAAGGCATTTGCCCTTCTGAGGTCAACATTTGTTGACTGCTGGTTATTAATTTATTCATGAACAATGCAAAGAATCATATGTCAAAGCCTCCTGGGTCAGAATTAGTCTTTGGGTTAAAGCTGTAATCACCAATTTCCTGGCTGCCTCCTGGACACACCACACCAATCCAGAAAGGAAGGAAAGGTGTGTGTTTGGGGACTGGGGGACGTGGGGGAATGAGAGGAGGGGTGATAAGCACCCAAGCATTCTCCAAGTCAATGTACAGAAAGCTCTCTGTGACTCCAGAACTGTTGGCCCTGGCAAAAATAAAACCATCCCATCATATGAACTAAGCTTAATAGTTACTAATCATTACTAAATGAAAAGTCAGATGATACTGCTTAAAATAACACTATACCTAAAGGAAAATTAACAACTTTAGGCCTAACCAGTTAGGGCTCCGTAACCCAGTGAAATGGCCTGTGCTGCTAAAAGGTGGATGGCAATGACATCGCCCAGCATAGGAGGACAAGAAGGAAGCTTGTTGCCAGGGAAAAAGCAATACAAGCAGGGAAGCTTTTCCGCTCCCAGCAGACATCTGAAGCTTTAGATATTTTTTCTTGCTGGCCTG
This sequence comes from Pan paniscus, assembly GCF_029289425.2. Lineage (NCBI taxonomy): Eukaryota > Metazoa > Chordata > Mammalia > Primates > Hominidae > Pan > Pan paniscus. Next base: position 51,575,870 of record NC_073252.2, read on the forward strand.
ATGGGCCTCAAGTCAGATGAGAAAGTTAAAGGCTGAAGTGGTTATGTTTAGGTTTGGTCATGCATTAATCAACTCCAAATTCCTCTTGAGGTATAAAAGACTATTTTTTCCCTCTTTAACAAGACATTCACTCTCACTTCTATCCCTGTCTGCCAAAAAAAAAAAAAAAAAAAAAAAAAATAGAGAGAAAGAGAAAAGGCAGTGGACACATCTTCTGATTGTCTGCCCAGAAACAATCCCTCCCTTTAAGAAGACCCCAGACCAGTGGGAGACTGAGGCAAGAGACATATACAACAAGGGAGTTTCAGGAAGAGATTTAGCACAGGGGATTTATGTTGTAAGTCAGGCATTGTGTTAAAGGTTTTCATATATATTATTTAATGTCATTCTGTCACCAACCCCATAAGGCAGTATAATCCCCAGGAAGTGATAGCACTGGCTCTTAGAATCAACTTCCCCTGACTGCAGGGCTCCTCTTTTTCCACACTGATGGGCTGCATCAATATGAAATGGAGGTTACCTGCTGATGGCGCATGGGCTCACATTGGGTATAATGCATTTTCTGTCAGCACTGCTCATAGAACACTTATTGTGCATGGCCAGTCTACAATTATCCTTTTATTTATGGAAGTCTTGTATCCTAAAATAGATTATGGGACTCTGCTCTCCACTACTCTGTAGCCCATACCATGTTGATCACCAGTGCTAGGTATAGAAAATGTCCTATAAACACTGTTACCTTGCTAATCTTCTTAGTAACTGATGAAGTGAATGTAAACGCCAGTGCCTGGAATGCAATAGCCTCTTTACCAGCAACAGTTAAGCCAGAAATTTAGGAGAAATCCTGCCTCTGTTTCACGAGTTAATGAGTATGTTTGCCACAGATGCACACACAGGAGGGTGATACTGTAGCAGCTACAGGACTTTCTAATGCTACCCAGTCAGCATTACTCATGCCCAAGCCCGAGTCTAACTCCAAGTACCAGCACAGCAAAGGTAGGTGAGAACAGGTAAATGTTATAAGATGAGCTGCTTAGATGATTTAAGATCCTGAAATCAGCCTAGTGGGAAAAGAATGAAAGGAGCTAAGATCACTGCAGAAGGCTGAGAGTTGACTTTGTAAGACTCTTGAGTGACGGTTAGCATTGTTATACAGAGGGCAGTGGCCAGCTGAAACTGAAATGTGAAGAGTCAGCGTAGTAGGATATGAAACCAGAAGACTGGACTTGGATAGAGCAGACTTGGATTTTAATTCCAGCTTCATCACTTTCTCTCTGTGTAATCCTACTCAAATTATTCAAACTTGATTTCACAAGTTAAAGGTCTGTTGCAAGGATTAGGGATAATATGTAAGATCTTTCTACCCTAGAATGTTCACACTGAATGGACTCAACAAAAGTTCGTTATTACTAGGAAGAAAGATAACCAGAAGAAGTAAGTACTGAATGCTATGCTGAGTTACTGAAATAGGTTTTGGGATTTCTTTCTCTAGGATAAGTTATTGATTAAACACATATTGCTGTAGCTTCTCCGAAAGAAAAAGAAAAGCTGTAGCTTTTCTGAAAGAAAATTTTTGCTTAACATATCAGTTTCCTAAGTTGACAAACCCAATGCTCATCAATAAAATACAGAAAAATATTTAAATATAATTTTGTGTGTTGATCAGTGAGGACTCTATATGTTACTGGAGTCTTGTTGGTAAGAGTGATAAATGCCAGGTGTGTCAGGAAGAAAAGAAATCAACATGTAATAAAATTTACTGTGTGCCAGGTATTACAGCAGGCATTTTCACATATTTTATCTAATTTAATCCTCACAACAATCTTGTAAGGTAGTTATTTTCATTATTTATAGATGAGCAAAATGAGGCTTAGTAACCTTAAGCTTCTGGCCTAAGGCCAAAGACCTAGGAAGTGGTGGGGCTAGGATTATATTTCAGGACTTCAACTTTGTATTCACTTTCCACTTCATCAGAGGGAAATTAATGGTCATTTCATGCAAAAGAATAAGAAACAATTTCAAGAATAAAAAGTATAGTTGAATTTTCTTCTTTCTGTTTTATCTTCTTCTTTACTAAGAAATAAAATTGCCACTGATTCTACTTCTACACCAATTAAAACCATGTAGTATATAATGCAAGGAGGATGAACTTGGGGTCAAAAGTCCTAGAATGCATGCTGGTTCCTCTAGATACTAGACATTGGGTGACCTATTTCCTCTGATTCTCAGTTTCCTTATCCACTAAATAGAAACAGAAGAAAGAGCATGGGGTTATGAGCAAGTGAGATAAGGCTTAATGGATTGCTTTGTAAACTTTGAAGTAACATGCAACATGAGATAATATAAGTGTCATAATCTTGTTCATGGTGTAAAAGTTACCGTTTTGTGAATCACAAACCTAAATGTAAAACTTAAGGCTATAAAACTTCTGTAGGAAAATAGGAGAACATCTTTGTTACCTTGGGTTAGGCAAAGATTTCTTAGATACAACACTAAAAATATGATCCATAATAGAAAAATGATAAATGAGGCTGCTTCAAAATGAAAAATGATTACTCTTAGGATGTTTGTTTATAGAACAAAAAGACAAAAAACAGACTTGGATAAAATATTTGCAAAATATAAATCTCTGTCCAGAATCTACAACAATGCAATACAAGTAGGAAAACAATGCAATTTAAACACCAAAACCTTGAACAACCCAAATGTCATTCAATAGGTGAGTAAACAAATGGTGGTATATCCATACAATGAAAAGCTACTCTCAATAAATGGAATGAACTACTCACATATGCAATAACATGAATGAGTCTCAAATGCATTTTCTAGTGAAAGAAACCAGATTCAAAATCATAGATATTACATGATTCCATTTTTATGAAATTTTGGAAAAGGCACAACTTTAGGGCCAGAAAACAGATTAGTGGTTGTCAGGGCTGGTGACTAAGGAGACACAGATGACAAAGGCACATGAGATAATTTTGTAGAGTGTTGGAACTGTTCAACATCTTGATTGTGGTAGTGGGCATATCACTGTATACATTTGTCAAAACTCATAGAACTGTACACTAAGGACGATGGACTTTCATTTATGCAAGTTGCACCTTCATAAACCTGGCTCTAAAACAAATTACTATCATTTTGGATGCATGCAAGTATGTGTGTGTTTGTTGTGTGTGTGTGTGATACACACACACATAATTTTATATACATATATATATAGAGAGAGAGAGAGAGAGAGAGTTTTTTTTTTTTCTCCTGAAGGATAAACACACAAAAAACTGGTTAAAATGGTTGTCTCCAGTGAGGAGAACTGGGAGACTGGGAGATAGGGGTAGAAAGAAGATTTAATTTTCATAGTATACGCTTTTTGCCATTTGAATTGTTTACTACTATATACATGAAATAAATGATTTAAGAATAAATAAAAACATCAAAGATTTTCCGACTTGGCTTCTTGTTCCTTTTTTGAGGACTTCTCAGCTGCTAGGAGTTTAATCATGGGCTCTATGGCCAATCTCTGGGAATGCTAATGAGGGTCCTGCTGCTTTAGGTGGAAGGTTTCACTTGATCATCTCCACCAAACCCTAGTATCCAAACAGTGGATTCTGAAGTTCTGACAATTCTAATTTCGTCAATTCTTCTGAGAAATAACCATCCTTTCCTGTTTTTCCTCATGCTACTTAGGTTACATCTTCAGGAGTGACTGATATTTTCTTCATATACCTGCCTCTATTCATCCCTGCACATCACCTACAATACTGCCAATATTCGCTTTCTAAAATAAAAAAGTACATCACTCCTCTGCTTATAAGCATCCACTGCTACCCTTTGCTTATAGAGTCCTTAGGCTGGATCACAATGCCTCTCAGAACTTGACTCCAATCTGTCTTTCCATTCCATTCTTCTATTCACCACCTCCCATGCTCAAAGCAAAAGTAAGGGTCTGTTCCCCAAATGTGGATCTTTCAACACATTATACATTGTATTTACTATATGTCTCCACTTGAAATAGGTTTTCCTTTATTATGCATTAGATAGACTCCTATCACACCTGAAGACTCTGCTTAAATATAATCTCCTTGGTGAAATCTATAATTTCCCCCACTTGTAGTTCCTGTTCAGTTCCCTCTGCTCCCATAGTGCTGAATGTACGTACTATTAGGTCATTTATCATGATTTATTCCAATTTCTCTCTTTAAGGGTCTGATTCCACAGGGAGACATTGAGCTTCTTGAGGACAGGGCCCAAGGCTTATACATCTCTTTGTGTCTGGCAGAGTACCAGGGACATCAATGGTTCTCTCTCACATCTACATACTCTGCTATGTAAAAGTGCAAATGCTCACGTATACACATCTACACACACATATTTCTTGAATGAACATGTGAATGAGTTCCAATGTCACATATGTGGACGTTAAAGAAAAAATAGAAATATATTTGGAACTACCAGCTGGCATCCCCAATCTCTTACCATCTTGGAATGTGTCATTAATTGCAATGACTGCCTGGAAGGGTTTGGTCAGTTCGGCTCCTTGTGCTGAGCTGAGGAAAACCACAAATGTCTCCAGTCCTTCAATTACCGGATACTGAGTGTCATCCAAGATAGTCAAGGTGCAATACTAGAAGAGAAACCAAAGCAAACTTGACAGAGGACCCACCATCTAACACCCATTTACCTTGACTAGGGCAAAGGTCGCAACTTGCCTGTCTTTGGTGGTTTTAAAGTAAGATTTTCTAATCCATAACATGATGATCTCTTTATTACATGCCACTCGGAGTTTGTTTTTAGATGTTTATATCAAATGAGTATAGTTTATATCCTGAATCTGTAAGGCTGGATATTTGATGCTAAAAATGTCACTAGGAGAGTTTTTAGAAGATCCCCTCCTAACAAGTTTACTCTCTTGTTTATGTATGTGTGTTTTTAAAGAAAGGAAAGATAGGAATATTGCCAGGGGAGTTTAGAGAGCTTGGGAAGTAAACTAAAGACAACATTCACAAACCGACCTGTCAACTTTGTGGAGTCTCGACTGCTGTAAACGCACCTGTTCAATGACACCAGGCCCAAATTCCACCTTCCGAGAGCTGGGAACGTAGTCAACTCCTGGTGTGGCAGAAGCTGGGTCTGAGGGCCGCGTTGCACACCAGACAGATGTGAAAGTAGAGAGGTCAGTACCATGGCGGATAACTGGAATCTTTACTGTGCCTGAATTAAGATTCATAGAGATTTTAATGGTCAACTTTGAGCCAGAAAATCAGCGAGGTTTTCAGAATGATGTTCTCCCTCACTGCAATAGTGGCAGCTTTTAGCCCTGTCAGCTTTTCTAATCCAGCTTCAGTGATGCTCCTTTGGCCCATCTGAGGTGAAGGCCTAGAGGTGTCATCACCTGGCTTTCCACTGACACTAGGATCAAGAGGAGACCTAGAGAATGGCTTCATGGAGATGGTGCTGGAGAGAGCCCTTAGGGAAGAAGGCTGTTGTGGCTTCACAAGGGAGACTGCTCACAGGAGAACAATGCACTTAAGGAGAGAAGGGTCTATTGCAAAACATCTCAAGCCTATTTAGGGAGAAGAAACTTAGAGCCTGGGGCCTCAGGGATGTGTCAGAAAATAGTCAATTAAGGAGGACCCAGCTAGGGGACTCTATGGAGCCTGAAGCTGAATGTTTCTAATGAAATGTTCCTAACTGGGTTGATTTCTCTGTTTTACCCAAGCACATGTCATGACTTAAACCGCATGTGCTTATTACTCATCTTAGGAATGAAACTCATCTTCCTGTCCACTGTGACATCATGCTTTGTAGTGTCCTAAGGATATTTAGCTATTTTCACAATTAAGGGCAGAGAAAAGCTTCATGAAAACCCTACAATTTTCAATCACCACATTTTCTAGCCAACATGCTGTGAGATGCAATGTAGTTATGGCTGGGCATTTGATGTATGGGAAAAGAAACATGCTATAGTAGAAAGGTCTGGGTTTGAATCTAGCCTTGCCATTTTATTAGCTGCTTAATCGTTGATGACTGACTTAACCTCTCCAGGCCTCCATTTGCTCTTTTATATAATGTTCTCTCTTCCATAGAATATTAAGTGAGAATGCATGGAACATACACGGTATGGTGCCCGGCATTCGGTAAGTGCTCAAAAATACCTGTTCCCAGTGCTCCTCCAAATCCCTTCATAGAAGTGAAAGGCCTTGATCTGGCCCAGATCAGGAGACACTCAGCACAGCTGTTGCCCCTCTGCCAGCAGTACATCTGCCTGCAGCATACAGAAGACTTCAAGACCTTTGTGGAGCCACAAGTGGGAAAGGAGCCTGAGTCTCTGAAATACCATGTGAAAGTGACCTGCCCACTGATTGCTTTGGGCTCTTACATGAATGAGAAGGTTTCACTGTATGAAGACAGTGAAACTTTGGAGAGTGTTCAGGAGCTAGCAGTACACTAAATACTTCACTTCCATCCTCAATATATCACATTCCCCCCTTTCACAAGCCCAGATGCTCAGTGCCAGGTCCTCCCTCTGGACCACAGAGGTCAGCCCATGAAGCTCTAGGCTCTATGCCACAGCCCTGCCTGCCATCAAGAACCAGAGTAAGCCTTCTACACTCTATCTCCATGACCTCAATGATTTTAACCTTTAGCTCCCACAAATAAGTGAGAACATGTGAAGTTTGTTTTTCTGTGCCTGGCTTATTTCACTTAGCATAAGGACCTCCACTTCCATCCATGTTGTAGAAGGATGGTTACCAGAGGATGGGAAGAGTAGTGGGGGTGGGAAATGGTGGTGGAGGGGGGGGGGTGGTCGTGGTTAATGGGTACACAAAATAGTTAGAAAGAAGACCTAGTATTCCCTGGCACAACAGGGTGACTATAGTCAAAATAATTTAATTGCACATTTTAAAATAACTAAAAGAGTATAATTGGATTGTACATAACACAAAGGATAAATGCTTGAGGTGAGGTGATGAACACTCCATTTATCCTGATGTGATTATTATATATTACATGCCTGTATCAAAATATATCATATAATCCATAAATATATACACTTACTATGTACCCACAAAAATTTATTAAAACAAATCAGAGTAAGAAAAGTGGATGGAACTCTCTATAATGAATTCCATGCTTGGTCTTGGCCAAGCATTATATAATGCCTTAGACCAACAGTGGTATCCCTGAGGAATGGCATTCTCAATGTCTCCCGGATATTCTGAAACCTAAGGAGAAAACTGCTCAAGAAAGGAATCAGGAGACAGGTGAAGGAAACTCAGAGACACTCTCCATTACCTGCGTCCTCACTGACAGTGAAAGCCGTGTTGCCAAGGGACACAGTCGAGGCATCGTTGGGACCACTAATGAGCACCTTGGCTGTCGCCACCCTTCCAATGCGGGCATTGTCAGAGGCATCTGCCAAGGCAATCTCAAACTCTTCTTCCTCTTCATACTCGCTGTCATCAATAAGCATGACATCACAGGTGGACATGGTCACACCAGGCCTGAATATCACACGACTCGCGGCAGACATCCCTCTAGATTTAAAATCAGAGCCTGATTCTAGAGCATAGAGGCTACTTCCCATAGCTGACTTAGGGACTGTGTAGCAAATTGCAGATACAATGCTGCTTGCATCTCCTGAAATACAAATGGCAAAAAACCAAAGCATTTGAATGAGTGTTTCTCACATTTTAAAACCTCTGGTAAGTTAATGAGCTTGGTCCCTCCCAAACAGTCCATCACTATTTCTGTTCAAACTCTGACATAAAACCTTTCTGAATTGCAGTTTCTTTTGAGCCTGTGGTATAAACCACTTGAGGATTTAATATACCCCAGATACTTCATCAAACAACTCAAAATGGATTTCCTATTCTGTGAATTTTGTGCTCTGTTAATTTGCAAGACTCATTGCCCACCATCTAAGACCACAGCAGGTGGAAAGATATGACACATATTTGGTACTTTAAGTAGGAAAGTAATTGTGTCCTGAAGGTAGTGCTATAAACACAGTTCACTGCCTTTCTGAATAAACTTCTATACTTTAATTCCCAGAGAGAAACAGGCTTATTTAAAAAGAGAAAGACAAAACAAAATAAAATCTGCCACTGTATACAAATGACTTTACTTATTAGGGCTGCCACTTCCCTTGGTGACAGCCTGTTCTGGGCCTGGCTTGGTGGCCCAGAGCAATCAATGAGGCTTGCTTGTTTTCCAAGTGGCATTACCAAGGGTTTTTGCTGTCTACAGTATTTGTTACACTAATACCCAGTCAGCAGATTCAAGAAAGAAACCCAAAATCATCATTTACAGTCTTGTTGTGCCTTTGAATGGGGGTTCAATTTCCATGTGTTTTAAAGTCTCAATCTTGCACAATCAAAATTCCATATGATGTTTATTTTTATTTCCAACTCCTCAAGAATTGCCCTTTTATCAACATGCACAATTACTATGTATCAGTCAAAAACAAAACAAAAAAAGAATTGCCCTTTATTTCTTACACATAGTTTATTTCTCATCTGAGCTCTACATATGACTGTCACATAGGGAAATTTTCAGCATATTTCTGTCTTCCAAGAATATGATGGAAAGCCAGTCCTTATGAACTGTAACTTCCCTCCTTGACCAAGGTTACTAAATATTTTATGGATTGGGTGATTGATTAAGAATACTGATTCATGAATAATTTAGAAGGCTAAATATAACCAGTCTTCTAGTCCAATTTAAGAGTAAATGGGAGCTCTAACAACTTGAACTAAGAAAAGAGGCTTTCTGATGGTAGTCACTATGGATAGAATCATCATCAGGGTTGTTGTGGGAACCAAATGAGTTAATAAGTGGAAAGTACACATGTGAGTTAAGATAATGCATGAGATGAGCACTTAGCACATAATAGGAACTCAATAAATGTTAGCAATTATTATAGCTCTTTGTCACCTGTGGAACCAACAGACCTTTTCTTTCAATAGGTGCAAACAGAAAACCAGCGCTCTCGTTAACCCGGTAGATCTTCTTGTCAAACTCTAATGTGGGTTCATCCTCGGTATCGTTGATAATGACCTTCGCCTGGGTGAATTCCCCTAACAGGGCATAAGCTGGCATGCTGAGCTCCACAGTGAAACTCTCAACATTTTCAAACACGTCATCATCGTTGATGACAATGGTGCAGGACTTGGTGTCCTCTCGCTCATCAAACTGGACCTGTCACAAAGGAACCAACAAGAAGTTAAGCTGTGCCTCAGCTTCCCCTGCTCTGATTCCCCAGGGCATCATAGGAAAAGAGCATCCAAGTCCAGTGGGCAGAGCACTGACTGAAATAGCTGGTTCTCCCAGCCCTGGTTCCCTGCTGCATCACCTGGAACACCCAGCCACCTCTTCCCATTCTTAACCTGTACAGGAGGGCTGCTTTATTGTATAAGGACATGAAGGAGCAAAATCTCTCCTACCATTGGTGACTGGAGAAAAACATGTAGTAACTCTTTATAGCCTGTCTTATTAACTCACTTGGGGCAGCAACAGTCATCATTTGATGACTCAGTTCCCTTTCTGGAAGAACTCTGGCCTTGGAGTATGAAGTTCTGTTCTCAGGTCTGGTTCTGTTACTTCCAAGCTTTACAAACATCAGATTCCTTATCAACTAAAGAAAAGTCATAATATTCCTACCTCATACACTTCTTGGGGGGACTAAAGGAGGTCTTGTATATGAAGGTGTTAAGTGTATTTTAAAGTACCAAACAAACATAAGATATTATCATTAGTATCACCATATTACTTACACAATTAAATTTGACATAGAATTCCAGTGTACTGAATAATGGAATTTAAATTCATAGAAAATTACATTATAAACAAGGTAGACTAATTTTAACTTGATATTCTGACTACACCCTTTGCCATTAAAATGTGAATGAATTTAGCCCAGTACAAAACAGAGAAATTATTTTATATGTACACAATTGTGAACTTATAGGGACTTATTCTGGTTTTACTTGTTTTTTTTTTTTTTTAAAAAGAAAGAAATTAAAAATCTTCAAATGAAACCACGACTATGGACTTGCCCAAAACTGAAACTGCAGGAAATGAGCCTGGACTATACTTTGTGTAAACGGAGATAACTGAAATATGTACAAAAAACAGACATAAATGTCTGGGGACACACAAATCTGCAAAAATTTTACTCAAACAGAAAATTATTAGTATATATCTAATCAACTAATAACACTTTTATTAAGCTTCATATTTTAAAACACTCCCAGTGAAATGAAACACTCAACAGATCTTTATGTAAGATCTAGAATACACTGATAGTCTTCTGTCTTTCCCTGAAAAACACAAGAATATCCTCTGTCTTATCATTTAGCTGAAAGACATTAGCTTATCTGTTCTTTCCTAATTCCTCACTTAACATTTGACATTAGAGACATTAGCTTAGTCCAGCTGAAATGCCTCAATTAAAGAACAGATCCCACTTCTCTTTACAGAGATCTGTGCTGCCATAATAACAATAAAGTTGCTTTGAAAAAAAAATTAAGTGTCAGACATTGTGCCCTCCATAAAAGATGACAAATACATGGGGCCCTGTATTTGTTGACTATTTAAGTTGACTATTTAAGTCTCCTTTCTCTTCCACTTTCACTCTCTCCTTTTTCTTTCTCATTGCCACCTTTAATTACCACTGGTATGTAGATGACTTGCAAATTTCTCTCTGGACACCAGACTCCTCTCTGCACTGCCTGCCCATCTATACAGTGGTCAACCTGCTCTTTCTAAGACAATTTATACCTAACATAGCCAAAGCAAAGTCACGAGCACCAAACCTTGCCCAACCGGCTCCTCTTATATGTCCCTTCCTAGCAAGAGGCATCATCATCCATCTTTCCCTTTGGCCCCACTGTCTAATCAATCCACTGCCAAATCCTATCAATTCTCACTCATCTGTCAAATCCATCCGCTTCTCTCTAACTTCACTTCATAATCGAAGCCCAAGCTCCCATCATCTCAGCCAGCCTACCCCAAGGGATTCCCAACCAGTCTCCTTACACACTCTCTTCTCTCCCTTTAGGTAAAGAAGGTGAGAGGAGAAGAAGGGTTGGGATACCAAAGCTGAATATAGAACATGATGCTTGGAGACTTCTTTTTGTCGTGAAGCAAAATGTAAAGACTGAGAAGCTAGACAACAACTTCCCCTTTGGCAGTTAAAACTTCAATGGAGGTTAGAGAGACTGTGAAGAACAAAGTACTATGGGAGGGGAACATAGGAAAACTATTTAATACTTGAAGAAGGACACCAGTGAAAAGCAAAGTTGGGTAAGAAGTAGGAAAGTGCCACAATTGCTTGCAGCCATGTCACAGCCCTTGCTGGAGCCTCCCCCAACCCCACCACCCCACCTACCTGGCCAGCATACTCTACATAGTCCTGTTGCCCAGGTTGGGAGCTGACCCTGGAGCTGGAGCTGGCGGTGCCTTGCTCGGTGCGACACAGGACGATGGCATATTGGTTCAGGTTCCCAGTCCTCTGCACCGTGACACTGACAGACCCTGCCTTCTCACTGACATTGTAGCTGGAAGCACGCAAAAAGGCATCTCTTAAACTATGCCCCATGGTTATGACAAAACAACTTGTTTAATGCCTGTCTCTTCCATTTGGTTCTTGGCATTAGGTAGTCAGAGAAGAGGAAGTTTGGTTCCTCTAAGAATCCAGGCTGTAAATTGAGGGAATGAGTTCACCTGAACAATCAGAGCACGAAACAAACAGGGAAGCTGTGGATGCAGAATGTCGTCTTCCCTGCTTTGCAAGCAAGCTAAGAGTCATTTTGGGAGATGGACAGCACATAGGAGCGATGAACTGCAGATTTCAGGGCACAGAGAAAGGAAAAACAATCTCTCCCTCCTGGGGTTGAGTAATCACAATAGGTCAGTGGGTTCTTAGGGAAGAAAGCTGCTCTGAAGGCAATCAATGACTTAGATGGGAACTGACTGGACCAGATCTCCAGGAACTGTGTGATGGAGTCAGAGCAGAAGCAGAGGTAAGAAAATGTGAGGTAAGCCTACATAACAGAGATGTTTAGACAAATAGAACTTTATGACAATGGGGGAAGGACATGATTAATTTAGCTTGCTGCTCAGAATCTCTATTGCATTTGTAAAGTAGAAGGCCAACTATTCATATGCTATTGATTCATAATAAGTATCTAGGTTTGGAAAGGCCACAGAAAGTAGGGCATGAGCTGGGCTTTGTTTTTCACCACTGAGGATGGCCCCTAGACCTGGGTGCATGTCTTGTTGCTGTGAGGACAGCAGGGAAAGTGCCTCTGAGAGCTCAGTCCTCATTGCCAGCTTTGGGACCGTCTATACCACTTAGTCCATTAAATGTTAGAGGGTTGTCCAGAAAAAGGGATGAATTTTATTGAATTTATTGAATTTTGAAGGTGATACAATTGAGAGGTAAATAACAGCAAAACATTACATATGTAAAAGTTGATTCTAATTTTCCTCTAATTCTCCAAATGTGTGTAAGAGTAGAATAGCCTGAATTTGGGGCACATGAAATCAAGGTTTTAAGTCTTCCTTTTTTCCCCCAAGTTCCAATTTTTATCTGAATTTTCATGAAGTTGATTTCTTGGATAGTGAGTCTCTGAAATGTAGACTTAAAGAATATTTCCCCCACATAAATTATAATCCTAGTTATAATCTAACCTATAAAATCAGCACCATGCTTGCACACTACCTTTAACAATCAGTATCTCTCTGTTTGCCTTTCTAACTCTCCAACAGATTAGAAAAGCATCTTAAAGCACTGTCCACATTAAGCCATGCATTTAGCCCTACAGATATACATTCCTACCAAACCCAAAGAAGCCAGGGGAGAAAACAGGGTTGGGAACAAGGAGAATACAGATGGAAGGTGAAGATATTGATAGTGTGGGCCAGTGATTATTTTCCAAACTTGAATGCCTATTTTTATTTTTCCTATCAGTTCTACTAGACTCTCTTCTAAAACTTGAAGAGACAGAAGCAAAAACATTTGTCTGAGCAGCAGTAGAGCACATCGTTAAGATCACTGGGCTTACATCCTGGTCTTACTTCTTATTAGCTATGTGACTGTGGACAAGTTACATAAACAAGTTTCTGTCTCTATTACTTTGCCACTGTGGGGACAGGAATGGAATTCATCTCAGAATTCCAAGTATTATATAAGATGATGCATGTCAAGTCCTAGTGCAGCACCTAATACATACAGTACTCAATAAATATTTGGTGAAATTATTACTTTTATCACTGCCATCATCACCATCACCGCCATCAAGAGGTGACTAGAGCTGCCCCCCAGCATCCTTCATCCTGACTCCCTCTGCTTGCCTGATTGATTTCTCAAGAAGGAAAGCACAGTAAAACTTGTACCTGGTATATTTAAAGCTGATGAGGGACCACTGGATATGGAAGACATTGTCGCTGACCACATTGGGTTTACTGTCTTTCACCAGAAACTGAAAACTATCCATCATCTCACGGATCTTCTCCTTGTGCAACACATAACGAATCAACCCCAAGTTCACATCCTCTGTGAGAAAAAAGACTCACTGTGAATTAACCCAGGGATGTAACGACAGCTTCATAGATTACCACACCAACATACCTAGTTTATTCTTCTAATGTATTACAGACAAAACTTATTTTCCCAAGCACCAAAAGTATAGTAGTTGTTAAAATAAATGTTTCTGTCAGATTTTAAAATAAAATCCTGAAGCTCTGTGAAAAAAAAGATCTGTCTTTAAGTACAGAGATATTGTAAATATCTCTTATGCTGTTATAAAATGAGAATCCCAGGGTCCTGATAAAAAGCACTTCAATAAATGTCTGTGAATGTTGATGGCAAATCCTAGAGTTGACAGAGGAAAGTCTTTGACTCCATCCTCTGTGTTTATAGCCTCATACTCAGACCTAATTCCTTCTAATAAAGGTTCTTTGGAAGGTATGTGCTAATAAGAATAGCTGGGGTTGGGTTAAAACTTCCCATACACAAAGCACAGCTAAAAAGGTGTGAGGAGATAACATACAATTGAGGACAGAGAGTAAAAAGAAAATTCATGGAGCATGAATTTTGAGATGCAGTTTTGCAATGACTGCTCCCAGTCAAGTCAATCCTGAAAAAAGTCTAGAGGAGCCTGACAAGCTTAACATGGCCTGCTTGAGGTGATTCAAAACAGAGAAAATATTTCTGTTGAGCAACCTATACATGTTGATTTTAATTTCTAGGCTGAAGACTTAAAGTCTATAATCCTTAGAGAACAAAAAATAAATCACACAGGATCACAGATCTTTCATAATGTCTGCTTGTTATTTTTTGCTTTCTTGTTGTTATTGTTTTTAAAGAAAACCAAGCAGTATCATGCATACTTTTCCAGAAAACCTGGCCAACACTTAGAGCAATTTAGGAGTTGAGGAAGCACGGTAAAGGTGAATTTTTCTTTGCCATAGTTCGTCATCACAGGGAAAAAAATCAGGAGAAATAAAATTCTTAAGTTGGATGGTTAAGCACTAGAAGATCTCTGCAAAGTGGTTACTTGGGCATAAGTAGCTGGAAGTGGCTGTGAGAAGAATCTGGGAGATAGGCAGTGTGACATTAGCATAGATTTCTCCCATTTCTAAGTCCCCAGAGAGTCCCCACCCTGGGTGAAAGTGGCAGCAGCTCTGCCAGGCTGCAACTTGTTCTCCACAAAGCCATGCTTAGGGCCCGTCGTTATCTCATAGACAAGCTGCGCGTCCTCGGTGTCTGGGTCCATGGTCAGCAGTTCCTTCTTGGTGATCAGGTTGGTTGCCTAGAATAGAAACCCATTTAATTTAATTCCTGAGGTGGGAATAAAGCAGGAACAAGACCCTCTGACTCAGATTTAATTCAGTTCAACAATGATTTACTGAGTGTATTTACTGCATGGAAAGCTCTGTCAGGATTGGAGAGGCTATGAGGATGAAAACCATTCCAGCTTCTGCCCTTGAGGTATTCACACTTAATAGGGAAAGAAAGGCTCATGCACAAGGTAAATGTGGCAAGAGCTGTAATGGAAGACATAAAAAGAGGGCTGCACACTTTTTTAGAGAAAGAGAGAGAGAGAAAAAGATTAATTTCATCTGGAGTTGAAGGAGGATGGATTGGAGGCAGTGGGATTTGAGTTGGGCCTTGAAAGAAAGGTGGAACTTTGAAAGAATAATTCAGTACAGGGAAGGTGGCCACTTTCTAGGAGTCAATTATGATACTTGAAATAGAGTAAGAGAAACACACTGTACCCTGATATTGCCCAAATACACTGGCTGAACTTTCATTCATTCATTCATTGAAGTATTTAGTGAGAGCCAAGATTTGAGCAAAGAAAGAGGGTGGTCAAGAGCATTGAAGATTTTTTTAGGTCTAGTAAGGTAAAGACAGATAATTGGCCTCTGGATTTGGCAAAATAGAGGTCATTGGTGACTTTAATAACAGTTACTGCAATAGAGTAGGAGTAGGGGGTAGAAACCCAATTGGAGAGTATTGAGAAGAGAATGGAATTGCTCTGAATAAGGTGGGGAAAAAAGATCAAATAGGGCACAGGGGAAATTGGCACTAACTTTAATTCATGTTTGTTTGTTTTTTTTAAAACCCAACCAGTTCAATTAGAAGCTATAGTGCAACAGCTACACATACAATGAACTAATCAGCTCCATGGAGATGGTAAACAAGCCACATCCTAGAAAGAATACCACCCACAAATGCAAGAAACCAGTTCTCAACTGAAGAACTATGTTTGGGTGGGGATGTGGATTTAGTGCTTGACATGATTACTAGGTGAAAATTATGGCATAGATCTTAAAATGACCAATTTTGAAATTAGGAGAAAGAGAAAGTAATGCCTAAAGTACAATTCATCTGTGCACACTTACCTACAAAAATGCCCTGCTTCTTTCTCATTTATGGTAGATACTCGATATTTTCCAAAATCCACCCTCCCCTTCTTCTAGTGAACAATGTTTTAGCTGAGCCTCTGCCTGCCCAGCTAGAGATGCTATTTCCCAGCCTCCCATGCAACATTTGGGCCATATGAACAATTTATTGCCAACAAATATGAGTGCAAGGGATGTATTCAATTTCTGTATCACTTGCTTAATATGGAGTTCCTTGCCCCTCTCTTTCTGTTTCCTCCTTCCCATATGCTGGTACAGTTGTCCCTCAGTATCTATGGGGATTGGTTCTAGGCTTCTCTGAGGATTACAAAATCCATGGATGCTCAAGTCCTTTATACAAAATGGCATAGTACTTGCATATAACGTATACACTTTCTCCTGTATACTTTAAGTCAAGATTACTTATAATACCTCACATGGCACAAATGCTATATAAACAGTTGTTGTACTATATTTTTAAAATTTGTATTATTTCTTATATTTTTCCTTCAAACATTTTTGAGCCACAGTTGTTAGAATCCACAGATGTGGAACCTGTGGATACTGAGGGCCAACTGTATATTGATGAATTTCTGAAGAAGTTTGGCCAGGAGTCAACAGCAACCACTTAGTGATGACAGAACAATAAGGTGGAGGGAATCCACATCTCTAAGTGCTCATATAGAGCCCTGCACTGCCCACTTACGTCCACCCTATATGTGAGAAAAAAATAAATAAACTTCTATCTAGCTTGACCTACTATATTTTGGGGTCTTTTCAAAGAGCATCTTAAACTATACACAATCGTAACCGATCCTACACAAGTTTATCCTAACCAAACTCATGGAGCTCACTAATCTCAGGAAAATCAGTTTATTTAGGGAGGGATAAACAGGTGAGCTGAACTGGACTTCTATTCATAAGTCATTGTCGTGAAGAAGGATGTAGCCCAAGTTGGGTGGTGTGAACATGACAGAGGGGCAGGCCTTACCTTGCCATCCATGTATTCCAGCCACTGGAGTCCCAGGTTGGTGACAATTCTAGGCGTGCCATCATCTACCGGGAGGATGTCTACTCGGAATGGCTGAGGTGCTGCTGTCATAATCTGAAGGGGAGGGCAGAAAAGAAAACTCATCATTCACAAGTACCTGAAGTATGTCAGGTCCAGGGCCTACACAGCTGTAACCTCTGAAGTCTGCTGACACTTCAGAGATGAGGGATGGGCAACTGAGCCCGTTCCCATCCCTTATCATCCTGGCACAAGGCCTAAGGGAGAAAGCTGAATGATAGAGTGAGAACAATGTAGGAAGAAAAGGAAAAACAAAACAACAACAACAACAAGTGGCATTCTTGCTGTCATTTCACCTGCTATGGAAGTTGGTTTTTACACACCTATGTCTTCTTTAGTTGAGTTCGATACTGCCTTGGGATGAAAAAACAAAACAAAACAGTACTTTTCCTTTCAACAAACTGTGTTAAAATTTTCATGAGAGGCTGACAAAAATAATCATTAAATTGTTAATGTTGAAATTTCTAGGTGGGATTATGCCAGATGTGAAAGAGGTTTTCATGGGAAGATATTTTCTTTTTTTTTCCTTTTCCCATTGTTGTTGTCTGTTTTAAGGGAGAGCTCTCTATATGAGGGTGAGGGGCAGAAGAAATCAGAAATAAAAGCATTTGTGGTAATAGCGAAAAGGAAATTTCATTTATAATCCCATTCTCACAGATACACACATGCATGCATGCAACACACACATCATAAATTGGATCTAGCATCTCCCTGTTCCTGGGTGGATACAGCAAGTTGGGACACAGGGCAATGAGACGTTGGCTTTTCAATCTCCCACAAGCCACCTTCTAAATAATTTCCATTTTTTAAATGACATCGTCCCTCCAGAGACCTGTTGTAACATTTTGTTTATAAGAGCATTAGCCCTCTTGCTGATATATCCTGAAATCTTTTTTCTCTTCTGAAAGTCAAACTAACTGGGGAGCAGCTACAGTTTGGGAGAGAAAAAACAAGAGTGATGACTTGCCAGGTGGTGATGCTGTGCAGACACCGAAATGGCAGGAAAATCCCAAGAGCCATCCCACCGACATACCAGCTAACTGAGAATGACCTTCTCACAGACTGTTTGTCTCTAAAGGACACAGAGGATCTTTTTTTCCAGGAAAATAATCCTTCATCATCAAAGTAGAAAAGGAGCTGTGCAGGCCTGAGAAGTGGATCCTTTTGTTACACTGGAAGTATAGAAAGGTGTACACATGCCGCTCACTAAAACTGCCTCCCCGAGGTCAGACACAGATGTAGGGGTGCCCCCAGGCCCACCTTTCACCAGAATTGAAGTTTTTCCCAGGCGAGGTTTATGAACTACAGGAGAGCTGGCTAACAAATGAAGGGATGAGTAAAAATGGCGGCAAGGGAATGGAAGGGGAATCAACATTTCTTCTGGATATCTGGATGTTAGAAGACAGCGATTCCTTTAGGAAGTAAAGCTTGACAGTTGCACAACCTCAAGAGAAAAGCATTTTACTGGTTTCACAAGCTGGTTCTAAAATGATGATGATGATGATGATGATGTTTACAGCTTCAGTTTATCTGATGTTCCCTGTGTGCCAGGCACTGGGCTTAGTGCTTTATGTACATCGGGAGAATATGTATCACTTCCACTTTACAGATAGGGAAAACGAGGCTTGGAAAGTTTAAATGATTTACAAGTATATTCAGTTTGTACATGACAGGGCTGGAAATAAATCAGTATCTTTTAGGATACACATGCAGAAGAATGAACCTGGACCCCTCTCTCTCACCACATACAAAAATCAAATCAAAATCGACTAAAGAATTAAACCTAAGACCTCAAACTATGAAACTACTACAAGAAAGCATTAAGAAAACTCTCTAGGACATCAGTGTGAGCAAAGATTTATTAAGTGTTATCCCAGAAGCACAGGAAACCAAAGTGAAAATGGATAAATGGGATCACATCAAGTTAAAAGGCTTCTGCACAGCAAAGAAAACAATCAACACAGTGAAGGGACCACCCAAGGAATGGGTGAAAATATCTGCCATCTACTCATCTACAAGGGATTAATAAGCAGAATATATTAGGAACTTAAACAACTCTACAGGAAAAAATCTAATAATCTAATTTTAAATTGGGCAAAAGATTTGAATAGACATTTGTCAAAAGAAGATATACAAATGGAAAAGAGACATATGAAAAGACGCTCAATATCACTGATCATCAGAGAAATGCAAATCAAAACTACAATGAGATGTCATCTCGCCCCAGTTAAAATGGCTTTTATCTAAAAGACAGGTAATAAAAAATGCTAATGAGAATGTGGAGAAAAGGGAACCCTCATACACTGTTGGTGGGAATGTAAATTAGCACAACCACTATAGAGAACAGTTTGGAGGTTCCTCAAAAAACTAAAAATAGAGCTACCATACAATCCAACAATCCCACTGCTGGGTATATTCCCAAAAGAAAGGAAATCAGTATATCAGAGAGATCTCTGCACTCCTATGTTTGTTGCAGCACTGTTCACAATAGCCAAGATTTGGAAGCAACCTAAGTGTCCATCAACAGATTAATGGATAAAGAAAATGTGGTACATATACACAATGGAGTACTATTCAGCCATAAAAAAGAATGAGATTCAGTCATTTGCAACAACATGTATAGAACTGGAGGCCATTCCCTTAAGTGAAATAAGCCAGGCACAATCAAACATCACATATTCTCACTTATATATGGGATCTAAAAATCAAAACAACTGAACCCATGGAGAGAGAGAGGAGAAGAATGGTTACCAGAGGCTGGGAAGAGTAGTAAGGGGGCAGAGATGGTTAATGGGTAAGAAAAAAAAGTTAGAATGAATGAATAAGGCATAGTTTTTGCTAGCATGACAGGTGACTAATGTCAAAAATAATTTAATTGTGCATTTTAAAATAACTAAAAGAGAATAACTGGATTGTTTGTAACACAAAGGATAAATGTTTGAGGGGATGGATACACCATTTTCCATGATATGAGTGTTAAACATTGTATGCCCATATCAAAACATCTCATGTACCCCATAAATATATATACCTACTATGTACCCACAAAAATTAAAAATAAAAAATTATTTTAAAAAATCAATATGTTTTGGATGCAAAAACCACACTCTTATCCACTGCTATTTCTCAAAGACTGAGAAACTCTGGTTAGGCTGAGGGGACCTAGTCCAAAAAGAGAAAAACAATCTAGAGATATACAATATTATTCAAAAACCAGATGAAAGAAAAATTAAGGAGTAAAGGATGGGCAAAAAGAAAAAAGAAATAACAGTAATACTAACAACAAGAACTATCACCATTTATTGAGCACTATTTGTCAATGGTGTTAAGCACTTTATGTGGATTACCTCCTTGGATCCTTAAACCAAATATTTGAAGCAGATAATTACTGTCCATTTTACAGATGAAAAACTGAGGCTTAGAAATGTAATTTGCCCAAGGTCAATCTACTAGCTACTGATAGAACGAGAACTCAAACAATGGTATGCTTGATGTAAAACTCCATGTTCTGCGTCTGCCATGCAGTGCTAGGCTACCTCCTCCAGTGTCCTCACCCCTCACCTCTTTTCCCCCTTCCTCAATGATAAAGAAGGGGTTTGTCCCATCAGAAACAGTGAAGGTGAACCGGTCCTTGAGGGAGTTACTGCCGTCATGGCTGTAGCTGACCCGGTTCTGGTAGATATCTTCCATGGTGAAGGTGGAGGTGAGGTGGAAATGCTGCCCATTGCTGGTTCGCTCGATGGTGCCATGGCGTGGAGGCTGCACGATGGTGAATGTGACAGACTCGGCCTGTCCGGAAGGCAAAATACCAGAGGGGAGGGAAGCTCATAACAGAAACCAAAAGAGTGAGTGATGCCCAATTGCTGATCAAGGGTAGTAGAACCCAAAGACATTGATAAAGTAAGGACTGTATTTTCTTTATAGACACCAAAGATAGAGCTAAAGAGAATGACCATACTGTTTGCTACAATTGCGCTTATATTCTGGTACCTTCAGTTGTAAGATTAAAACATTTAAATTTCTTCTCTTCAGGTCATGGGGGAAAGCCTGAATTTTTAACCTCTACCAAGATGAAAGAAAATAGACCTTTTTAAACTGTTCATTTCCTTCCCCTACATCTACCCAAAACTCTTATATACAGAATTTCATATGCATCACAACAGAAGCTAGCTTCTCATTTTTAATTACTGCTTCTCTGGTGACCCGCGGAAAGAAAAAGAGGCATAAAATCCTTCCCAAGGCTTTCCAAGGGTTTCCCACCAACTTAAAACAAAATGCCAAGGCCTAACCAGGGCCAGCATGGCCCTCTGTGACCTAGTCCCAGGGTTCCTCTCTGGTCTCATTCTTTTCTCCTGCCTGTTCAATGGGTTCCAGCCTCTTGGCCTCTTGCCACCTTTGCTACAGTTATTCCCAGAGTCTAAGTGCACTTGATCACAGTGCCTTTGTATTTCTGGCTCCCCTGTCTGAAGGGTGAATTCTCCCAGATAACTGCATAGCTTGCCCTTTTGCTTAATAATGTCTTTGCTAAAGTATGACCTCCTCAGAGAGGCCTTCTCTGGATACTCTAAAGCAGCATATCTATCAATCTCTATCTCCCTCATCTCCCTTTATTTTTCTGCATAGCACTTATTGTATCTGATATAATATGTTCCTTCTTTCTTTACTAGTAAGTCTTTCCCCCAAACAAAGATAGTAGACTCTCTAAGCCTGCAAATTTATCTGTTTTGTTACAGCCCTGTCTTCGGCATCTACAGCAGAGCCTAGAACCTCATAGGTAATTAATATTTGATGAAAGAATCAATCAATCAATGAGTGCTGGCACAGAGAAGGGGATACATAGAACTAATTAATAAGTGTGGCAGTATGAGTTTATGTGAGCTAAGTCATGTCAGAATGTGAGATGCTTTAATCTGGAAGCATGAGAATAAAAGCTTAGTCTCCACATGCCCTGTTTTACTGCACAAAGCCTAGTCTTTGAGGAGGCTCAAATTGTAATAATTAGTTGCCATCAGAGAAGTCCGGATGAAGGAGGTGAAAGGGAGAAAGGGTATATAGGTATAGAAAATCCCTGTTCATGCTAATGGGAAATAATAACATTGGGTAAAATGTCATCTACCTGGTTTTCTGTAAATCAATACAAAATCAGCATGTTAAAAGTATTGTTACATGTACTCAAGGGAGAGGATGGATGTATTTAGGTTTTCAGAAAGGGTTTAAAAACAATTTGATCTCAAATACATTTGTTTTTCTTTTCCAGAAGGTCCTGGTATCTTCTGTGTTTTAATCCTTCAAGGATGCTTGCACTCACCTTACAGCTCCTCCCTACCATCAGGATGCACAGCTGCAACATGATAGCTGCCACCAGGTCAGCCTCTCATTTAGCCAGAGAACCCATGGGAAGAAGTGCTCTTACCTCTGTGTCAGCATCCACCTCCTTAAGCTCAAACTCTGTGATGGTCTTCCTCATGCCCTCCTGCACCTGCATTCCTAAGTTCTGTATGACGGGCAGTGAATCATCGACAGGGTGAAGAGTGATATGGAAAGTCTGAGTCACCTAGAATGGCAGGAAAGTGCAGGTGGGACACCTCTCCCTAGCACCTACCCAACAAGTCCAAGGTAGGTGCTCTCTACTTTTCTCTTTCACACATTGCTTGCACAAGTCAATAATTAGGAGCCCCAGAGTGAGTCCTCTTGGGCAAGAGCCAAGGTGGCTACAGAGGCTGCCCCTACCCCTTGACTGAGAGCAGAGGAAAATGAAGCTCTTCTCTCACCAGTCACTCTGCCTACTCCATTCAAAGAAGATGGCGAGGAATCAATACTTTTCAAGGATGGAGTTCAGTGCCTCACCTACCTCATTGACTCCATCAGACAGTGTAAAGCTGAAGGCATCTGAATGTTTCTCAGCCTCACTAGAATGGACATACTGAACATTTCGTGAAGTCAGATCAGCTTGAGTAAAGGAACTAATCTGGATACCTAGAAAAAGGGGAAAAGAGAAACAGAGACAGGATATTAAAATGCTAGCCATATATCTAAGGCTAGGGAAGTGTCATACTCTCACCAGATAGAGAGTCCTTTGTATTTTTCTTATAGCATTTATTTCCTCCACTTGAGGACCTTGTTGTTAGAGTTGTTTGTGGATACAACAGCATATATTCTGTGGGAACACATGTTAACTTAATTATGGTGGCTTCTATGCACAAAGCCAACAGCAGGTGTTCAATCAATGTTACTCTTCTTTTTCTTGGGTTTTATGTATGTAGGTAAAATTTGTGAAAGGTAGAGCCATTGTCTTATTCTCCAAGCCCCTCTCTGTTCAGTTTTGTGTTCCCCCAAGCTTCACAGTCCTTTCTGAAGACGTACCCTCATTTTAAATATTGCATAACGGTTTAGCTTTTAAACTAACGTTACAGGGCTTGGCTACATACAGCCTTGTTTCTGTGATTGGTGAGCCATCTCTGGCTGCCATAATTTTATTGAATATTCTTCAAGGTTCTTTTTAACTCTCAGGTCTATGATTCTAGCTTCTCCCATCCCACTTTAGCCAGTCAGGCAGTAACAAAACTTACCGCATGACTCTGGGGCATGAGCAATTATTCCACACCAAATCAAAAATGACCTGGAAAAACAATATCCTTTAATAACATAATAGAGAAAAAATCATTTTTTCTCTATTATTTTTTCTCTATTTATTTCATTCCAGTCATTTTTAAAACAAAAAATTTGAAAGAAATTTTAAACAATGGTAAACTATCCCACAAATGTGCAATATCTCTGCTTTAAATGCCTCACAACATTTAGCAAAACAACTTGAAATTGTTGCTTCTATCTTAGGGCTGCTAGGGCTCATACCCAGGTGCCAATCAAGACTGAAACGAAAATGACATCTTTTAATCCTCCAGCACAAATTCTCTCTTTCTGATTCTGGGTTTTGAGGTATTAATCCATTTAATCTAGTCCTTTAGTTTGGCCCTGAAATTGGTTTGGTGATTTGTCATTGTTAACCTACAAAGAAAATAAAGATTCTACATTGACTCATATATTTAAGGGTGACATCAGTATCACTGCTTTATCTTTAAGAAGTTAAAAAAAATCAACACACATGGTTTACATTTGCATCTCTCCTTATCATCTGAAATTTGTCACCCAGATACAAGAGCCTCCCGAATATGGGGGCATTAATTTTTTGATGAGGCATTTTATGTTTCTGTGCTTGCTACATCAGTTCTTGACAGGCAAGAAATGTTGCACACTGTCTTATAGCTTTGTCTTTTGGCTCTGGACAGAAATCCATACCATTCTTTAAAAATTTAACAACTTCAGACTTGCTGCACTGAGAAATTTAAATCTCTTCCCCCTGCTGTGAATCCACTCTCACAGCTCACAGGAAAATCTCATCTGGATTCTCACCATCAACTGGTCACCTAATTCACTGTTCCCTTTATGGAAGTCTAAGACTGATTAAGAAAGGTGATAGATTTTGCCTTCCTCTTGAGATTGATTTTTTAAAACATTTTTTATTGAGGTAAAATTGACACATAATAAATTACATATATAGACAGTGTGCAATTTCTTTTTCTTTTTTCTTTTTTTTTGTTTTTTTCTGAGACAGGGTCTCACTTTGTTGCCCAGGCTGGAGTGCAGTGACACAATCTTAGCTCACTGCAACCTTCACCTCCCAGGTTCAAGCGATTCTCCTGCCTCAGTCTCCCAAGTAGCTGGAATTACAGGCACGCGCCACCATCCCTGCCTAATTTTTGTATTTTTAGTAGAGACTGGGTTTCGCCATGTTGGCCAGGCTAGGGTGGTCTGTAACTCCTGACCTCAGGTGATCTGCCTGCCTCGGCCTCCCAAAGTGCTAGGATTACAAGCATGAGCCTTTGCCTCCGGCGTAAAGTGTGCAATTTCATAAGCTTTGGCACACCCAGAAACCATCACCTCATTCAAAATAGTGAACCAATTCATCACCCCAAGTTTCCAACTTACGCTTCATAACCCTTCCATCCTTCCCTTTCCCGTCGCCTACCCCAACCCAAAGCGACCAATGAATCGCTTTCTGATGCTACAGATTAGCTGGCATTTTCTCTACTTTTTAATAAATAGAATTATATAGTACATACTATTTCATGTCTAGTTTCTTTCATTTAGCATGCCCCATATATAAAGCTGCTGTGATTATTAGTGTGCAAATCTTTGTATGGACATAAGCTTTCATTCTTCTTGGTAAATCTCTAGGAGTGAAATGCCTGGAATATACGTTAGGTGTATGCTTAATTTTTCAGGAAACTGCTAAACTGCTTTTCCAAGGTGGTAGTACCATTTTATATTCTCACTATATTGCACGAGAGAGCTGGGCTTGATCTTAGTGCGACTTTCCCAATTCAATCTAGCAAATATTGAGCACCTACTATGGGTGGAACACAATTTAAAGACTGCTTATTTATGTTGAATTTTATCTTTTAACAACTCTGGGAGGTTGAGGTTAGCATGTTACACCCATTTTGTAGATCATGACACTGTAATTTATGTAATTAAAAAGTTATGTGATGTACCCAATGTCACATAGCTAATAAGGGGGCAGTGATGAAATTGAAACCCGAGGCGGTCTAATTTCAAAGTTTATGCCTGCTAGGAGCACTTTTTGTAAAACTTATCTAGACAAGAAACCTCTTGGATTTCACTCTTCTTTAAAGTTTTTTCAATATGAAAGTAATATATGCCTATTAAAGAGAATGTGAAAAATCTAGACAAGTAGGAAAGAAAAATCATTCATAGACTTACCACTGAAAAAACAACACAATATTTTTGAGTAGTTCCTTCTAAAATGCTTTACTGGCTATATCCTCTTTCTTGTCTGAAATATTGATTTTGATGGGTTTTAATATTATTTAAATGACACCCATAAATATGTGCAGGGGCAACAAGTTGCATCTAGAACCTGAGTTTTAAGAGGACAAGGATTTTTTCTTGTTTCTTCACTGATGTGCACCTAGAATAATCCCTGGAACACAGTAGATGCTCAAACCATATTTGGTGAATTAATTTAGATTATCCACTATAATCTATACCTAAGAGGTTCTATTGAGCACATACAGTCATGCGTCACATAATGACATTTCAGTTTTGGTCAACTACAGACTGCATATAATGGTGATCCCATAAAATTATAATACTATACTTTTTCTATGTGTAGATATGTGCAGATACACAAATACTTACTATCATGTTACAATTGTCTACAGTATTCAGTACAGTAACATGTTGCACAGGTTTCTTGCCTAACAGCAACAGGCTATATGCATATAGCCCAGGTGTGTAGCAGGCTATGCCATCTAGGTTTGTGTAAACACACTCTGTGATGTTCACAAAATAATGAAACCGCCTGACAATGCATTTCTCAGAATTGTTACGCAATACATGACTATATTTTCAATCATCATCCACTTTTTATTTTTAAAATTTTAGCCTTTGCTAATTGGGTTTTGGAAGACTTCATCTGCTCATTTGCCAGCAAGGTGGTGTTTCTAATAACATATTGTCCCTACCGCTGTCACAGCAGGTAGTTGCTATTTGAAATATCTTGAAGGGTTTTAATCCCATTGAAGGTGTTTTCAATCACTAACCTGCTGGCTAAACTATGTATCTGGCAGTATTATGGAGACCCACATTAACCCTGTCAGTCTTTCCAATTCCCCTGGAGGGCCAGCACGCTAAAGAAAGCACAGTCCAGGTCAGGGAAATGGTGTGGAAATAAAGCATCTCTGAAGAAATTGCCTTCTTAACAGTGTGTTAGATGATGCCTCAGTCCTCCCACTTGCAGCACAGCTGTGGGCAGTTCTTTGCATGTTACCCATGTCCATGTCCTATCTCAAGCTCATCCTGTGGGAGACTCTCAGCCTTCTTGCTTCAGGATTTTTGAAAAGCCTCTTGTGATGGGTTGAATTGCACCCTTTCCCCACCACAAATTCATATGTTGAAGTCCCAAGCCCCAGTCAGAATGTAACTTATCTGGAAATAGTGTAATTGTAGATGTAATTAGATCACATGAGGTCATTGGGGTGGGCTCTAATCGAATATGACTGGTGTCATAAAAAAGGGAAATTTGGATACAGACATATCCCAACATGGAGAACACCACATGAACAAGAAGATGGCCATCTCCAAGCCAAGGAGAGAGGCCTGGGGCAGGTTCTTCCTTCACAGCCCTCAGAAGGAGCCAGTCCTACCAACACCTTGATCTCAAACTTGCAGCCTCCAGAACTGGCAATAGATTTCTGTTGTTTAAACTGCATATTCTGTGTAACTTTTTAATGGTAGCCCTAGCAAGCTAATATGCCTCTGCTCTCAGGGAGAACCCAAACCAAGATAATGGGTGCATCCTATTTTGGTTGGTCTCACAATACTGAAAGAGGTTGAAATAAAGAGGAAATGAAATAACACCATTGCTAAAGCATCACCTCTGAGAATTGTTGCCCAACTAACCCCCACCACTCTCTTAGGTGGAACGTGCCATGCGTGCTTTGGGCTCCCCCTGTCCTCTGCCATGTTGCTACCGAACATGTTGTGAATTATGTGTGTACCAAATTATGTGTACCTGGCTACTGAAACACATGTGCACATATCTGTCTACACGTCTCCCACTTCCAAAATGTAAGTATTCTCTTGTAGCAGCTACTCAGTAAGTGTTTGTTGAAGGGAGAAAGGAAGGCAGGGAGGAAAAGAGGGAAGGAAGCAATTCTAACATGACAAGTACCATATGTATGTAATTACAACTCAGCCTGTAAATAGAATTTCATTGGGGTCCTTTTAAAAGACACTCATATTCTAAGCCCCATCTCTAGGAGACTCTATTTATTGGTCTAGGTGGGGCCCAGGCATCATTATTTTTCAACACATGCCACTCACTCAGGTGATTCTAATGTGTAACATTCTAATCACTCAGGTGATTCTAATGTCCAAACAGAGCTGAGAACCCTTGATTTAACAGAAAAGTAGAAAGAATGATCAGAACACCTGCTTTGCTTTCTTTTTTTGTTGTTGTTAAATGCTTTCTTTCTGCTCTATGTGAGTCACATAGGCCAGTGTAATACACTGCCTTATTTCATTGTATTTTTTTGTCATCTCTATAACTGGAACAGTCACAGCTCCCTCAGAGGTAGCAGATAAAATGGTGGATGACATTAAGATCAAGTATTTGATCTTATTCAATCTGTGCAGAGGTGGGGTGGTGGTTATGTCTGAAGTTACATGAATTCTGCAGGTTTAAAAAAATTATTTTAGATTCAGGGGTACATGTACAGGTTTGTTACAGGGTATATTGTGTGATGCTGAAGTTTGGGCTTCTGTTGATCCTGTCACCCATATAGTGAACACAATATCCAATAGTAAGTTTTTCAGCCTTTTCTCCCCACTCCCTCCCTCCCCAGTGTCTAAGGTTCCCATCTTTATGTCCACGCATACCCAGTGTTAAGTTCTCACTTATAAGTGAGAACATGTGATATTTGGTTTTCTGTTTTAAATTCTGCAATATTTTTAATAAGAGAAATTGTGTGGGTTTACTGACAAGAGAACTATTTATATCTGGTGAATAAAAATAATGCTTCATATGACTGTTACTAAACTGGTAAGTGCTAAGGGTTGGCCCTTAAAATGCAGTCATGACTAGGTAGCCTAAAGGGGGCTTAGTACTGTGATTTCTCCATTAGTGAGGACATGATACAGACTAGCCTCCACAATGATAGAAAACTAGTGAGGAATGAGGATTATGAGTGGGCTGAGGATGCATGCACAACTGAAGAGGTTTAACTATCCTGCAGCTCACACATCCCTGGAGGCAGCCTGGACTCTAGGGTTGTCTGATTTATGGAGGTGGCTGAGTCAAAGCTCAGGACATTACTTGGAAGTTCTCGCTTTGACCTCTCTCTCTCTAACTGTGTATTCCCTAAGGACAATATTATCTGTCCAAGCCACATGGGCTGTCATGATGCTGTCCCTCCATTTTGAAATCTGGTTGAGATGATATTATGGCTTCTGGACAAAATGGCCACTTCCCTGAGAACTTTCAGAAGTGAGCTTAAAAGGCCAACTAGGGTAAGGAAGGGAAGAGATGCTTGTTTGAAAGGTGGCTTACCTTTTTTGGAGCTTTAATTTAGCTCCTTCAAGAAATGAGAACTTGGCAGTGAGTACAAAGCAGAAAGTGGAAAATTTGTGGGCGACACCTTGATAAGTTAACTCTTAGCAAGAAAGGGTTCCCTGAAGAGTTTTGTAACAGCCAAAGGGTTTAAGGATTTAAGACATCTAGACTCGTCCTTGAGGGTACTCACTTTCGTGGGTACGTCGGTGATTAGTAAATAGCTGATGAAAGGATTTTCAATTTGATGAGGATAAAGCTCTTCATCTGCCTGATTTTAAGATTTAAAAGCAAGATAGGATCCTGAGAATGGTTAAAACAACAATAACAACACAGGGGTTGGTCCCACATTCCCAGAAGGGTGGGGAAATGCTCCGTGTAACCTGTGATTCACAGAGGCTGCATGAAGCTAAGTGCTGTACACAAGGCTTTTCTTCAAGCAGCATATTTTACAGAATTAAGAAGATTTGGGGGCTGACCAGCAAGGAGACCTGGTACCCCCTGCCGCTGCCCCCCTGTGGTGCAGAAGTCCTTCTCTGTTTGCCTTTGCTAAGCACTAACATCATCTGAAAAGTTTATTTCAGGCTCTGGTTCAGCTTCCGGTGGACTCCACAGTGGGAGGAAAGCAATTGTGGCTTTCCCCAGGTTGCCCATCAGCAAAGGGCCTTTTAATGGGTCTCTAAATGCCTTTAGGAATTCTGACAGATCAGAGAAGATCTTTTCTTCATCTAGCCAAGCAGCCATTATGTCACTTTAGGCTTTGAGGAAGGTGTGTTGTAACTGGTGAGGGGAATCCAGCACGAGGTAGGCCTCCTTGAAGTATTACAGAAGTAGCAACTACCTAACTTCTGAATGAAGCACGTGGGGTAAGACTGAAATGAGTAAGGTGTTGAGAGTTGTGTTGTGTTGAGAGCTGTCTCTTGGAGCTCTGCTGATTTCAATATGCTCTACTGGAATAAAGTTAAAACTAAGAGCAAGGATTCAGACTTAGGATTAGATGCCACAGCCTACTATTTCTCACTAATCCACGACTGGCCTTTTAGACAGAACAATTATTTGGTTCAGGGCTTATCCCATTCATTGCTGGACATTTGTTAATAGCATCCCTATCTCTACCCTCTAAATGTTTGTTTAGCCACCATTACCCTTCAACCCCATCTGAATCAGTGTGACAACTTGTACCCTAAGGGTGACAACCAAACGCCCTATCCCTTGAAAACCAGTGTTGTCCTGGAAATTGCTATATTCCAATATTACTCCTCCCCTGCTTAAAAAAGATATGACTGCTATTAGTTAAGTAATTAGATGCCCAGTTAGAGTCTACATTCTCCAGCCACCTCACAGCTTTGCATGCATATGCTTTTGCCACTGGAAGGTGATATATGTTATTTGAGGCCTGGTACATGGCTCATGCCTGTAAACACAGCACTTTTGGATGCCAAAGCAGGCAGATCACTTGAGGTCAGGAGTTCAAGACCAACCTGGCCAACATGGCGAAACCCTGTCTCTACTAAAAATACAAAATTTAGCCAGGTGTGGTGGTGTGTGCCTGTAATCCCAGCCATTTGGGAGGCTGAGGCACAAGAATCACTTGAACCTGGGAGGCAGAGGTTGCAATGAGCCAAGATCACACCATTGCACTCCAGCCTGGGTGACAGAGTGAGACTCCGTCTCAAAAAAAAAAAAAAAAGAAAAAAAAAGTGACATGTGTTCTTCAAGTAATGCTCCTAAAACCAAAATGGATGTGGGGCTCCCCTGGCCTTTTCTTTCTTCCTGCTGGCTGGAGGAGGACCACAGCTGCAGCATTCACCTTGGGCCAGAGGTAGAAGCCTCACACTGAGGATCACTGAGCCACCTCACACCCCTGAGCCACCTGCCTTTGGATTACTCTGAAAGAAAACAAATGTCTTGTTGAAGTCATTATATTTTGGGGTCTCCTTGGTCCAGCAGCTTAGCTTCTATCCTAGTTAATATAACTCCTTACTCTAATATCCCAAGAAAAACAGGGTCTTTTGGGTCTACTGATAGAGGGAAACCCTGATGTGAGGGTGTGGCCTGCTCAATCTTGAAAAGACAGGCATACAGGGACTGGACTCTCTTTGGTGACAGAAGGCTCAGGTCTGTCTTCTGCACAGTTCGCATAGGCAGATGGCTCCCTACATCTCCTATGGGGAAGAAGAGATTTCCCCACCTTTCCTGTCTACAGAGGACAATCAATTATAATCAGCTGACCAAGCAAGACAGCATGAAAATAAGTCTATTTCCCAGTTAACAATCAGGAGGGTGTCTGCAGCACCAGTGATTCATAATAATTCCAGGAGGTCTCTGGTCCCCAAATAAATATCTTGGTGCTCTGTACTACAGACACTGGCCTAGAAGTTGCTCTGCTCTTCTTGGAAATAACAGAACACCCCCCCTCCTCAACTCCAACTTCTGGTAAACCCATCCTCACCCATTGAGACAAGTGGGGTGAGGTGCTGCTCCTTTTTGCTAAGCTGTAGCCAACTGCCTTCAGGGAGGCCAGTAAGTAATCAACATGTACTTCCTCCAAAGGGAGGCTTTTGACATGTAAAAACAATCACACTTGGCTAAATTTTGTATTTTTAGTAGAGCCGGGGAGGTAGGGAAGGAGACAGTCCTGGCTAACTGAAACAGAAGGGCTCAGTGTGGGGTTGGTGATGAGGAGGGCAGGGAAGTCCGTTCTATTAGCCATGGGGAGGGGCCCCTCAGAGTAAAGAGAAGAGGACTGGAGCCTTGTATCTGCTCTTCTCAGAGTTACTGGAAGCAGGCAGATTGAGAAAAACTGGTAGGGACTGGGAAAGGTCTGAATTAGGAAATAAAGCCCATTGGAAAAGGGCACCTGAAGGAACCATCCCAGGTAGACAGCATTCCTCCACTTTTGGAGGGTGCTGTTCCAGGAGGAGGGAGAAGCATGATCACCTACTGGCCTCTCCCGACCCACAACTGGCTTGGTTTCAGTAACTAGATTTTAAGCCCAGGAAAGGCTGAGAGCTGTGAAAACAGAAAAAGCAAATTTGGAGCCCCTGCCTCCCTAACAGGACTCTTAACACAGCTGGGGTCAGGGAAGAGCTGGGGCTGCTACTGACCAGCAGGGAGGCAATGGCAGTGCCTTGAGGAAGCTCAGAGCTTTTGAAGGCTCTGCACGGTGTGGATGAGTTGCCTAACACAACAGCCAAGTCTGCCCTTTCATCTTTGGAGAGATACAATCAGCAGCCTCACAGAATTCTGGCAGAGACAATTAGCTCGTGAATTCTTTATCTAATATATCAGCAGCCAAGGTCTTGGGGGTGCTGCTCTGCAAACTTATCCCAGGAACTTACGGACAAAAAGGTAGGTGACTTGCTCTATCCACTAGGGATTTTAGCCAATCTGTCCATCTCTCTGTACGCCCTTCTGCCATACACGTACAACATGCCCTCCACCATCGCTCTGGACCCGGATACAGTCTGCCTCCCTCACTTCCTCCATTTGATCACCCTCCACCATTTAAAGCTCATCTCTTCCAAGTCTCCCCTTCATTCACTCTGCTGCTGCCACCCTGGTCTCCTTGCTGCGTCTTGAACATGATTTGCCTGACGGAACCTGCCTCAGGATGTTGACGTTTGCTGATCCCTCTGTCTGGAATGTCCTTTTTTTTTTTTTTTTAATGTATCAGCGTGGCCAGCTACCTGGCTTTCTTCAGATGTCTGCTCAACTGTCATCTTATTATTATAGAGGCCTTCCCTCACCTGCTTGCTCTCTATGTTCTCCCAGGAATACCCTTCCTCCTCCTAGAAACTCATCACCATCTGACACAGCATATACGTGCTTGCTTGCTTGTTGTTGGAATCCTTGCATTAGAAAGTGAGTACAATCAGGGCAGGAACTTCCCCCATTTTTCCGTTTCCCTGGTTGAATTAATGAAGACTCTATAACCTAAAATCTGAAAAGAATCCATGAAGCTCTAAAACTCCAACATGCTGTCACTGCCTCTATGTTCCAAGAAATAAAGATAATTCTACCTTTAGATTGTCTTTTTTTTGAGATAGGGTCTTGCTCTGTCACCAAGCTGCAGTGCAGTGGTATGATCACAGATCACTGCAGCCTCAAATCCCAGGCTCAAGCAATCCTCCTGTCTCAGCCTCCCAAGTAGCTACAACTACAAATGTGCACCACCACATCTGGCCTTTAAAAAGAAAAGAAAAGAAACGGGGTCTCACTATGTTGCCCAGGCTGGTCTCAAACTCCTGGACTCAAGGGAGATCTTCCCACCTCAACCTCCCAAAGTGCTGAGATTACAGGTGTGAGCCACTGCACCTGGCTCTAGATTGTTTATTCAGCAAATATCTCTTGTCACTCACATCCCTTCAGCTCCCAGCTTGTGTAGGTTCTCCCCTGAAATTCCTTCCTTTCTTCCATCCTTCATTCAACCAACAAATGTCTATTGAATGCTTACTAGGTACAGGAATTCTCTCTCACATTATTCTCATCTTACTATTCTCATGGCTGCTGCTCTAGGTGAAATCCCACTGCCTTCTACCTGGCCAAATGTGAAAGCTTTCTAACCCCTGCCACTGCCTCCTTTTTCTTTCCTTCAGTTCATCCTGTTAGACACTACCTGATGAGTTTCACTTTTCTTCCTTGCTCAAAATTCCACAGTGACTCACTATTGCCTATTAAATTAAATAGAGGTTACTTATCCCAGCTTTGAAGATCCTCCACAAACTCTCAATCTATCCATGAGCCCCATCTCCTACTATTTTTAGAATATGTGCTTCAGTTAAATTGACCTACTTGTTGTTTTTTGAATGTGCCTCCCATGCTATTCCCATCTCTGGAAAGAATAAAAATTCTGTATACCCAAACTCTGCCTTCCAAGGGCACTCTTAAATGCCACCTCTGTGCACTTTCTCACCCAATGTAGCCTCTCCCACTTTTAAACTCCTACAACACCATGTTTATATCTTTCTTAAAACACCTGCCATATTTTCCCCTGAGTTATGGTTATGTGCAGAGGTTCCTTATTTTACCCAATAGAGAACTCTGGAGGTCAAGGACTGTATCTCAATCATCTTCATTTCCTGAGCAGCAGCTAAACCAGAATCTTGCTCAGTACACTTGCTCACTCACTATTCACTGGATTGAATTTTTAAGCCATGCAGAATGCCTTGCACAGTGCCATGTGCTCAAGGGAGTATAGATGAAAAGCAGGATGCAGTGTTTGCCCTAAAGGAATTTACCATCTAGTTATGGAGACAAGATTGCATATAGAAAATTTTACATGTAACTTTTAATTTACCTTCAGTAAGTAATCATTAAGCACCTGCTGTGTGCTAAGTATAATACAAGCCAGTGTATAATGGTCAAAATTAGTGAGGCAGAAAATAAATATGAATTAAGGCAGATTCTAGGTATACATGATACATGATGTGGCTGCCCTCAATACTTACTAAGGTCTAAGTTTTGATTCAGTAAATCAAGAGATGATAGACTTACCTGGTGATGTTGCATGTTCCAAGTGGCCCAGCTGGGGCTGTCTGGTGATTCTGTAGATCAATTCTGTAGGCCCACTGTCCTGGTCAGTGGCAGACAGCTGCAGGGTGGTGATTTTCTTCACTGAGTTTTCATCCAAGACCAGTCCTTTATTGGTGATGATGACTGGTGGGGATTTGTCTTCTGAAAATATCAGAAATAGTGATTTGAAATGGGATCTTCTCAGCCTCCTTTCTTTAATTCTAGGCCTGGTGCCAAGAAGTAAGGTCAGAGTCATCTCTAGGCCTGTGTGTTAGAGAGCACACCAAGGAGCCAGGGCTTCATGCAATAAAGGGGGTATGATTTTCAGTTTCCACACCAGCTAGGTAAAGGGAAGGACTCGAGCCTCGAGGTGAACAAAGTGTAAACTATATAACCTCAGAACTGCTAAAATAGTTTTATATTAGAAAATCAAATGTCTCTTTACCTAGAACGCTGATGGAAAATGACTTGTCAATCAATCTGTTGCCTTCTCCATCAACCACATCAAATTTAAAAGCAAAGCTCCCTCCAGGTTCTCCTGTTCCATGACTATATTCTACGTGGCCTATAAAAAGGAAAACAAATCAAGATTTGCTATTAGTGCTTTCTGCCCTTATTTCTGAAGCAAGAGGTGGGACTTCAATTGGTGTTCACACCAATGAATCAGTTCACACCTTCCTCGCTTTGACACTGCTTTTGACATTTTAATCTAAAGTTTTCATTTCCTCCTTTTCCTCTCCCACCATCTACTTGCTCATAACCAAAGACCTTCTCATAACAAAATCACCCCAAGTGACATTTCTCATGGTTAAGGCTGAGCCTTTTTGGAAGATCAGCTCAGCCTCTAAGGACACCTCATGAAAACTAGATCCACAAAACTGCCCATGTGTAAATGTGCACTGACCACACCCACATCACCTGGAGTGACCCTATTATATATCGGAATCACAAGGGTAAGAAGACACAGAGCTGCACCTCACATTCTCCCAGAACTCTTCACTTTTCATTGCCCAGTTCACGGAGCAACATGGGCTATAGCCAACCAACAAATAAACTCCACATAGAACTCAAAAGGATCTAAAAGGAGAAGTACAACAAAAATGTATTACATTTTTGTTAACCTACAGCATCACTTAAAAGCATCTATCAATTTGGTTGTGTAAATATAACCAAATCTCTGGGAAGAGGGGGCTGGTCTTATCTTTTAAAAGTAGACACCGACATATGAAATAATTAAGGAATTACTTTCCTTTTGCCTCTTCCACTCCCCTTCACTAAAGCATAGCCAGTTCCAATGAGAATTCAGCTGTTGTCAATTTTAGGTGTTAGTGTGTGGGCGGGACACTTGTTTTTTATCCGCAGGGGTATATTTCCACTTCTAAACAGAATTGCACATAATCACAAGACTTTGGATTACGTTTTCCCCAATATATAACTTTTTTTCCCTTTTGTATCCCTGAAAGCACTGTACAGTAACTACATAGCATTTAACATTTATGCCTTTACATTACATCAGCATTTCCTGATGGAGGGATGAGCCATGTAATTTCCCCTAGGCAGCTCCAATTTATGCCCTTCCATTTTGCTTAGTTCATTAACTTGTGCTCTTTGGGGAGCTGAAAAGACATATAAATTGCTCACCTAAGGAAGGCATAATTTTCACCTTAATCCATCCCAACTCACTTCTTTTTTCCTTCTCTCTCTCTCATATATACTTTTTAGCATCACAGCAAGTCAAAATAACTTTTTCTCTCCAAAATAGCTGCAAATGCCACCAATGCTAAGTCAAAGCATGAACACATTTCAACCAAGAAAGACAGGGCTTTTTTAAAAACAAAAAGAAAAAAAAATAAGAAAACAAGGAAGAGAACAAATGAAGCTCCTCAAAACAAAGAGTGCACAGTTTATTGCCATAGACTACCAGATATTTAATTCTCATTTTACTAGTGTAGGTGCAGTCCACGGAAGCCTGG
Source organism: Pan paniscus (assembly GCF_029289425.2). NCBI lineage: Eukaryota > Metazoa > Chordata > Mammalia > Primates > Hominidae > Pan > Pan paniscus. The sequence continues at coordinate 51,612,471 of NC_073252.2, forward strand.
TAGGCAGAAGAGAACTGGCTGACCTTGGCTAATGTCTGCCTGGGTGAAACTTCGGATGGGGCCTTTAATAGAAATTTGCTCCAGGTTGCCATGCTTCATCATCTGCAGGTGCCCTGCACCAGGATCTTCCTTCATGATGTACATAACCTGATGGTCATCTGAGTCAATATCTGTCACTTTCAAGTGCTGTTCTGTGATGCGTGCTACAGACCCTTGGAAGAGAACGGAAGAGAGTAGGTTATTCCCCAACATTTCCTTTGAACGGGATGTCAAATGATTTTAGGAGACTGGAGGCTAAATTATCACATATTCATTGGGTCTAGGTACCAGGCACTTGCCCTTCTCAGTTTCCAGCTGAATAAATTATAATTTCCCTAGTGAAAGAGTACCGACATTTCAATTTACTAATTTTCCCTTGAGTCAACACCTAAGCACTTTTTTCCTTCTGATCCATTTTCATTCTCTCCTATGCTCCTCCGACTCAGTGACCTACCAGTTAATACCTAGATCTGTGGAATAACTCCCAGTTCTGTGACAAAAATAACTCCTAGATCTATGATGAAACCTGCTTGCATTTAGTTTACTTACTGTCTTGAGAATCACCAAATCAGAAAAATATAGCTTTACATGAACTCAAACATATCTTGTTGCCATGTCAGACAAAGTAGTGAAAATCAGCATCCTTCAGGACAGAGGATGTTAGGAGCAAGGAGATCTGAGCCTCTGGGCCCTGGACACTGCGCAGGTGTTGGGGATGAAGATAAGGCCCTGGCTAATGGCAAACTCCTCTTCTCAGGGTCTTGTCACTTGCTTTATTACCCAGCCGCTTTATCATGTTAAAAATAGTAAATCCCGGTAAAGTAGAGCCTAGTTATTCATGCATAATACATCCTGGTGTTTGGAGTGACATGTTCTTAGTGGGTAATACCAAGAACACAAGACCGTGACCATGCTTTACCCAGGCCGTTTCTCAGAGAGCAACCTTGAGGGATGAGGTAATGTCTTCCTCTCAGACAAAAATAAGACTTGCATTCTGCTGCTGTAACATGGAGAATTCCCCAAGCTCAGTATTCCCCTCTGTGATGCATCCTACTGCACATGAAAGTGTCTGTCTGGGCCCTCTACATCACCCCTATGGGACTGGGATGGCAGAGGGAACCAATGCAAACCTGCTGATGCCCATGCTGCCTGCTGTGCTATAAGTAACAAGAGTGCCGTATTTCTGATAGAGGAATCTTGTATCTTCTACCAGCATCCATGAAACAGTAACAAGATAGTTTATTAGCTTATAAGTAGGATAAAGTCAAATCTCAGACTTGATATTTAAGACCTTTGAGAACTACCAAGTTTTCCAATACTATTATACCATACATTTTTCACTGCAAAATACACATGAAACTAAGAACAAACAAACAACAGAACTCTAGTAAGATGCAGACACCCTGGGCAAAAGGTCCACTCCTTAATTCAGTAACTTCCTACTGCAAACTGTTCAAGACTAACACTTGTCACAGGTCCTCCAATGTTGCTTAAACATGAGCAAAATTGTGAATGTTAAACCCTAGAATACCATATCTGATAATTCTCAATTATTTGTATAATCACTTTTAATGCATGATGGTTTCCCAGCTTCCCCTCCATGCATTTTGTAAAAAAATAAGCGTCTTAAAAATTCTGCTGTATTTCGTTATTTGTTTCCATGGGGTTTGTTGAATGGGAGTAATGTTAGAGGAAACCTGGGCCTAGGAGTAGTTGAATAAATTAAGATTTTTGAGGGCCCTGGAAATATTATAAACTCTTCTCAATCTTTTCTCTAATTCACAGACATAAGCATTTGGTCCAAAGAATTTTAGAGGTTCACATTTGTCACTAACAATTCTTAGTATCCCAAAAACAATAGTTTTCCAAGACTCCAATCTCTCCAAGTATGGAACGGGTACTTTAAGATGCACCCACATCACTAACATGGAAGAAAGTACTGCATACTGGACAAAGAAGAAATAAGGATAGAAAAACCATGGCCACTCTCCTTTATTTCTGTGGTACCTGCTGAGAGCTGTAGGCCTTGGTTTATAGCCAAGTGAGGTGTGTCACTTGCAGGCAGTTCTGTGTAGATCTTCATCCTCCCTGTGTCCACGTGGAGGCCATCAGTGAGGGAGAACTGGAACTCATCCACGACCATGCCAGGGACACTAGGCACATACCCAACCAGCCCAGCTAGGATATCCTGGTAGGTGAAGGTTGAGCCCTGGACTAAAACTCTCCCATTCTCCAGAGGCTCAGAAGCAGTTTGCCTCCAGAGTACATGACCTGAGGGAAGAGGTAAAGAAAAGCAAAACAATGGTAGAATACACATATATATATGATTCAAAACATTGTCTGATTTTTCCAAGTAGTATGAGTCTGGGTAGAATGTCAAGTGCCTCAGAGGCTCTTGGTGCCAACAGCTTAGCATTTTACATATAACCACAGGGTGCTGCTCTGTGGCCTCATACACAAATAAAGAAGACAAAGTCCCACTTATCCTAGCTAAAAAGTCTCTTAAGGAGACATAGATGGATGTGGTAATACAGTGACTTACAAATCATATCTCCCTCCATGAATTTAAACTCACTTCATTATCTAAATCTTATTTTTCCCTTTTGCAAAGTGAAAATAGCACTCACTGTCTTTCTCTTAGGGCATCTAGAGGGAGAGATGGGAATATGCTTTAAATTCCTTTTCAATTAAGAGAGACACTAAGCATCTTTAGATTGAAGCATATATTTCTGTTCTCAAGGGTCATGTACCGCAATGGGACAGTCAAAGTGCTTCATTCAAGAAAGCGAAAGTGAATGGAAGCAAGCTAAAATACAATGCCCAACAGTCTTTTCTATTAACCCTTCATCTGCTGCAACAATTTAATCTTTAAAAGACCAATGAGCATTACGATGAATTGAGACACACCACTTGCATTCCAGAACTTTAGCCAATAACTGGAGAGATGGCTCTTAAAAAAAAGAAGTAGGTAGAAGGTCCCAAAAGTGGCTTCTGCATCTGGTTTAAATGAGGAAAAGTGTTTTTTTTTTTTTAACAAAAGGAACAAGTTCATAAAGACATCTAGTATGCCTCTACAAGGGTACATAAAATGGCTCAAGATTATTAAACACTGATGTCTACCCTGAGAAGACAATATGGGAACTCTGAGAAGAGAATAGGCAAATTCTGAAAACTTTTTTGCTTAAGGTTACATAGAAAAGCAAAAAAACAGCTGAAATTTAACTTCAGAGACACCAATTAACTGGGATTGAGGCTTCTTAAACAACTGATGTCTACCAGGACTCCAAAAAAATATTAGCCAGCTGTGAATTTGATTACACTTTGATGCTAAGAATGTACCATATACAAGAAAAGAAATAATCAACTGAAATATTTGTGTTTATTCTAACAGCCCATCGGGCATCTCAATTAAGAAGCTTTTCATAGCAGTTTGTGCCCTACCGTGGTCAGGCTTTTTTGTCAATACAAAAATGAGCTCATTATCTGGGGTGTCCAGGTCTTGCAGGCTCAAAGAAGAATTGCTTATCACCACTCCCGAGCTCAGCTGCACTCTGAGGGGCTGCAAGGTCATCCTGGGAGGCTCATCGTTCTTCCTCTGATTAAAGCATAAACTATTAGATCTCACACAGATATTTAAGAAGAAAGAAAATGCACATTATTCAGAGACAGTATCATTGCTACAGAAATGTTCACCTCAAAATAGCATTTAATGTGGCACCATCTTTACTCCCCAAGCAAAATAGTTAGTTTGAAAAGAGAGCAAGTCCAGGCAACAAAATGCCCCCTTCAAAAGAAGCTGATGGACATTTCATAAAAGTTTTCTCAGATATCTTCTGTAAGTACAATGACCATATTTTCTAGACCAAAAATATGGATATGTGCTTTGACAAGTACAAGTATTAACATACTTTGAAGATAAAAGACCATACTAATATAACTCAGAACTCTCTTAGAAAATGCTAAGCATACCACAGTACCTGTAGAAGGACACTATATTTGAAAGTGTGGGTCTCTAAAGCTGTCTCCCTGCCCTGGTGCCAGCCCCTTTCCACCACTGACCCTTAAGAGTGCCGAGGGTTCT